>NW_024505229.1:2412773-2418312 GCF_017590055.1 Onychostruthus taczanowskii | reverse complement strand
CTCCCCCCAGCCCCTCCCCCATCAGGGCGTGGCCGTGGGGGCGGGGCAGCGATCGCGCGGCCATGGCGGTGTTGGGGTACTGGGACATCCGCGGGGTGAGTGGGGACCCGCCACCCCCTGGGGACACCCCCGCGCGGGGGGGAGGGGACTGCGGGGACCCCAGAGGGGGGTCCGGGGGTCCCCTGCGCTTTCCGGGGGGATTTAAGGGGTCTTCGAGGCTCCGCACGGTTTTTGGGGGGTTGCGGAGGGTCCCGGGGGTCCCTTTGGTCTATCGGGGACGTTCGGGGGGTTTGTGGGGTCCCTTCTGGTTTTGGGGGCGGGGCTCTGGCGGTTCCGCTGCACCCTGGGGAGGGGGGGTCTGCGGGGGTCTGCGGGGTTCGCTTTTGGTTTGGGGGGGCTGTGGGGACCCCTCGGAGCTTTTAGGGGGCAGCGAGGGGTCCTCGGGGGTCCCGTTTATCTTGCGGGAGGCTGTGGGAGGTCCCCTTGGGATTGTGGGGTGTCTTCGGGGGTCTCCCCTGGCTTCTGGGGATTTGTGGGGAGTCTTCAGGGGTCTCCTGTGTCTTTTGGGCAGGTTGTGGGGGTCCCTCTGGTGTTTTGGGGGAGGCGGCTCTGGCCCCTCCTCCTCCGCCCCCGCTCCTCATTAGCACATTCCTAAGGAGCTCTAATGAGGCCTCCTCATTAGTCTCTGGGGGGACCTCAGGGGGTCACCCTTGGGGGGCTGCACTGGGTCTGTGGGGGTCCCTCTGGTGTTTTGGGGGGTCTTGGGCTGTCCCCCTAACCTTGGGAGGAGCTGTGGGAGCCCCTCTGGTCTTTGGGGGGTCTGCAGGGCCCCTCAGGTCTTTTGGGGAAACTGTGGGAGGTCTCCTTGATCTTTGGGGATGCTCTGAGAGACGAACTGTGGGGTCGGTCTGGGGTGAACTGTGGGGTCGGTCTGGGGTGAACTGTGGGGTCGGTCTGGGATGAATTGTGGGGTCGGTCTGGGATGAATTGTGGGGTTGGTCTGGGATGAATTGTGGGGTCCTGCTGCAGTTGTGGTGGGAGGATGTTGCTTCTGGGGGGTTCCCCTGTGCAGGGGGTGCTCACTGGGGGCACTGGGAAGGGGTGCAGTTTGCCCTCCCCGTGCCTCAGTTTCCCCATGTGTGAGGCAGTTGCAGGTTCACGTTTGGGGGGTGTTTTTGGGGTGTCTGACTGATCCCACTCCCCAGCTCGCCCACGCCATCCGCCTGCTCCTGGAGTACACGGAGACGCCCTATGAGGACAAGCTGTACAGCTGTGGGGAAGGTGAGGGGGGTCAGGGGGTCCCCACACCATCCTCAGCCTCTTTTGGGGTTTTTGGGGCAGATCACCCAAACCTCTTCCCTTGCAGCTCCTGACTACGATAAGAGCCAATGGATCAACGAGAAGGAGAAGCTGGGCCTTGACTTCCCCAACGTAGGTGTCTGGAGCTGGGGGGCTGGGACTGGGGGGGTCTCGCTGTCCCGGTGTCCCCATGTCCCTCTGTCCCCTCCAGCTGCCGTACTTCATCGATGGCACCACCAAACTGACCCAGAGCAACGCCATCCTGCGCTACATCGCCCGCAAGCACAGCATGTGTCAGTGCGGCTGACAGGGGCTCAGGGGGCTGGAATTGGGATTGGAGTGGGGCTGGAGGGGGATCTGGAATTGGGATTGGAGTGGGGGCTGGAGGGGGATTGGAGTGGGGCTGGAGGGGGATTGGAGTGGGGCCTGGAGGGGGATTGGAGGGGTGCTGGAGTGAGTTTGGAGTGGGGTTGGAGTTGGGATTGGAATTAATTAGGGTTTGGTTGGGTTGGGGTTGGATTAAAGTTGGGGTTGGAGTAGGGTTGGAATTGGGTTGAGGTTGGAGTAGGGTTTGTCTTAGGGTTGGGTTGGGAGCTGGAGCTGGAGTAGGGCTGGGGATGGGATTGGAGTAGGGTTGGAATTGAATTGGGGTTCCGTTGGGCTTGGTTTGGGGTTGGAGTTGGATTGGGGCACAGGCTGGAGTGGGGGTGAGCGTGGGGCTGGAGTTAAAGGGACCCACAGGCAGCAGCAGGGCTGGCGTCAGGGAGGGTTTGGGGCAGCAGGGCTGGCGTCAGGGAGGGTTTGGGCCCCCAGTGCTGACCCCCCTGTGCAGGTGGTGAGACAGAGGAGGAGACCCTGCGTGTGGACATGCTGGAGAACCAGATCATGGACTTCCGCATGAGCCTTGTCATGGTCTGCTACAACCCTGACTTTGTGAGTGTCCTGCAGGCTGGGGGACCCTGTGCCAGCATTGGGGACCCCATATTGGGAGGGTGCTCCCCAGGGTGGCAGGCTGGGGCCCATCCTCACCCCTTCCTTCCTCCTTCCTCAGGAGAAGCTCAAGCCGGGCTACCTGGAGCAGCTCCCGGGGAAGCTGAAGCTCTTCTCCAACTTCTTGGGGGACAGGAAGTGGTTTGCAGGGGAGAAGGTACTGCCAGGACTCCCGAGGGGGCTGAGGGGCTGGGGAGGGGGTTTGTCCTCACTGTGTCCCCCGATGTCCCCAGCTGACCTTCGTGGACTTCCTCATGTTCGACGTGCTGGATCAGAACCGCATCTTTGAGCCCAAGTGCCTGGAGCCCTTCAAGAACCTCAAGGACTTCATGGAGCGCTTTGGGGTGAGCAGGGGCACCCCGAGGCCACCCCTGGGTGGGGGCTGCCACGGTGGGGGCAGCCCTGACACCCCGTGTGTGTCCCCAGGCTCTGGAGAAGGTGGCTGCCTACTTGAAGTCCAGCCGCTTCCAGAAGATGCCCATCAACAACAAGATGGCCAAGTGGGGCAACAAGAAGTTGTAGGAGCTCAGCACGAGGCTCAGAGGGTGGGGGGAGCCCTAACCCAGACCTTCCAGCACCCTCCATCCTTGGGGGGGGGCACAGCACCACTGGCATGACACCCCCCAAGACAATAAAATCATTTTTAGATGTGGCACCCTGAGGTCCCCACAAGCCTTGTGGTGTTGGGGGGGCACTGAGGTGGCCCCGTGGTTGGGGGTTGGTGGGTGAGGGGGGGGTCTCTGCCCCATGGGGCCCAGTCCCGGCGTGGCTGGCTTGGTCCGGGGCCCGAGCTCAGCCCGGAGCTGTTCCCAGGGCTCTCCCTCTTGCCCTGGGAAAGGGAAAGGAGCCCGGAGCCTCGAGCCTTGCTTCTTCCCTCTTCCCGCCCCCGCACCTCATTAGCACATGCCTAATGAGCTCTAATGAGGCAGCCCTGACAAAGGCCTGGGGAGGGAGCTTTGGTGCCCTGCCACCCACTCAAGGTGCGGAGCGGGGTGGGCTGGGGACAGCCCTGTCCCCTGCGGCCCCTTGCTGCCATCAGCCCGCAAAGATGGGGCCAGGAACGTGCCTTGGGTGCTGCGGGGGTGGAAATGCTGCGTCCCCCTCCCTGCCCTTGTCCCTCTCCCTGCCCTGTCCCTATTCCCCCATTCCCCTTGTTCCTCTCCCTGCCCCCGGGGTGCCCTCCAGGCTCTGCACACCCCACTGCTGTCACTTTTATTTTCCACATCAGTCGCTTTACATTTTGGGGGTGCGAAGTCCCTTCACAGCGCCTGAGCCCACCGAGGGGGGTGCCTGCCCCCCTCCCTCCTTTGGGGGGGGGCGTTCTCTAATTTCAAGGAGTGATTCTGTGTCTTGGGGGGACAGGTGGGATGCGGGGGGTGGGTTCGCCCCCAGGTCCAGCCGTTCCCAGGGTGCTCCATCCGGGGCGGGGACATGATGGGGACATCGGCGTGGCCTCGGTGGCTCAGTCCCTGGGACCGATCTGCAGAGAAGGGGAGCTGGGGTGGGGGTACGGGGGTGGGAGTGCCTCACCCCCAGGGATGTCCTGATGGGGGACAGCTTGAAGAGGACCCTGCGCCACTCCTCGGGACAGACACCTCGCAGCTCGGCCGGGCTCATCTGCAGCAGCTCGTGGCCCCGCAGCACGCCCAGGGTCCGCACCGTGCTGCGGGGCGGGCACGGTGAGCCGGGCTCCCTCCGGCCCCAAAGGGACCCGGGCGGGCTCTGGGGGGGAGGGGGCTCAAGGGACCACCTACATCCGCGAGAAGCCCTTGTCCATCAGCCAGGCCGTCACCTCTGCCGGCGAGGAGCTGGGGTGCAGGCTGGGGGGACTGTCCTGGAGCGGGGACAAAGGGAGGGGACATCGCGGTCACCCCGTCCTGGTGGCGGGCGCGGGGAAGGGAGGGGTGAGGGGTCTCCCACCTGTCTGGCGCTGTGCCCCAGCTCCGGGACGGGCTCCAGGATGTTGCCAGGGACGTGTCCCCTGTCCCCCCGCTCGTCCTGCACCAGCCACCACTTCCTCTGCTGGTCCAGGACCTGGGGAGGTGACAAGGGGGGCAGCGTGGAGGGCCGGGCCTCGGGGTCCCGACTGCGTCCTCCCCACGGGCCCCGCTCCCACCTGCAGCGTGTCCCCCTTCCTGACGCTCAGCTCCTGCGAGTTCCGGGCCTGGAAGTCGTACAGGGCTCGGACCAGCCCCCGGGCAGGGAGCGGGGACCTGGGAGTGGGCAGCGGGGGGATCAGTGCCCGCTCGGGGGCACTGCCCCGACCCTCCGCACGTGCAGGGGCAGGGGGACACTTACTCTTGGCCGGGATGGTCCCTCCAGCCGGTGGCCGGTGCCTGTGCGGGGGACAGGGACGGGGAACGGCGTCGCGGGTGAGCTGGGGAAACTGAGGCAGGCGGTGCGGTGTCCTGGAAGCCCCCGCGGCGCTCCTGCTCCATCACGGGGGGCAGCCACCCGTCCGAAAAAACCGGGGTGTACGCGGGCACCAGGGCGCCGTTGGGGTACTCGGCCCTGCAACATCGGGGCGGGGCACGGCGGCGGTGGGCGCTGGGACCCCCCTCAAATCCCAGACCCCCCTTTCTCGGTGTCGGGGGGCTGGAGCCCACCTGGACTTGTTCCAGGCGGTGCCGAGGCTCTTCCAGACGCCGTAGTCGTCATCGCCCAGGTTCTCCTCGAGGAAGTCCAGCGCCTCGGGCAGCAGCAGCGGGCTCTGCACGGCCGCGGCCAGCCCGGGGCTGGGGCAGTGGTCAAGGACCTGCAGGGACGGGCATGGAGCAGCACCCCCAAACACCCGCCGGATGGGGCGGTGAGGGGTGATCCCCCCCGTGTCACACATTCCGGGGGGTGGGACCCGCTCGGGGGGCACTCACGAAGGACAGAGCTGAGAAGATGAGGCGCAGCAGCTCGGAGGGAGCGGGGTCCGTCACGTACCGGTGGCTCCGACCCTGGGGGGGGGAAGGTGTCCCAGTGAACCCCCCTGTCCTCACACAGCCCCAAGGAGCCCCCCAGCCCACCCACACCTCTCATCCCTACGCAGACCCTTGTCCCTACATGGCTCCTCCACCCCACAGAGCCCCCCAGCTCACCCACACCTCCCTCGCCCCGTGCAGCCCCTCCAGCCCGCACAGCCCCCCACTCCTAACCCCACGGCCCCCATCCCCACACAGCCCCACTCCCCACATTCCCATGCAATCCCCCACCCCCACACCCCCCCCCCCCCCCCCCCCCCCCCCCCCCCCCCCCCCCCCCC
>NW_024505229.1:1946960-2412665 GCF_017590055.1 Onychostruthus taczanowskii | reverse complement strand
CGATTCCCACAGGCCCCCCCATCCCCACAGCCCCTCACCCTCACAGCCCCCCTTTTCCCCCGCAGTTCCCCTTTTGCCCACAGCCCCCATCCCCCACACAGCTCCCCCCATTCCCATTTAGCCCCTTCCCCACATCCCCCAGCCTCCCCCTCCAGCCCCACGGGACCTACCAAGAGGTTGAGGGCGTATTTCACCTTCTGGAAGAAATCCGTGTACTCATCCTTCGGGGGCAGCGCTGGAGGGGCACAGCTGGGGCTGGCACCGGGCTGTCCGCACCGGCACCCCGAGCAGCCCCCCGGGACACTGCCCTCCCTTCCCACCTGGCTTCTTCAGCTTCTTCTTCGTGCTGGCAGAGCTCAGCGCCGCCTTCAGCTGGCCCATGAAGCGCTCCAGGTCGCCCAGGACGTGGTTGAGGATCTCCTGTGGGTGCGGGGGGGCGGTGAGCGCTGGGTGGGGGCCGCGGTGACCCCACCCTGAGGGGTCGGGCCGGTCGGGACTTACAACATCTCGGTCCGCCTCGGACACGGCCGGGACGGGGGCTCGGCTCCGTGGCATCTGCGGGGGCTCCGGCGCGCCTGGTGACACCACAGGGTCCCCAGCATCACCCCTGCTCCCGGGGAAACTGAGGCACGCTGCGGTCCCTCCCTCCCCCGGCCCAGACTCACGGTAGTCCGAGGAGAACAGCCCACGCCGGGGGGGCAGGTGGGGATCGGGCTCGGGGGGCTCTGCCCAGCGCTCCGGGGCCGCGTACGGCGGGGGGCTCGGTGGTGTGTCCCGGCTGCTCCGGGGCCAGCGGGGTGGGGAGGGGAAGGAGAGGGTGAGCTGAGCCCGGGGGGGCTGCACGGGGTGGGGGCAGAGGGGTTCGTGTGTGGGTGTGGGGTAGGAGCGGGGCTGGTTCCGAGAATGGGATGTGGGGTCTGTGGGTGTGGGGGAGGAGGGAGGAGGGGGGGGGTCTCAGGCCAGTGATGGGAAATGGGGTGGGGAACAATCTGAGCCCGTGGGGACGAGGGGACACCGAGCTCGTGGTGTTCATGGGGGGGCAGGATGGGGAGGCTGAGCCGGGAGCTGGGGCACTGGGAGAAAGGGCCCCCCTCAGCCCCCAGGTGGGGGTGTGTGCCCACAGGCAGGGGGACTTTGGGGGGCTTTTTGTGGGACCACAAGGAGACCCCGCTGCCAGACTCACCACAACTCTGGGGAGCAAGACTCGGGGCCCAGCCGAGCTGTCTCCAGGGAGGGGCTGCAGAGCCACTTACCCCCCATACCTGTGCCCGTAGTGATTGCTCTGCTCCTCCTTCCTCTGCCTCAGCACCTTCTCCAGGCTGCTCCTCAGCGTCTCTGCCTGGCACGGACCCGCTGCCATCAGACCCCATCCCGGGGGGCTGCCCCCCGTTCTCCCCGCCCAGGGCTCACCCCCAGCCGCTCGCACTGGAAGAGCAGCACGCTGGTTCTCGGCGGGTTCCTCTCCTGGACGCTGACGGCCAGCACGGCGTTGTCCAGCCCGGCCGAGCATCCCTGCACGCTTCCCAGCGGGAAAGCCTCCAGCTCCTCCTGCACGGCAGAAAACGGGGTACCAGTCCCCGAACGGTTAGGAAAGGGTTAAAGGGGTGCAGGTGGGGTTGTGGGGTCGGGCTTGTGGGGTGTGAGGTTTAATGGGGGTGGCCATAGCCCGGGGGTGCCAGGATTCAGGGGATACCCTGGCCAGGGGGTACCAGGGTTTGGGGGCTCCCATAGCCCGGGGGTGCCAGGATTCAGGGGATACCCTGGCCAGGGGGTACCAGGGTTTGGGGGCTCCCATAGCCCGGGGGTGCCAGGATTCAGGGGATACCCTGGCCAGGGGGTACCGGAGTTTGGGGGTTCCCATAGCCAGGGGGTGCCAGCATTCAGGGGATACCCTGGCCGGGGGTTTGGGGTTGCCCTGGCCGGCGGGTACTGAGATTCAAGGAGGGCCTTGGCTGAGGAGTGCTGGGCCTTGGGGGTGCCCTGCTCGGGGGGCACCACAATTCAGGGGTTCCATGGCAGAGGGTGCCAGGCTTTGGGGGTGCCCTGGCCGGGCGTACCTTGCTCTCCACATCGCTCAGCACCAGCTCCTGGTCCTTGACTTCCAGGATGACATCCTGCCCCCAGACCCGCCCCTGCTCCTCCAGGTCCCGCAGGCGCCCCAGGCAATCCTCGGCGCTGCGGAGCTCCCGCTCCAGGGGCATCGTCAGCAGGTGCTGGGGGGGGACACGGCGTCACACGGCGTCACACGGTGTCACACGGTGTCACACGGTGTCACACGCGCCCCTGGCGAGGCTGGGGGGCGCGGGGCAGTTTGGGGGGGCTTCTACCTCAACGTGGTACTGGAAATCATTCTGGAGCTTGAGCAGGGTCTGCCCGTAGTCCTTGCGCTGGTCTGGGGGCACAGCAGGGTGAGGTGACAGGGACAGGCTGGGGGCGGTAGCGGGGGGCTAAAGGGCTTTTTGGGGTGCAGCCCTCACTCACTGTAGATGCTCTTCCCGGTGAGGCGGACGAAGCTGTTGGAATGTTGGAGCGGGGTCCTGTCGTCATATTCGCTCCTGGACGGACAGACGGACATTTACCCCCCCTGCCCCCTGTTCCGCCCGGCCCTCGGGGGTCCCCAGGGTGGGATCCGGCCCCCCCTGGCCGCTCACCGGGAGGGGCTGCTGCTCCAGCGGCCGAAGGGGTCTCCCATCCTGCCGGGGAGCAGCCAGAGCGTCTCGCTGCTGCTGTGGGATCCTGGGCACGGTCCTTGTGTCACCCCCGGTGTGTCCCCAACCCCCGACCCCGGGCGGTGCCGTCTCCCTGGTGGCCACCGGGACCGCCCTGAGCCTCCCTCCCAGTCCCCTCGCTCCATCCCAGCCCCTCGGGGGTCACCCGTCCCCGCATGTCCCGAGATGGGGTCTCTGCCCCGGGGTGTCCCCGCTCACCTGGATCCTGGCTCTGCCGCTCGGGCCGTGGCTGCGGAGGGTGGCAGGGGCAGGGGACACGGCTTGTCGTCGGCACCGCACCCAGCTGCTCTTTGCCCTCTCGTTAAAGGCGGGGAGGGACGCTGGGGACACCAGCACCTGGCACAGCCACCGCCTCCGCGATCATCCGCGGCAGGGCGTGCTGGCCCCGGGGCATCCAGCGGGGAACGCGGCCCCGGAGTCCCCAGCCCAAGGTCCCCGCCCCGGGCTGGGTGGCGGTGACGTCCCGCCTGGCAGGACCCAGCCCTGCCAGCCGCAGGACTCTGTGCCCTTGGCAGGTGTAATCCAGGCTCGCCCCAAAGCTGCCACTGCCAGGCAAATCCTCCCAGGGTGGTTCGTAGCCAGGAAGGGGCCGGATCCGCGGTGAGCGTCCAGGATTTGGGTGAAGGATGGATGCAGGGGTCATCATCCCCAGAGCTGTGGGGACAGCTGGGCTGGGGGGACACGGGGTGGCCGGGGTCGTGTCCGTGGGGTTGGAGTGACCCGCTGGGACACCTCTCCCGGCACAGGCTTGTGAGGTTTGGGTTCGTTTTAAGCCTTTTGGCTTCTCCAGTGCAATTTAAGGGGTGATGGATCAGCTAGGCCGTGTCCCCCGTGTCCCCGAGGGTCCCATCTGTGCTCCCCAGTCCCTCAGGCTGTCCCATCCCCACTCGCCTTCTCTCTCCTTTTTTCTTCCTCCGGACCAAACCGACCCCACCGCGGGGGGACCCCGGCGTCCTGCATCCCCCAGTGTCACCTGGAGCAGGCGACCCCCCTGGGGAGTGTTCGGGGAGTGCCGGCAGACACGCAGGGCACAGCCGGGGGGAGCAGGAACTGGGGAGCTGTGAGTTCCCCCAAGGGGCGGGGAAGGGGTGCCGGTCGTGCCTCAGTTTCCCCGGTCGGGGAGGGGCAGGGTGCAGTCCCCACTGCGGCCACGAGGGGGCAGCACGTTCCCGTGTCCCCCGCTGTGTCACCCCCCAGATGTGTCACCCCCAGATGTGTCACCCAGATGTGTTATCCCTCTCTTCAACTTCCTTATCACTCTCTTCAACTTCCTGAAAGGTGGCTGTGGTGAGCTGGGGTCTCTTTCTCCGGGCAACAACAGACAGAACATGAGGACACAGTCTCAAGCTGTGCCAAGGGAGATACAGGCTAGATTTATGGAGGAAGTTTTTTACAGAAAGAGTGGTCCAATACTGGAATCATCTGCCCAGGAAAGTGGTGGAGTCACCATCACTGGATGTGTTCAAAAAAAGACTGGATGTGGCACTTAGTTGACCTAGTTGAGGTGTTAGAACATGGGTTGGACTCGATGATCTTATAGGTCCCTTCCAACCCAGAAATTCTGTGATTCTGTGTCACCCCCAGATGTGTCCCCCAGATGTGTCCCCCCAGATGTATCACCCCCCAGATGTGTTCCCCGCTGTCACCCCCCCAGATGTACAGCCACCATCCCCGGCTGGGGAGCCTCAGGTTTGTGGCACTCCCCCAGATGTGCGATCGATCCCCCGAGGTGCGCAGCCCCCCACACGTGCGATGTGTCACACTGTGCGCCCCAGATGTGCGCCCCAGATGTGCAGGGTCCCGGGTCCTGCCAGCGCCTCTGACACCGCCGGCGTCCCTGGCGCTGGGGACGTTTGGGTGACACTTCTCGGGGCAGGGTGGCACAAGGGGCCGCCTGTGGTCCCCGTGGGAGATTTGGGGTTACATCCCCTCAAAAGCCAAGCCCCCTCCCCGATTTCCGGCTGCGAGCCCCCCGGCAGCGCCCAGGGCACGGCCGGAGCGCGGCCCCCCCGTCCCAGCCCCGGCAGGGACAGAGCGCTCGCCCCGCCCCGTCCCAGCTCCTCCCAGTCACCCCACTGGGTAAACTGGGAACGGCCCCGGCTGCAAATTCGCTCCAAACCCCCTTTTTCGTGTTTTTCTCCTCAATTCTCAGCCAGAGGCAGCAGTTCCCCGCACACCCCCAACCCGGCTGTGTCCCCCTCGCCCTTCCCAGGGTCGGGAAGTCAGGGAGGGGCTCGGAGCCTTCTGGAGACACAGAAATCTTTTCCCAATTCAGGTTTTGAAACCCCCGGCATCAAAATGTGCAAAATCTGCCCCCAAAGCGCTTTTGGGAGGGAAGCGGCCTCAACCTGCGGCCCCTGTTCTGCTCCTGGGGAGGGCACTCCACACCGAGCAGGGGACAGCTGTGGGGACATCACCCTGCTCCCGCCGGGGACACCCGGTCCTGCCCTACCCCAGAGACAGCTCGGGGCATTTTGGGGTTCGCCAGGCAGAGGGGGACCACAGAGGCAGCCGAGTCCGGAATTCCCGGTGACACATCGCTCCCGGCCAGGTGCCATGAGCCGCGGGGCCGGGAAGCAGCTGTGCCTCCGGGGGCTGGGTGCCAGCCAGGGACAAACCACCAGCCAGCCTGGATCCGTCCTCACGTCACCAGCCCGGGCTGCGGTGTACCCGGATCTGTCACCTAATTGCTGGGGACCAGCGTCTCCGTCATTTGGGGATGGCTGGGGACGTTTAACCCCTCAGGGGCTGGGAAACTCTCAGAGTCCCTGGGTCAGACCAATGGCGTGGCATGACACGGATGGCACGGCACAAAGCACAGCCCCGGAGGTGCACAAATCCACAAGCCCTGCCCTCCACGGGGACTCCTGGGTGGTGGCGGTGACAGGCCAATGTCCCAGCTGCCACAGCTGCCGGGCCCACACGCTGTTTAGGGGTGACAAAGGAAAAGACAGAGGACGCTTGGTGACATCTCGCTGTCATCCTGCCTCCATGCCTTGCTTGGTCTGCCCCTGGTCCAAGGTCACCGTGGCATGGTCACTGTGGCATTGTCACCCTGGCATGGTCACTGTGGCATGGTCACCTTGGCATGGTCACCCTGGCATGGTCACCGTGGCATTGTCACCGTGGCATGGTCACTGTGGCATTGTCACCCTGGCATGGTCATCCTGGTATGGTCACCTTGGCATTGTCACCGTGGCATTGTCACCGTGGCATGGTCACCGTGGCATGGTCACCCTGGCATTGTCACCTTGGCCTTGTCACCATGGCATTGTCACCGTGGCATGGTCACCCTGGCATGGTCACCGTGGCATTGTCACCTTGGCATTGTCACCGTGGCATTGTCACCTTGGCATGGTCACCCTGGCATTGTCACCATGGCCTTGTCACCATGGCATTGTCACCGTGGCATGGTCACTGTGGCATTGTCACCCTGGCATGGTCACTGTGGCATGGTCACCTTGGCATGGTCACCCTGGCATTGTCACCTTGGCATTGTCACCTTGGCATGGTCACCCTGGCATTGTCACCTTGGCATTGTCACCTTGGCATTGTCACCCTGGCACAGCCACCCTGGCACAATCCCCTGCTGGTCCCTGTCACCTGCTAGGTCCCCAACGCCCTGCTGGTCCCTTTGTGGTGGCTGTCACTGGGTGCTGCATGTCCTGTCCCGTTCCTGAAGGTCCCCTCTCAGTGCTGCCCCAAACCCCTCATTCCCTGGGAACACCCTTGGGGTCACCCCGGTGAATCCCTCGGGGTCTCAGCCTTGTCCTGTGGGCTCCTGGCCCACGTGGCTCTGCTTTATCCCGCTTTTCCAGTGTGCTGCTGGCCCCATCTCTTCAGAGCAACAGGACAAAGTCCCTGGGGCTTTTTTAACCCTTTGGCTTCCCCCACCCCCCCGTGACATCCTTGGAGGCTGATTTGTTTCCCCTCTCCCTTTTCCAAAGGGTGGTGAGTGGGTGACATCTGGGGGACTCTGGGAGTGACGTGCCCCTGTCTGGCTCAGCCAGGGGTGTCCACAGCTGGACACAGCTGGTGGCTCCTGGCTGGAGCCCCGTGACCTTCACACCATCGGTTTTTTGCTTTGAGGAGGTTGAAATAGAAATTTTTTGGATTTCAGTGAGGGAGTTGCACGTGCTGCAGAGCGTTGGGGACCCACCACTTGGGTGATCTTGGGCTGTGATGCCAGGCCAGGGACAGGCCAGGAGCCCCATGGCCACAGAAAGAGCTGGGTTTCCTCCACAGCCCAGGGCTCTGGCCACAAACCTGCAACAACCTTCTTATTTTTAGTGTGAAGAGGGAAAAACCAACGTGCCCATGGCCACTCCTGTGTGTGGGACCCATCCTGTTTTCTTCCCACCATCCATCATCCTGGCAGCCCAGCCTGGGGATTTCCAGGGGGAGTGGGGGCTGAGAGGACTGTGGCACCACACAGATTTAATTAGAGGTGATGATGGCATGCAAATGAGCAGGTTAAATCCTGCTTGGGGGTGGCCAAGCCCATGAGGATCCTCAGAGGGTTTGGAGGTGTTTCCCACATTTCCCATGCTCCGGGTGCCAGGGGAAGGCTGGATGTTGGGGTAAGCACAGTCTGGCTGGGAGAGGGGGAGAGGGAGGTCAGGGAGGTCACAGCTCCAGTTATTCCATGTTCCTCTCCAGCATGGGAAATGCTGGAGATCCCCTGATGTGCTGGGATCCAAGTGAGCCCAAGGAAAGCTGGAAATTGGCTCTTTCTCCTCCAGTTTTGGCATTTGGGATGAATTCCCTCATGGAAGAGCTGGTGTCTTTACCCCTTCCCTCCTCCTCATCGCTTCCACACATAGGGGCAGCCCTAATCCAAGAGATTCCTGACATGCTCTGCCAGAGCAGCCCCTCTCTAGTGCTGGGATCTGGCCCTTGGAATGCTCCTCCAACTCTAAATCCCCCAGAATTTAGGGATGAGCCCCAAATCCTCCATCCTGGGATCTGAGTGACCCAGTGGGGTCTTGGAATGACACAAAGGGTGCTCAGCAAATCTCAAGATCCCAACTCTTCCCTGGAAGAAAACAAGGTGAGTTCCTTGGCTGGATGGAGCACCTGGAGCTGCTCAGGGACCCAAACCCATCATTCCCATGGACAAACCCGGGGACACAGAGCTTGTGGCCGTGATGGGGAGCAGAATGGGATCAAGGGTGCAAGTGATAGCTTTTCCAGAGGAAAAAATCCCCAAAGATTTCCACGGCATCTCTCCAGGGAGGAGGATGAAGGTGTGGCCGAGCCTCGTGGCCCTGAGCTGGTCGGGCTGAGCAGCCAGGAGGGCGATGCTGTGCTGGGGTGGAATGAGTGGGTTCCCTTCCCATGGGAATGTGCTGCTGAGTCAGCATTCCTGGAGAACCCGTGGGTGATGGGGTTGGGTTGGGAACCTGCAGAAACTTTTGCTCCTTTCAGCCAGGGTCGGGATTAAATCGCGAGATGATATTTCTTGTTGGGACTCAGATGTTTATTGGTTCTTATCTCTGTTACAGTCTCACAAACCCTGAGTTCTACAGCACTTCACTAACAAACTACAAAATGGAGCCCTCCCTCTCTCTCTACAAGGCCTTTTAAGGATAAACTGTCCAACTGAGAAATGACACCTCAATTATTTTTACTTTTAACCCAATAACCAACCACCCATGGCTGCAGTGAGGACTTTTTTATCCAATTACACAAAACCACCCAAACCCATGGAGCAGGTGAAGACGAAGGAGCAGCCTCTGCCCTAAAACCTCCATCTTGCTTTATCTATATTTCTATATTCCAAAACCTTAAACTCTAAGTTTCCCACCCTGTGATATAACACACTTCTATTCAAACGCCACGCCCAAAACCCCAGTGATACCATTCCATTTTGGAAGCTTCTCCATGGCCTCAGGTCAGTGCAGTGTTCTCCTGGGGGTCAGTGCCTGTCAGCACAGAAAGTCTGAAATTCTCAGCACCCAGGGCTCCAGCAGGAACCCCGTGAGGTCCCTGTTAGGGGGATGGGTGCAGAATGTGACACCCAGCACGGTCAGGGGTGTTGCACTCGAGGGAGAAGCTCTGGAGGAAGTTGTGAAAGGGGGAGCAGATGCCATCAGTGGGGTGTGGGGCAGGGAGAGCCCATGGAGGAGCTTCCCAGGGCATCGGGTGGGAAGTTCCTCCTCCCACGTCATCAGAACCGTCCGTGGGTCCTTCCTCCCTCGGGGGAGCTGGGCAGGAAGGGACTGCAGAAAGGGACAGGGCTCCCAGGAGGTGTTTGGGAGCTCTTTGGACAGGGTGAGGAGCACTGTGACTGCTGGAACCCTGGGTGCTGAGAATTTCAGACTTTCTGTGCTGACAGGCACTGACCCCCAGGAGAACACTGCATTGACCTGAGGCCATGGAGAAGCTTCCAGAATGGAATGGAAGAACTGGGATTGTGGGTGGGGAGTTTGAATAGAAGTGTGTGATATCACAGGGTGGGAAACTTAGAGTTTAAGGTTTTGGAATATAGTAATGTAGATAAAGCAAGATGGAGGTTGTAGGGCAGAGGCTGCTCCTTCTTCACCTTCTTCTCCATGGGTTTGGGTGGTTTTGTGTAATTGGATGCAAAAGTCCACACTGCTGCCATGGGTAGTTGGTTATTGGGTTAAAAGTAAAAATAATTGAGGTGTCATTTCTTAACTGGACAGTTTATCCTTAAAAGGCCTTGCAGAGAGAGAGACAGGGCTCCATTTTTAGTTTGTTAGTGAAGTGCTGTAGAACTCAGAGACTGTGACAGAGATAAGAACCAATAAACATCTGAGTCCCAACAAGAAATACCGTCTCACACGTTTAATCCCAATCTTGGCTGAAAAGAAGCAAAAGATTCTGCATGTGACACATTCTAGCAAAACTCCAACTGCTGCTCCTGCCCTCAGGTGCCACCTCTCACCCATGGACACCCACGGAAGTCACAGGACACGAGTCCAGGTGTCCCAGGGCCCCCAGCATTGCTTCCAACATGGTCCAGGCTGACTGGGACACAAACAGCTGGGTTTTCCCCCCAAAAAGTAACTGTCTCCTGGCAGAAAACAGAATTCCATGGGTAAATATTAGGAATGTAAAGTGTTTGACCTTCGCTATTGCTTGGCTCCTGTGGGAAGCTGAGCAGGAGGAGAAACCCATCCTATTCCAGCCAGTGCAGCTTCTGCTGGACATCAGGAGGGTTGTGCCCTTGGATGATGTGAATATCCAGGACCATTTTCTGTCCAGGAATGGGTTGATCAGGTCCTAAAATTGGTCCAAAATGTGAATTTTTTGAAGAAGAGTATCCAGCCTCTGGAGTCATGGACACTCGCTCAGGCAGCATGTCCAGCCTGAATCCAACACAAATCCTGGGACTTTTCACCCTGGTTTGGAAGATGCTGGGTGATTCAAGGATGGTTTGAGAAACAACTCATCCCTGGGAGTGCCCATTCCCTGGTCAGGAGGAGCCAGAGGAATCTGCATCCCTGGGGGGGGTTTGTCACCTGGACATCCCCCAGTCCTGGCTCTGTCTCAAAGTGGCTTTTGAGGGACATGGAAGATGGGAGGCCAAGGTCCAGAGAGCTGGGATGTGGCTGATGCCTCCTGAGATGCTCCCAGCAGCTTCCCAGGGGGATCCTTTTTGTTCTGCAGGATGTGGGTGGTCCTGGGGGAACACGGGACCTGAGCTGGTGCCTCCTGTTCCTCAGCACTCCAGCTGCTCTGGTTGGAGACACCTTGGCCAAGGCTGGGCCAGGGGCCAGGAGAGAGCTGTGAGTCCTTTTCTTGGTATGAACAGCCAGGTGTCTGGTAAGGAAGGCAGGAGCCTCCCCTGAAATGGAAAATGTAAACCCCCTCCCTCTGAATGATCATAATTTTGAAATTAAGGGGCTCTCAGGCAAAGATATGGGAATAGGAACAACAGTTCTTTACTAGGAAAATTAAATATACAAATGCAATACTAGAAGAAAACAAACTACTGCCAGAGTCAGAACAGGCCCTGACCCCCTGTGGGTCAGGGTGGTGGCACAGTCCCATCCCATGGGGGCTCAGCCCTCCTGCAGTGCCAGCTGTGCTTCTGCTGGAGCAGGGATCCTGCACAAGGCTGGAGTTTTCCTCTGAAGCTCCAGGGCTGCTGGAGATGGGCCTGCTCTCCCTCTGGGAATGCAGTGGGCAAAGGCTGCTGGGGTGTTCCAGGCTCAGATTGGATCCAGGTAGGAATGCTTGGCTCCTCCCCTGGGCGGAGCATCTCCCCATGGGATGCTGGAATTTGATCAGCCATGCAGGGACACTCAGTGGCCATGGACAGCAGAGATCTGCTGGAGGGAGGATTGGCTGTGGGAGAGATAAAGAAAACTGCCCCATGAACAGCAGAGAACTGCCCCAGCTCTGCCAGATGGGGACAGGACACCCCCAAACCACATCTGACCACCCAGGACCGTCCCTGAGCCACCGCAGGGCCGGGCACTGGAGGTGGGAGTGAGGAGGTGGGGTTGGAATCAGGATTCAGCCCCTGCAGGATTCTCGTGGGGCCCTTCAGTGAGGGGCTGAGGGCAGCAGCCAGGATGGTCAGGACTCAGAGACACCCCAGCCCTTAAAAAAGGAATTTCTGGGTCTAGATGCTGAAATTGAGCAATTGCTGCCATTAAAATAAAATAAAATAAAATAAGAGAAAATGAAGGGAATGAAATGAAGAAAGATAAAATTAAGTGCATGAAATAAAAAAGAAGTTAGATAAATAAGATAAAATGAAATTTAAAAAATAACATAATGAAAATAAATTTAATAAAATAAATAAAGAAATAAAATAAAATAAACCAAATAAAATTAAATAAAGGATTAAAAAGTGATATTAAATTTAATTAATTAATTAATTAAAGTGCAGTAGAACGAAATAAAATGAAATAAAATAAAATAAAATAAAATTAAATTAAATAAAATGCAACCTGTTTCTAGCTTCCAGGGGGGTGGAACTCCAAGTAGCCATGTCCATGGGGCAGAGGGACAGGAGATCCTTTCCCCACAGCATCCCAGACCCCATCCCTGTGGATGCTCCATGTGGCCCCATCCCTGCCATCACCCTTAGATCTATTTTCTTCTGTTATTTTGCTGATTTTTCTACCTCTTTTGCATTTAATTCCCTAGCAACATCCCATTGCTTCAGGGAGGAGCAGGATGCAACTGGCTCCAGCACTTGGGATTGGGGATTCCAGGTGCCAAAGGAACCTGCAGCACCCACGGGGCACCCACAAGAGGGAAGGGGCTCCGGGAAGGTGGATGTGAGCTGAGGGATGGATTTGAGCTGGAATCGTGGATCTGAGCTGGAATCATGGATCTGAGCTGGAATTGTGGATCTGAGCTGAGGGATGGACCTGAACTGGAGGGATGGGGCTGAGCTGGAGTGATGGATCTGAGCTGGAATGATGGATCTGAGCTGGAATCATGGATCTGAGCCGCAGGGATGGATCGGAGCCGAGGGATGGATCTGAGCTGGTGGACCTGAGCTGGAATGATGGATCTGAGCCGGAGCCCGGCCGGCCGGAGGGGCGAGGGCTCTGCCCCGGGAAGAGCCGGCTCATTTCCAGGCTGAATAAGCGGCTGCTGCTGCCAAAATCCAGCGGCGACGGCCGTGGTGGGAATTTCGGGGCTGCAGAGAGCGTCACTGGAGGTGCCGCACGGCCCCCGCGCGTCACCCCCGCGGGCGGGAGGTGTTTTAATGAATCCCTTAATTAGGAAGCTGCGAGAGGCGCTGCCCAGATGCTGGCTCGGGATCCAGCGGTGGAGGCGGCCCCGGGGTCGCTCGGCAGAGCCCCGCGGGGACGGCGGGGTTTGCGGCGGCGGTGAGGATGAGGAGCAGCGCCGGGCGGTGTGTCTGGCCAAGCCGTGCTGGCTGCTCCCAAATCCCTGCCGGACCACCCGCCCAGGGCCTTGCCGGGCCCTGGAAGTGCCCGGGGGCGTTGGAGCGAGCGGGAATGTTGAGCGGGCACCCCGGGACGGGGACACGCAGGGGTTAAACCCCGCCGAACCCCGGGAAAAGCCGGCTCCTTTCCAGCCTGAGCAAACGCGGCGCCCTGCCAGGCTGCGGCTCCAGGGTCCAAAATCCTGGATTATTAACCGTAATCCAGGCAGGGCATTCCCCTCGGGGAGCGCTCTCGGTGCCTGATCCGCCGCCCGCAGGGAGCAGGGAATGCAGCCCAGCATCACCGAGCGCCCAAAATCCCTCCGGAGCTGTCCTGGGACACCACCCGGCTCTGTTCCTGCTCTGCCTCCAGCCTCTGCAGCTCCATCCAGCAGCTCCGGCGTTTATTTACAAGTGGGATGGGAGTTGTGCCTTTGCTTCCCTTTATTTTTAAACTTATTTATCTTTATTTTGGATTTCTGACTCATCTCCACCCGTTGCCGGGAGGAAACCAGAATCAAAAAAGCCCCAGATATCGTTTGTATCAGCTGAATAAAATCCTCCCCCAGGGAGGAAAGTCCAGCAACAGCTCCAGGACCCAGAGCCGCTTCTCCTTCTCCTCAGTTTCGTTCTTACAGAGGAGGAAAACTCAAATTTTCCTCTTTTTTTTTCCAAACCACAACTGGTTTCCCGGTCTGCAAGCACACAGCCAGGCCTGGAGCTCACAGAATGGGGGGGCAGAGGGGTGATGGGTGCCCCCCACCCCTTGCACTGCTCTGTCTGCCTTTGGGGTGCCCAGCCCCATTCCCATGGGATGCTCTGTGGGGATGCAGCACTCGTGGGGAGGGGGGGGTGTCCTGGGGGGTGTCCCACAATCAGGCTGCCCTATTAATAAGGGTGCCTGGTTAATAGGGGTGCCCAGAGATGGGGGTGCCCCATTACTGAGGGTGTTTTGGAGACAAGGGGGCACCCCAGAAGTGAGGGTCCACAATTAACGTGGCTGCCCCATTAATGAGGGTGCCCCAGAGATGAGGGTGCCCCATGGGTAAGGACACCCTGAAAACCAGGGGAGCCAGAAGCAAAGATCCCCAGTCAATGGTCCTGTCCCATTAATGAGGGTGCCCTCTTAATGAGGGTGTCATGGAGGTGCCCCTAAAAACAAGGGTGCCCCTTTAAAGGGGGTGCCTTAAAGATGAGGGCACCCCAAGGAAGAGGTGCCTTTTTAATGTGGAAGGCCCATTGTCAGATTAACCCCTTTTCTGACCCAGAGATGGGGCAACTGAGAGGTGTTTTAAAAACTTTTATTCCATTTTTAGTCTCATGTGAAGGGTGAGGCAATACAGATGTTATAATTCATGCCATCACAATTAGAAGCCAACTATTTCTTAATTATAATACATTATAAGTGTTTCTTGGCATTTCCAAGTCAGCATTTCTTATCTCAGTGTTTGCATACAGATGCACACTGTGTGAGCCTTCTGTCAGGCTTTGAGAATTCTCTACAAATCCATTTCCCACACCCCATTAATGAGGGTGCCCTGAGGTTGGGGTGTCCCATTAATGAGGATTCCCTAAGACTGGAGTGTCCCATTAATGAGGATCCCCTGAGGTTGGGGTGCCCCATTAATGAGGGTGCCCCATAAATGAAGGCGCATTGGGATTGGGGTGCCCAGTGCTGCTCCTCCCTGTGGAGGTTCCAGGGTCTCCCCTCGAGGTGGGGGCAGGAGACCAGAAGGTCCCGAGCCCCCTGGCAGGTCCCAAGTCCCTCCTTCAGCCAAACACTCCCAGCCCAGCTGGAATGTGTGAAGATTGGGGGAAAACAACCCAAAAGCAGCATCCTGGGGCTGAGGGTGGGCTGTGACTGTGGCACGTGATGCATCTGCCTGGACCCCTCCAAATCCTTCCTGGGGAAGGCCAAATTCATCCTCCTGGATCTGCTTTTCCCTTTCCAAGGGAGAAATGCTCTGGTGATGCCCGGCTGCATCCTGCCCCTGCTGGTCCCTGGGAGCTGAGAGGATCCAGTCTCTTGGAGTTCTGGATGCTGAGAATTTCAGACTGTCTGTGCTGACAAGCACTGACCCCCAAGAGAACACTGCATTGACCTGAGGCCGTGGAGAAATCTTCCAAAATTGATTGACAGAACTGGGACTATGGGTGTGGAGTTTGAATAGAAGTGTGTGATATCACAGGGTGGGAAACTTAGAGTTTAAGGTTTTAGAATCTAGCAATATATATGGGGCAAGATGGAGGTTGTAAGGTGGAGGCTGGTCCTTCTTCTTCACCTTCCTCTTCTCCTTCTTCTCCATGGGTTTGAGTGGTATTTTGTAATTGGACAGAAAAGTCTACATTGCTGACTTTGAGTGATTAGTTATTGGGTTAAAATTGAGAATAATTTAGGTGTCATACCTTAATTGGATAGTTTAGCCTTAAAATACCTTGTAACAATAGTTAGCCATTTTGTGCCTTGCTAATGAAGGACTGCAGAACTCACAGTTTTGAGGCTGTAACATTGGTAAGAAACAATAAACACCTGAGTCTAAACGTGAACTATCATCTCAAGTGCCTTCAATCCTGACCCTGACAGAGGGAGGAAAAAGCAGCCGAAACCCATCACTGGTCCTGATACCAGGGAGGACAAAATCGCCCCCCCTGGCTCAGCAGAAAGGTTTTGAAGGTGTGAAGGGAGGCTGTGGGGTTCCTATCCCAATTCTAATCCCAATTGTCCTCCATCTCTCTGTTGCAATGAGCTCAGGCCCTGCTCATTCCCTGCACATGGAGGAACCATCAGCTCCTGGGTATGAATTTGTTCTTTTTTCAGTCTGTGTCCTGGGGGTGATCCTGCTGCCAATGTCTCCTGCTTTCCTGGGATTTGGTTTGGTTTTCCTCATGCCAAAGCAGAGGTGCTGCTGTGGGATCAGGTACCTCAGTGGCACAGAAGGGCTGACGTGAGGCCAAACCACCCTGGGCTGTCCTGGCCAGGAGAGCTGGCACGGGGCAGCAGGGACCAGCAGCTCTGGTGGTTTGGGCTTTTCCCAGGGAGTGGATCCTAGCTCATGTCCTGCTTTTTCACAGTTATTCCAACTGCTTGGCATAACCCAGGGGTCTCTGCTCCAAATCCCATCCTGGTCCCTGCTGCAGCCAGGTGGGATTTTTGCATCCTGGCGTTGGAGGTGGGATCCAGCTCTGGAGCTGGGCTGCATCCCTGGGCTGGGCTCCATTCCAGGCCTGTGCCCTTTTAAATATTTTCATTACTTTTAATTCCCATTTCCCTTCCTGCATCCTGGTGGCTCCAGCCACCTGGGGAGGGATGGGGATCCAACCAGTGGCTCTGACCCCTGGGGACACCCTGCAGGGGTGGGACAAGGAGGATGTGACCCATGTGGAAACCACAGACAGTTTCGATGTGTTTATGAGCCTGGCACAACTTCCTCTGCCCAAATTTCCCAGTGAAGGACTCAAGTTCTCCACAAGCACCCAGGATGTGCAGTGGGTGGGGGGAGCAGCACCAATGGGTGACAACCCTTCCCATGACAAGGGTGGCTGTGCTGCTGGGGACAAGGCTGAGGGGCATTTGGGGAGGTGGATTGCAGCTCTTCGAGTCCATCCCCACATCCTGGGGTGTGTGTGGGCTGGGAGGCTCGGCCGGCACCCCAGAGTGATGCTCTCGTGGAAAAGGTGAGTGGTGCTGGCCAAGGGTCACACTCTCACCCTCAGGAAAAGCTTAGGCAAAAGTGATCCTTGAAAAAAAAAAGGAGAGTTTCCTCTTTTCCTTCCTCGTCGCAGGCACGTGGTGGTGAGGTCATGGAGCGCTGGGCTGGCCGCAGGACATGCCTCCGGCTCGGCGTAATCCCGTCCCCAGGGCCGCAGCCGGTTCTGGGCAGCGCAGGGTGGGGGGAGTTTCGGGCCCCCAGTGCCCCTCCAGCGCCACTTTCCTCCCGGTCAAGCCACCACCACATCCTGAGGCAGCCCTCGGGCTGCTGCCGGCGCTCCCCGCGCGGTTTCAGCCTCCCGGCTGAAAATCAGCCCCAGATGTGGCCGAGCAGCTGCGGCTCCGTGAGCGGGGCTGGCCGGGCTCGGGGACACGGGACAGCGGGAGGGACCTGTTGGGTGGCCAGGCCTGAGAGTCAGGAGCTGCCGGGGGTTCTGTCCCACCTGTTGGGTGGCAGTGTGCTCTCTGCAGGGGTTGTCCCCAGGGAAAGGGGGACAGGGACACCCAGGGCTCCCCAGTCCTTGGGCAGAGGCTGTGGAGCCCCAGCCCTGGTGTGTGGCACAGCCTCAGAGGGCATGGGGCCATGCCCACTGCCGAGTGCCATCCTGGGCTGTTTTTTGGGAAGCAGGATCGTTTGCTGACAGGATCCAGGTCCCCATTGCTGTGCCAGCACCCTCCAGCGGGAGCTGAGCTGTCCCCAGGGGGTGGCACAGCCCAGCCACGGGGACATCATGAATTTTAATAGCCCACGCTTGCTTGGGGACCTCTCAGGCCCGAGGTCCCTGGCTGAGTGTGGGGCTGCTGGCCCTGCTTGGAGCTCTGGGGCGGGAACCACACGCTAATGAAAAGAGGATGGAAAACTCCTGTGGTTCCTTGGAAACACTGCACAGCTACGAGCAGCCCACACCGGCCTCCAGATGTGGCAGCAGCAGCCATGGGATGAAATTCTGATGGATTATCCTTAATTAAGAGTGCTGAAGCGGGGGTGGCAGCAGCAGATTGGCTGTGCAGCAGTGCAGGGGAGCAATGTGGAGCCCCTTCCCCGTGGCTGGGAATGGGTTTGGGGTGGCATGGCTCTGCCTCACGCTCTCCCTGTTCAGCTGGGACTCGTGTGGCTCATCTCAGGCCCTAAACTTGAACCTTTCCAAGATCCTTGGGGATCCTTGATTCATTACATTCCTCTGGGTGTGAGGAATAGTTCTGGGAGCTGCTGACTCCCCATGGCTTGGATGCCCTCAGCAGCCTGACCCCACTCCTGCATCTCCCCCTGCCAGCACGTGGAAGATGCCCCAGACTCAGGGTCCAGCTGAGGGTCCCCCGAGCATTGCTCACTCTCTGGGGCCACAAGAGCCCAGGCAGGTTTCTAATCGGTTTTTTTGGTGCTCTTCAGCCTCTCTGGCACCATTTCCCCCCGTTGGGATGGCAGGCTGCTGCCGGGGATCCCGGGGCCGCGGGGCTGCCGGGAGGGACGATGGGCGGAGGCGTAGCAGCACATGCCAAGATGCATCAGCCTGTGTTTTTCTGGTGGTGCCTGAAGGTTGTTTGTGCTGTCCCGGGGATGATCCAATGCTCTTGGCGTAGGTGCAGGAGCGGCCTCCGGGCACACGCACTGCTATCGGCCGGGAGCGGGGTGATCCTGGTTATCCCGAGACATCTCCTGCCCTAAACATCACTGCAGCCCCCTCCGAGCTGCTGTGGGAGCTTATTTCTTACCAGTTTTGCATGAGCAGAACTTTTCAGCAGTCCTCAAACAGCTGCTTTGCATCCACAGCACCAATACCACCCAGGGTCGGACGGAGCTGTTGGTCCTTGGATGAGCAGGGAAGCAGCTCACCTGCTGGAAGGACCATTCGTTTTCTTGGAGAGAGCAGCAAGACACCAAAATTTGAGTCTCCAATCACATACAAGCAGCTGGAGCCATTTCACCCCATTCCTGCGAGCTGCTCAGCTCCATTCTGGCACGGGATGGAATTGTGATGAGCAGGGGGAAGAGAATGGGGAATGTCCCCTGGGAGTGAGGATGAGGCCACTGAGATGGAGACGGGAGCTCCTTGTCCAGCTGTGAGGGAGATGGGAAAGGCCAGATTTAGCATCGGCGCTGGCTGGGAGCGTGGGAGCGGCAGGAGCTGCTGGATTTGCACCGGGAGATGCCGGCACAGCTCTGCCCGTGCTCCATCCTGATGTGTCCCTTCCCATGCTACCTGGGCTGCATGGGAGCAGGGGGATGGAATCGATATTTATATCACATTTATTTGGCTTTTCAGAGGTGAAAAGATGATATTGATAGCCCTGAGTGGGTTCCAGACCCTTCCCAAGCTGGACAAGTGCGAGGCTGGAGAGAGCTTTGGGAGCCCCCAAACTCCTCTTCACCCCCTCATCACCACCCTCCCCCCACCAGCCTTTGCAAGTTCAAAATCTCCCATTTTCAGCCCAAAATGAACCACTTGGCCCCAGCCAGGGCTGCCAGCATAGCTGAGGGGGCAGTGTGTGTATCCTGGCAGCTCCTCCAGGAGCTCCATCTCTTCAAAAACCAGCTTGAACTTCATCCCTGTGTTGGGAAAGGCATGGATCAGGTGTGGAGCCACTGGTGGCTTCCCTACGAGTTCCATTCCTCCAAAAACCAACCCTAACTTCATCCCTCTGATGGGAAAGGGATGAATCCAGGTGTGGAGCCACAACCAGCTTCCTCAGAAGCACCATCCCTCCAAAAACCCCCCTGAACTTCATCCCTGCCACGGGAAAGGGCTGGATTCAGGTGAGGCACTGAGAGCTCCCACAGCCAAGGCTCATCAGGGATAAAGCACTCCTGGCATCCCTGACCTGCCATGGCATCCCACCTGCCAGGCAGGGCTCCGGCTCTCCAAAGCCATCCTGGAGCAGTTGGCAGGAGGGAGGAGGCAGCTCCACGGTGCTAAAATCACTGCTGCTAATGAAAAACAGACTCCAAGCAGCCAAACAGCTGATCTATGGCCGCCAGCTGAGTAATGCCTCGAATTCCTGGCAGGAGCTGCTTCCTTTTGGGAGGCGAGGGCTCCTTCTCCGGCAAGCAAGGCACTGCTGTCCCCCCCTGTCCCCATTAACCCCCAGCTGCCCTTCAGGGATCAGGGAGTGGAATGATGGAGATTACACACTGCTGGGTGTCTGTCCAATCCTCTGTCTGTCCATCTTCGTCACCCTCCAGAGGATGATGGACATAAGCCCCACTGTGCCCTGTGAGAAGAGTCCTTGTCCCCCAGCTTGTCCCTTTGGCTGGCAAGGATGTCCCTTAGGGCTGGGGGTCCTCCAGCTTTCAAGGATGGGGGCAAGCAGGGAAGGAGCAGCCCCGGGGCCGGATCCTGCTGTCGGGTGTGGAGCAAGATAAGGCTGTGACTCAGCCTCAGCCCTCATCCCTGCTTCCCTCCTTCCCAGCAAAGCCCCGCCGGCACCTGGGGACCGCGGGCTGCAGCCGGGGCTGGCCCCACGTCTGGGTGTCCGTGGCTGATGTAAACAGCTCCGGCTGCCGATAAACAACCGGCCCCGGCGGGAGCACAAACAGCTCCTCTGTTCTGGCTGCGGGCTCTGCCTGCGACGCCCCGGCAGCCGCGGCACGGCCCGGCCTGCGGGCTCCAAACGGCCACCCCAGCCCCTGCCGGGGGTGGCACGGGGCTGTCACCCCATCAGCCTGCAGCCGGGCACGTGTGGGGGACACAGTCCCACTCTGGGGAGTTGAAGTGGGATTTAGTCCCTCGGACATGTGCTGGGGTCAGGGACAGTCCAGCACACGGTCAGGGCTGTGGCATCCCAGTAAGGGCTTGGCACGTTTGGATGTCACCCTGTTCCTGGCCATGGTGACAGACAGGAAGCCCCCAGGTGGTGCTGAGGCCTGGCTTCCCTGGGCATTCCCAAGCTGCCCCTACTTGTGCCCAGCTGCTCCTGGCACAGCCCCTGGACCCCCGGCCATGGGTCAGGACCTTCTTGGCTGAGCGGGGCTGCCCCCACACTGCGCTGTGCCATGAGCTGTGGGTGATGCCCAGCAGGGAATGCTGGGCACACTGGGCACTGTGCCCCCCAGCACCCTCATTCAGGGTGTGCTGGGGGGACCCCCAGAGCACGAGCACACGGACATTGCCCCAGGGTGGGCACTGTCCTGCTGCCACCCTGAGTCCGCAGCTGGTGGCACCTCCTGCCCCGCGCCTCCCCCAGGCTCTGCGGGTGCCCGTGAGCAGCTGCCTGGGAAGGTTCCTGGCTCTGGCCCTGCCACATTCCTCGCTGGAGGGAGGAGTGGAGCTGGAGCCTGACATGACTCAGCCACAGCCACGAGGACTGGGGACACGCTGGTGACCCACATGGGGCTGTCACCCATCTTTGGTCCCTCCTCACCACCTGGCACCCCTCCCGGCATGGGCACCCCTCCCTGACCCCAGGACTGCCTTTAGGGACCCCTGAGCACGTGCTGGGGTGGTGGGAGGTCTCCCGAGAGCCTCTGTGGTCGAGGAGCCCGGGTTATGATAACTCTGAGAAGGGACTTTCTCTGCAGGCGCCGGACACAGCCTGACCCTGCGGTTCCCTCGCTCCCAGCCTGGCTGAATTCCTGGGCCTGCATCAGCCAGGGCTCTGCTCCCGTGGGGAGGGGGCTGCTGCCGGGGCAACCCTGAGACCCCCCACTGATGGGAGCAGGCTAGGATATTCCAGTGTCCCCATGGATATTCCAGTGTCCCCAGGGGTGTTCCATGGTCCCCTAGGGTGTTCCAGTGTTCCTGTGTGGAGCAGGCAGCACGGGAGGGATGGATGGAGGAGGGGGAGCAGGGGATTTGCTGTGGGATGAAGGCTCCAGCCTCATCACGACATCCTGAGTCCCCCCCCCATGCTGGCAGTGGCTGGGGGGGGAGTGCCTTCCAACCCACATTCCTCCACTCCTGAAGGAACTGGCTCGGGATCTTCCCACGGGGATTTCCAGCCTGGGCACACAATGCTGCAGCTTGGATCGGGCTGGTGGGGTCCTGGCTCAGCTGCAGCACCCAGGAGAGTGTGGGAGAGCATCCTGGCCCCACGGTGAATCACCGGGAAGGAACTGATTAAGACCTTGCAACATTTTCCTGCTGGAAATAACTTTCTCCACAGAGGCAGCCCGAGGCTGGTCCTAGGATGCAGCTGTGGGGTTTGACATGCCACAGGTTTTATCCCTGCTTTGGGGCTTGCTGGCTGGAAAAAGCCTCCCAAAATGACGGATTGGTTGGGATGTGCTCTCACTCCCATGGGGGGGTGGGAAGACAGGGAATTGCTGAAGCAAGAGAATTGAGGTCCAGGGATGCTCTAGGCTTGCCACGGTGGAGATGTGGCTGCGTGGGGGTGGTGCTGGTGGCTGCTCCAGGCCCTGTGGAACAGGAGCCATCCTGCCCTGCCTTGCCTCCAGCCCTGCTCTGTGCTGGGGCCAGCAGACGTGGGCACCCCCGGGATGCCCAGGAAGCCCCACAACCTCATCCTACCTTTCCCCCTTGGCTGTGGCTGTGGGGGGAAAGGGGCACCTCCTGCACAGCACCAGCGTGGTGACAGTGCCATTGGTCCCAGTTTGCAACTGGGAGAGGGACAACCACCCTAAATTTTGCCTCCCTCAATTTTTCTGGCTACAGTGTGGGCACGGAGCTGCTGCTGTCTCTGCCACCTCTGCCACCAGCCCCATTTCTGCCCCGTGACTCAGGGATTTCGGCAGGTTTGGGAAGGGAGGAGGGGCAAAAGCCACTTCCCTGCCAAAAAAAAGGAGGCGGATGCTGCTCTCGCCCTCTGTCATGCATGAGGCGGATTAATATTAACCCGTCCCTCCGTCCTGCCGTCCCTCCGTCCTGCTCTCCCTCTGTCCCTGTCCCGCTGCCCCACAGCTTGTCCCATGACCCAGCACATGACACTTTTCCTGTCCCTTTAAAGCAGAGGGCGGTGAGTGTGTGGGACATGAGCAGCCCGTGGTCTCAGCCGCTGTGAAAGGGCCTCACCGGGGTCCCCGTGAGTCACCCCCGGTGCTGGCGTCACCCACCCTGTCCCTTGGTGTCCACCCTGGTGTCCTCCCACCGTGGGGGCTGTGAGGTTCCTGGAATAGCTTTATGATGAAAAATGTGGGTAATGTCTCAGGGTTTTGGGGAGAAAGGGGTTATATTTGGGAGGATGGCTGGTTTCTAACGCAGCGCCCTCCCTCCCCGGCCTGTCACCCTCTGCACCCTCAGATGTTTATCTGCTGCTGTTGCTAAGTGATGCTGCAGGTGACAAGACCAGTGGAACCCATGTGCTGGTGCAGATCTGATGCTGTCTTGGGGCTGTCACTGCTGTCCCCAACTCCAGCTGCTTCCCAGCTCTTCCCCAGCTGGTCACTCCAGCTGCTCCAGCAGGTCACTGATCCCAGCCCTCCACTCTTGGGATCAGCTCTCGGCTCCAAGAAAACCCCTCAGCAGCTTCTGCAAGCCCAGCAGCGCTTCCGGCCCTGGGGAGCAGATCCTGCTGGTCCCTCGATGCTCGGATGTGGTGGCTGTCACCTACACTTGGCCCCATTGTCACCTTGTCACCGTCCCCTGTTGCAGCCTCATCCCGCTGTGTTTGTGGAGCAGTTTGCTTTCGGTTTCCTGTCAGAGTGCTTGGCACTGCCATGGATCACCTCGTGGCCACTAATCACTTCCAGTCGCCTGGAAAACAAACAGGCAGCGAAGAGGAAAATCCCAGAGCTGGGAATGGGGCTTGTTGCATGGCTCTGCTGGCCCCGGATCCAGCCCCTCACAGATCCCTGTGCACGGACCTGTCCAGGGATCTATCTGTACCTGTGCACATGGACCTGCTTGTGCACATGGGGATCCATCTGTGCACAAATGGACACAGCCATGCACACGTGGATCCAGCCATGCACACAGGGATCCATCCATGCACACATGGATCCGTCCATGCACACAGGGATCCATCCATGTACACACGGATCTTTCCATGCAAACATGGATCTGTCCATGTACACAGGGATCTGT
This sequence comes from Onychostruthus taczanowskii, assembly GCF_017590055.1. Taxonomy (NCBI): domain Eukaryota; kingdom Metazoa; phylum Chordata; class Aves; order Passeriformes; family Passeridae; genus Onychostruthus; species Onychostruthus taczanowskii. The sequence goes on along the minus strand of NW_024505229.1, from coordinate 2,389,370 downwards.
CCATGTAAACAGGGATCTCTCCATGTACACAGGGATCTGTCCATGTAAACAGGGATCTCTCCATGTACACAGGGAATTGTCTGCAAACAGGGATCTGTCCATGTAAACATGGATCTCTCCGTGTACACAGGGATCTTTCCATGCAAACAGGGATCTGTCCATGTACACAGGGAACTGTCTGCAAACAGGGATCTGTCCATACAAACAGGGATCTTTTCATGCAGACATGGATTTGTCCATGCATGTGTGGACCCATCCATGCCCTCAGATCTATGCTCATGTGGACCTGTCCATGCACACGGATTTGTCCGTGTCTGTGCAGATCTATCATGCACACGTATGCAGCCATTTGTCCATGCACATCCCTACAAATGCATCTGCCTGTGCATGTGTGGATCCATCCGTGCAGATGGATCTGTCTGTGCACACGTGGGCTGATCAATGCTCATGGATCTGTCCCAGCACACCCTTGCTGATGCATCCATCCCTGCACGTTCTGATGGGTGTCCATCATGTGTATGTGTGTGTCTGACTGTGTCTGTCTGTGTGTCCATGTGTCTGTCTCTGTGTGTGTGTGTGTGTGTGTGTGTGACAGTGTGTGTGTGTGCGTGTCTGTCTGTGTGTGTCTTTGTGTCTGTCTGTGTGTGTCTGTGTGTCTGTGTCCAGGGATGAGCAAGGCCCACACACACATGTGCAAGGCCCAGAGCTCTGTGTGTGCTCTGAGGGGTGTCCCTGCACATCCAGGGGGGTTGTGTGTATGTTCACATGTTCACAAGTGCCCGGGGTGACCATACACACACATGGGGGTGTGTGAGCACACGTGCACGTTCCGAGGGTGCATGCACAGCTGTGTGTGTGCACACACGTGTGCCAGGCTCAGGGCTGTGTGTGTGCCCACGGCTACCGGTGCCCGGGGTGCCCGTGGCCGTGCAGGCTTGGTGTCTGTCCCTGGCACATCTGTGCAGATGTGCGTGAGCCCAGTGAGCACACCCGCGCGTGTTTGTGATAACAGGGGCTCACACACGCCGTGCCCCGGGCCGAGCCGTGCCGAGGCGATCCGATTCCGGGAAAGCCGAGCCAATCCGATCGGAACCGATCGGCTCCAGCCTGACCCGAGCGGCGCCGACTCGACCCCAGCGGCGGCGAGTCGAACCGACTGAACCACCCGAGCGGTTCCAGCCCGACCCGAGCGGTTCTGCTCGGACCCGAGAGGTTCTGCTGGGACCCGAGCGGCGCACACGGGACCCAGCAGTGCCGCCCGGTGCCGCTCGGTGCCCTCCCGGTGCTGGCCCGGCCCGGGCCCCGCGGGGCCTGGCCGCCCGCCCCGGGGGGCCGGGCCCCCCGCCAATGCTTTCTCATAAACCACATGCTGCCGCGGCGCTATAAAGGGGAGCGCGGCCGCGGCGGCGGCTCAGCCCGGCCCCGCTCGGCCCCGCCGCTGCCGCCGTCTCGCCCGCTCCGCCCGGCCCTGGTCCCACGGCAGCCCCCATGCCCCGCCTCGGAGCCAAGGTACGGCGGCCCCTCCCGCTACCCACGGCCGCGGAGACCCCCTCGGCCCGGCCCCCGCTGCCACCTGTGCGGGGCCCCGCGGGAGCGGCAGCCCCCGGTGTCCCCGTGTCCCCGTGGTGGGTCCCCTCCTCAGGGGGTCCCGGCTGCCGGCGGGGGATGCTCCAGCCCCGCCTCGCTTGGCGGTGGCAGCCCCGGACCCGCGGGGTGAAGCCGCGGCTCCAGCCCCGCTTCCCGATTCCCGGTTCCCGGTTCCCGCCTCCAGCCCCGTCACGATTCCCAGACCCGGCGTGGGGAGGCCCCGGCTTCAGCCCCGGCCTGTCCCCGGCCCCGGCCCCGTTCCCGGCGGGGGGATGCTGCAGCCCCGGCTCCATGCCCGGACCTGCGCGATGAGGCTCCAAGCCCCAGCCCGGCTCCAGCCCCGGACCCGCGGCGTGAAGCCCCGTCCCGGTCCCCGGCTCCAGCCCCGTTCCCGGCTCCAACCCCGTCCCCAGCCCGTTCCCGGCGGGGTGAGGCTCCGTTCAGCCGTGGCCGCATCTCGGCGGTGGCCCGGGCGGCATCTTGGAGTTTCACAAGAGGGGAGGATTCCTGGACATCATCCAAGGGAAATTCCCCCCCACCCATTACCCAGGCACCCTCTCCCTGCCGGTGTCCCGGGAGACGGGGGTGCACATCCACCCGAGGGTCCCCTCCACCCCCACCTCGGGAGTCTTGGCTCTGGGACAAGCCCCGTTTCTCACCGGGGTCCCGCCACCGATCGGGGCCTCCCCGCTTCTTTGCAGGGGGATTGGGAGGGAAATTTGGGACGAGGCCAGAGCTGCTGCATGGAAAGAGCCCGGCGGGTGCAGCTGGGGGGGTCTGGAGGGTGGGAAGAGGATTTTTGGGGATGGGTGGGTCAGTGTGTCAGACGGGCTCTGGAGAGCCAGGGCGGAGGAGGAGATTTGCAGGAGAGACGGAGAAATGGTGCGGGAGAGGGGAGAGGGGCTGGATCGGGAATGTGGAGGTGGCCAAGAGCCACATCCAGGCTTGTGTCACCGGGCCTTGGGAAATTCCCTGCTGACCTGGAGATCCTAAAAATAGCAGGATGGGGATAGGCACGGGGCTGGAGGACCACAGTGGGATTATCCCGCTGGACCGTGGCCAAGTCCCGGCTATGACAGAGGTGGTCACGCTGGGGGGTGGTGGAGAGGGACAGGGGGCTTGGCGTGTGTGTGGATTATCCCTGCTTCAAACTCTTCCCGTGTCGTGCTCAGGTGTGCCTGCTCCGCTGCTCCCTGCTGTCGTCCCTCCTCCTCCTGCTGCTCCGCATCCATGAGACGGAGCAGAACAGCTACTGCCAGCAGATCATCACGGAGAGACACCTGGCCGAGCTGGAGGAGCTGGTGAGTGCCCTCCCGGGGCTGTGCCGTGGGATCGGGGCTCATTTGGGGCGAGACAGGCACAAAGAAGCTCTTTTTAGTGCTGAAATAAGGAAATGGGGCGATCCTCAGCTCCCCTAATGAAGTGATGGTACCCAGGAGCTGAGCATCCCTGGGTGCAAGGGACAAGTGGGCACCGGAGGGTGACAGACGTCGTGCCTTTATCAAGGGTGGCCATGGAAAAGCGACGCCAGGAGGAACGAGAGGACGGAAGCAGGAGCGAGGCCGGGAAGGGGACAGGAGTGAGGCTGGATGTGTGCAGGGGCGCTGGGGAAGCAGTGGAGGGGCCGGCGCTGCGGGCTGCCGTGCTTTCTGGGCGGCTGCGCAGGGGTTAAGCAGAGGAATCCGGCTGCATTCCTGAGTCCAGCTGCTTGCCTGGAAGCTGGGCTGGCAACGGGGCTGTGGGTGGGTGGCAGGCAGCGAGGGGGGCCCGGCCGGGCGATGGAGCCGAGCGGGCTGGGCCATGGGGCCGTCATCCCGCGTAGCCCGTGGGCAGCTCGGGGTGCTGGCAGCCGCCCCGCAGCGCGGCCAGCCCTGGCCCCAGCGGATACAGCTGCCGGGGCCGTATCTCTCTCTCCGTGGCCCTTGGCTCACCTCCGAGCGGGGAATCACGCGGATGTTCAGGGGAGAAGCGGGAATCGGGGGCACGCAGGGATTTGCAGGGTTGTCGCAGATTAAATTCTGCCTGCAGCAAGAGGGGTGTGCGGGCGAGAGACGAGAGCGGCGCCTCCGAGTCCCCGAGAGCCGCGCTCCGAGCTCGGTGTAACCGCCGCGTCCGGGCTCGCTTCGCCTCTTCCTCTTTGAGCACCGGGCTGCGGGGCCAGCAGCCGCTCTGGGCGAGCTCGGCTTCCTCTGCCCGAGCCCTCTCTGCACGACACATCCCCGGAGCCTTTGCTCTCCGCGCAGGGATTAAAATTGGGTCCGCGGCTGCGGGAGAAAGGGGACGGAGCAGGTTTGAATGGGAGATGTGGTTTTCCTGCTGGGGATTGCAGCCCTCTGCTCGCCGATGGAGGAGCTGGCCCTCGCTCCCGCGCCTGCAGGATAATGGAGCAATTGTTTCCGGGACGGCATCCCGGGCTAGGAGGAGAATTGCCGGCCGGCAATTCTGCCAGCCCTCGCCTTCCCAGCCTGGGATGGCAGCCCGGAGGGAGAGCGTTTGGTTAGGATGGGTTTTTCCTCCCATGGGAAAGGGTCGTGGCACGGGCGGCCGGCAGCGCTGCGTGTGGGACCCGGAGAATGTGTGACCCTGGTGTCACGGCCACCTCCTGCACCGCAGGATGCTCTTTTGCAGCCTGGATTTAGAGGAGAGAGTGGTGCGGGAGAGAGCCGAGGAGAATTAAGCAGGGCTGAGCTCTGCTGTGGCGCCGGCAGGAAGAGGAGGAGGAAGAGGAGGAAGATAGGCAGGGTGGGAGCGGGCAGGGAAAGGCAGGAGAAGATCTGTGAATTGGGAAGTACAACATCCTGATGGGAGCAGGAATCCTGAGCTCACTCCTGCCACTGTATCAACCTCAGGGATGTGCCTGTGTGAGGAGGAGGAGGAGTAGGAGTGTGGGATGGGATGAAGCAGGAATGGGAGCAAAGTCCTCCCAGCCCTGTGGATTTGGGGGTCTCAGGCACCCCCTGTCCAGAGCATGGCATATCTGGGCAGCGCTGTCCCTGGGGTGTGGGGTGACATCCTGCTTTGTCCTTCCAGGCTGACACCCAGATGCAGCACCCGGGCAGGGTCTCCTTCAAGTTCATTGACAAGATGCAGTTGGTGAGTGGTTTCTTGCTGGGGACAGTCAGCAGGGCTGGCTGGTGCATGGTGGGAGGTCCCCAGATCCCCAGCCTCCCCTCTTGTCTCCCTTTGCAGGAGACAGCCCAGGAGGGACCCATCCTGCTTGGCCAGGTGGCTTCCAAGTCCCACTTTGGGAACCTGTGGGATTGTAGAAAGGCATTTTGTGCCTCTGTGCTTCAGGCAGAGTGGGACACCCATCCGGTAACTGCTGTCACTTTTTGTCACTGTGTCCTTGCAGAACGACACCGTCTGCTATGTGAAAGCTGCCTTTCCCCTGATGGGCAAGATCCTGAAGAGAACAGAGTTCAAGAAGAACTCGTCCAACGACCAGAAGATGGACATGGTGCGCACTATGTACACCAACATCGATGAGAACGTGGACCCCTGCATCAGGGAGGAGGATGATGAGGAGAGAATGGTACAGTCACCCCAGCCTCGTGGGGCTTTGGGCCTGGGGTGCAATGGGATGTCCAGAGCATCCTGGGGTGAAATGGGGTGTCCTGGGGTGAAATGGGGTGTCCAGAGCATGCTGGGGTGAAATGGGATATCCAGGGCATCTTGGGGTGCAATGGGATGTCCAGAGCATCCTGGGGTGAAATGGGGTGTCCTGGGGTGAAATGGGGTGTCCAGAGCATGCTGGGGTGAAATGGGATCTCCAAAGTGTCCTGGGCTGAAATGGGATATCCAGAGCATCTTGGGGTGCAGAGGGGTGTGCAGAGCATGATGGGGTGTGGGCAGGACCAGGAGCAGAGCAGAGCTGGGGTGTGCATGGAGCATGAGGAGCCAGCAAGTCCTGCCTTGGGAACACTGTGGTATCTGTGGGGGTGACACCGGGCAGTCGTGGAGCTGACGCTGAGCCTGGTGCTTCCTCCAGCTCTCACAGATGTGCTTCAAGGAGTTCACCACGTCCCCCTACGAGATGCTGGTGCTGGTGAAGGATTTCTTCCAGGACATCAAGGATCTGCTGCAGAAGCAGACGACTTTTGAGAAGGATTGCAGCCGAGTCTACCGCAGGGTGTGCCCGGGACCCAAGAAGGCTGGATCCTCACCAGGTGAGATGCCAAGGCTTGGCCTCTGCCCAGTAAACCTGTGCCAGTCTGGGGGGCTTGCGCTCGCCTGCATGGAGCACCTTAAGAGTTGTGTGTCTGTGGGTGTGGCACGTGTCCACCTTGGCCCCTTTCCTGTGTCGGCGAGCTCTGCGTCAGTGTCAGGGGAGAAGGGGCTGGCTGCCATTTGAAGGTGGGATTTGGGCTAAATCCTGCTGGAAGCAAGGCAAGGGAGAGATGCTGAGGGGGACCAAGGAGGCATCAGGCTCGGCTCTGTCTCAAAGCCCCGATGCTGGGTGGAGCATAACTCGGAGAAATGGAGGGACTGCTGTGTCACCAACACGCTGCATGACCTGGGCTGTGTCACTTCAGCTGCCTCGTGCCTCAGTTTCCCTTGGCCAAGCCTTCGGGGAGAGTGTTGCTGCTGGGGTGGAAGAGCCCTGTGTTGCTGTCCGCGCTTCCGCGAGCGCCCGTGCTGTTTGCATGGAGGAGATGTCCCACTGTCATCCCTGTGTCGGAGCTGTGCCATGTCCTTGTGCCGTGGGGACGTTAAACGTGGCTCTCTGGCTCCTGCAAGTTGTGAATAACCCACTGCCATCAGCTCAGGGAACCCGATGGCTCGGGTTTGCTTCATCCCACCCGCTGCTCGTCACCCTCACAGTGCCCTGCCTGCTCCTGCCTGTTCCCTGCCTCTCCCATGCTCTCCCATTTTTTGAGGGGCTGTTTGACCCGCTTGCCCGGGGCTGCGGGGAGGGACGGGGACAGTGCCCCCGACCTCAGATCTGCTGGCTCTGCCCCTCTTGGAGGCTGGTGACCCCACGGCTGTCTCTTCTCTCTCCTTCTTTCAGGTGTGGGGACAGATCCTGACTGCAATTGCCTGTCCCCTGCCCTCCCTTCTGCCACCCAGCCCTCCCTCTCTGCTGCCACTGGCAGGGACACGGCACCCGCTAGCACTCGGGTCCCTTCCAGCCTCCTCCATGCCACCCTCGCTGACTTAGAGACCCCATCTCAGCCCCCCAGTAGCACGGACGGGGGCTCAGGGACCGAGGAGGTTCTGGGTGCCGGGCTAGGTGACACAGCGCTGGCGTTGGCCCCCGAGATGAAGCAGACAGCTCCAGGCAGCAGTGCCGAAGCGCTCCAGGATCCGGCCGGGACGCTGAGCCTGGCGCTGGGTGACATCCCCGTCCTCCGTGGGGATGGAGAGCTGGTGGAGTGGGGCACCGGCCACCTGCCGCAGGATCCAGGCCAGCAGTGGGGAGGCTCCATCCTCCCGGACCAGCCCGGCGGGCTCAGGAGCACCCCTCGGACAGCATCGCCCAGCGCTGGCTCGACGGGCGGTGGAGGCAGGATCCGTGCGGCGGCGGCCGAGCCCGTCACACAGCTCCGCTTCTCCAGGATGGCCCCGGAGCTGCGAGCCCCGGGCAGCCCCAGGGACAGGGCGAGGGCGTGGGGCTGGGGGCTCAGCCGGCTGCGGGGCCCCGAGGATGGCGGCGGGGCCGGGCCCAGCTTTGACTCTGGCTTTGTTCTGGGCGCAGAGCAGCGCAGGAAGGAGCCGCCCGCCAGGGAGGGCCGCCAGGAGCCCCTCATCTACATTACGGTGGCCAGTGTGGTGGCCGTCCTGCTGGCCACGGGAGGGCTGCTCTTCTACAAGTATAAATCCAGGGTAAGACCCCCGCCTCGTCTCCTCCCCGGGCACCAAGATTCTCTCCTGCCTCAGTTTCCCCACTTGTCTCTTGGCCACTGTGGGTTGAGCCCCATTTCCCCCATAATTTTGAGACTGGGGGACAATTAATTGGTGCTGCTGAATGTAGTGGGAGGATTTATTTGGGAGATTTGCTGCTGCAGCCTCCTCCCCTTCCCCAGGGCTCATTTCCCCATTTCCCTCCCTCCACACAGGTCCTGCAGCGGCAGCTGGAGGATGGAGGCTGCGACCCCGAGGAACCAGAGAGGAGGTGGGTGTGACAGCATCCTGCCTGGGGGGGCTTTGGGGACCCCCACCCTGGGTGACCCTGCTCTAACCCCCCATCTTTCTGTCACAGGGCGCTGCAGGGAGCAAGGGAATGTTCAGAGCTGGAGACTCAGGATCTCTGAGGTGATCAGGGGCTGGGAGCAACCTTGAAGGGCTCTGGTCCGAGCTGTGAGGACAATATTGTATCCCTGGTGCTGACCTTGGCCATGGGCAGGGAAATTCTGGGTGGGAAGACATGGACAGGAGCAGGTCTGCGCCCCAGCGCTGCCAGCATGTGGTTTTGCAGCTCGTTAATCCATTACTGGCACTTTCTTAATATACATAGTATTTTTTCCTGTGGTTTTCGTGTGCTTCTCCCCACGCTGCCCTCCCTGGCAGAGCCCCAGCTCCTGCTCATCTCTCTCCTCCTTTTCCCAGGGCCCCAGGCAGGATGTGAAGCTGCTCGGGGGACGGATCCGGACGGAAGGAGGGTTGGCACACACCAGCCTTGCCGCGATCCCACCGTGATGCTGACACTCCCTCTTCCCTTGCCCCGTGCCGGTGGCCAGAGACTGCAAAAACCTCCCTGGCAGGGACAAAAGGCTGGGGGGATGTGCCCTGAGTGGGACCCCCGGGCACCGGGAGGCGAAGGGCTGCAAGGCGTTGGGACCGTGCCTGCGGGCTCTGCGGGACGGCAGCGCTGCCTGCTGTGACCGGAGCAGGACCGTGGAGCTGCTGGATGTGGGTGGTGGAGGCTGATCCCACCTGGACACGGCTGGAGCTGGATGGAGATGGACGGGATCGGCTCCCCAAATCCTCTGGCTCTTCTCTCATCCCAGCAGAGTGGGTTTGGAGCAGCACCCGTCGCCCCCTTCACCCTGCCTTTCCTGAGGCTTCAACTGGAGCATCCTGAATTCTGGGGGGGCCAGTCCTGAGACCCCCAGCCCTGACTTGCAACTCAAACCCTCACACTGTGAATATTTAAAGCCCACCTGTGCCCGTGTCCCTGCACGGGGCTGGGTTTGGGGTGACCCTTGGCACCATCCCAGTCCCTCCCCATCCTCCTGTTGCTAGGGCTTATTTTTATTTTTTAGTAGAGTGGATGAAAGTTTTTAACCTGCACAAGTGTTCTGGGGGGGGCCGTGTGCCCCTCACAGGGTCCTCACCACGAGCTGGCCTCGCTGGGATTCCATTTCTTTGGTGACTGCGCTTTGGAGAAGGGAATGGGGCTGGGAAGGATGGGATCCACTGGGTCTAAGAGCTGGAACTGCCCCAGCTGGGCACCCTGGGGCTCCTTGGCACAGCCCCACTCCCGGGCTTTGGGAAGAGCCTGGTTTGGGATGCACCAGCCCTGGAGATGGCCCAAAATCCAACGGCTCCCTCCAGCCCCAGATGAAGCGTGGCCCACGCTGCTCTGGGAGTTTCAAGCATTATTTTTATATGAAGGATGAAAATATGGACAAGCCCAATTGTTTTTAAAGAAAGCATCATTATTAATTTGGGGGTTTTATATATATATATATATATATGTGTGTGTGTGTATTTATGACTGGCAGAAGGAGGGGGTTCCTGGGCGAGGGACTGGTGTAAATCAGGATAAAAGCCCTGATGCAGCAGGAAGTCTGGGCCCAAACTCCTGGTGGTGTAAGTCACCAGTTTACACTGTGGAGGAGCTGCTCCTGGGGGAGAAAACTTGCCTTTACCCATGTTGGATTTATTTTGCCTTTTTTGTTTTTTTTTGTTGTTGTTTTTGTTTTTTGGTTGGGGCTTTTTGTTGGTTTTGGGATGGTTTGGTTTTTTTTATACAATGAAATCCTGAAATATTTTATACAAAGGCATTTAAAAGTCTATTTAAAGAAAATAATGGAAAACAACTTGTATATTTAATATTATTAATAAACAGAGAGGTGTAGCTTGGTGTAAGTCTGGGATGCAAGGGGGAGCTGGAGCTTGTGGCTCCCCTGTGCAGCCCTGGGGTCCCTGAGGGGGTGACTGGGGCTGACTCCTGGTGGTGTTACCCTGACCTACTTCCCTGTGGGAGTTCATGGCCACTGGAATGAGGGCAGAGGGATTCATCTGCCCTTCCTGCCCCAGCTCTGCCAGCATGGCTGAGCCCTCCAGACACCGGCTCTGGTGCGGGGGCCCCCCAAAATCTGTGTGAACGGTTGGGAAGCAGCTGTTTAAAGCAAACATACTTGAGGCAAAGTTTCCTGGAGCACTTTGCTTAGAGTGACAGCCCTGGAAGAGGCATTTCCTCCCCCCTGCCGCTCCCCCTGCTTTCCTTCCTTCTTTCCAGGAGTAGGGGAGCCCCACATCCTGCTCCCCCTGCACACATCCAGCATCTCCAGGGGATGCCAGGGGGCTCCCACACCATCCTGGGCCCCTACCAGCCCATGGGGTGTGCAGGGTGAACACCCCCATCGCTCATCCAAGGGGGTGGCAAGGGCAGGAGGGGATTTGGGAGTGTTCTGTGAGTGCCAGGGCTGAGCTGCTGCCTTGTTTGCTGACAAACAGGATTCCTCGAGGGGAGCTGACTCAGCCCAGCCCTTCCTCTCCCCAGCAGCAGCCGGGGGTTTCCCAGGTCCACATCCCCTTCCCAGGGAAGTGGGACCTATATATATCCTGCTGGATCCATGCCACGGTCATTATGGTCAGATTTGGGGGGTATTTGAGGCCGGAGGCTGCTCTTAGGGGTGGGCACTGTGCCCGGGTTTGGGGGTGCTGAGGGCAGCGAGTCCCTGGCCTGCTCCAGGCTGCTCCAGGATGCTCCAGGCTGCTCCACAGCTGCACACGAGAGAGTGGCTGGAGTGGATGATGGCAGCTTGAAGCTGTGGCAGAGCTGGGGGGCAGAGCTGGGCGCATCCCGGGCTGCTGGGGGGTGTGAGGAGCACCAGCCCCCACCCCCTCTGTACTTACACCCCACAGTCGCTCGTCTCTGACTTTTTCTGGCTGCTCTGTGTGCTGTAAAAGCACCTGGAAAACGCAGGAAAATAGCTGAACTCTGCCTGCCTGCCCTCGGGCTCGGCCAAGAGGGTCCCTCTGCTCCTCATGTTCCTAGCTGGGGCCTTTCCCCACCCTGAGACCGGCCTGTGTGGGGGCAGGATGTGATTCCCTGCCCTGGGCACCTTGCACCCCCAGCCCCTGCAATCTGGGGGCAAAACCTGCTCGCAGCCCCCCGCTCAGGAACCCCATGGGGCTACATCCCTGTCCCTCAGCACTTGTAGGGGAGGGTAGAAAAGAACCCTCCATCCCGGGGCAGGGGGTGTGGGGACACCTGAGGGTCCCTGCTGGGGTCCCAAATGGGTGTTGGCACTGCAAAAATGTGCTTTGATGGGATGAGAACAGGGGGTTTGGGGCAAAAGATGGATGGTGGGAGGGGAAGGCACCAGCAAGAGGCTCCCGGGACCTGAGACACAGGCTGGCATGGAGTGGCACAGACTGTGATCACCAGCACCCACCCCGGGGGTCCTGGGGGTCCCCACAGCCCTGCTGCTCGTGACATTGACAGGGCTGGAACATCTCAGGCTCATCCTGTAGCCATGAAACCTCCCAAGCACTCGGAGACCCCCCGAGATGTGCTGAGACCCCTGCCGGGAGCCCCCAGAGAGCTCTGCCCAGCCTGGGAAGCCTCCCGAGCACGGCCGCGGGCACCGCAGAGCTGCTGACGGGGCAGAAGCGGCGGAAAGGCCCCGCGGCCGCGGCTCCCGGGGCACGGCGGCTCCGGGACGGGGTTTGGCCCGGGAACTGCTGCAGGACTGAGGTGGCCAGAGGCCGTTTTGTGGCCAGACAAAGTGATTTTGGTTAAAAACCGTTATCTGCTCCTTCCCCTGGGGTTTTAACCCACATGTTTTCCCAGCTTGTATTTTAAGGGAACGCCTCCGGGGCAGCGAAGGAGGAGCAGGGCTCAGCCCGAGCCCCTCCCGGCTGCCAGGGGCTTTGGGGACGGGCTCGGGGTGGCCCGGGAGCGGAGCCCCCCCTGTCCGCCCGTCCTGGAATGTCCCCAGAGCCCGCGTGGGGACTCTGTGGAGCCGGGGAGCGCGGCCCGGGATGCGGATGGAGCTCCTGGGTGTCCCTGGCCCCGGGGACAGGTTGGTTGTGACCCTCCCTGGAATGCAGGAGCCAGCAGAGCCCGCTGCGGGGGTGAGGAGGAGGAGTGCGGGAGGAAGCCAGGCTCAGCACCCCCGAACAGTGCTCAGCACCCCCACGCTGGGCTGGGGATGTGGGCGGGTGAGTGCGGGGACACGGTGGCTCCGCCGGGCTCGTTAATGGCTAATGAGGGCCGGGAGGGCACTGCCCTGAATCCGGGCGGGCGCTGAGCCGCGGGGCCAGCACGGCCCAGCCTGCCCGGCGACACGGGAGCTGGCACCGGGGGTAACACACCTGGGATGGGCACACAGCTCTGGGACAGGACACAGACCCGGGGATGGGCACACAGCTCTGGGGCCGGGCACACACCTGGGATGGGCACCCACAGCTCTGGGACAGGACACAGCCCCGGGGATGGGCACACAGCTCTGGGGCCGGGCACACACCTGGGATGGGCACCCACAGCTCTGGGACAGGACACAGCCCCGGGGATGGGCACACACTCTGGGGCTGGGCACAGCCCTGGGGATGGGCACCCAGAACTCTGGGGCCGGGCACACACCTGGGATGGGCCCCCAGAGCTCTGGGGCCGGGCACACACCTGGGATGGGCACCCACAGCTCTGGGACAGGACACAGCCCCGGGGATGGGCACACAGCTCTGGGGCCGGGCACACACCTGGGATGGGCACCCAGAACTCTGGGGCCGGGCACACACCTGGGATGGGCCCCCAGAGCTCTGGGTGCCCATCCCCAGGGCTGTGCCCGGCCCCAAAGCTCTGTGCGCCCATCCCCAGGGCTGTGCCCGGCCCCAAAGCTCTGTGCGCCCATCCCCAGGGCTGTGCCCGGCCCCAAAGCTCTGTGCGCCCATCCCCAGGGCTGTGCCCGGCCCCAAAGCTCTGTGCGCCCATCCCCAGGGCTGTGCCCGGCCCCAAAGCTCTGTGCGCCCATCCCCAGGGCTGTGCCCGGCCCCAAAGCTCTGTGCGCCCATCCCCAGGGCTGTGCCCGGCCCCAGAGCTCTGGGGGCCGGCACACACCTGGGATGGGCACCCAGAACTCTGGGTCCGGGCACAGCCCTCGGGATGGGCACACAGCTCTGGGGCCGGGCACACACCCAGAGATGGACACCCACACATCTGGGACAGGACACAGCCCTGGGGATGGGCACACAGAGCTTTGGGACCGGGCACAGCCCTGGGGATGGGAACCCAGAGTTCTGGGGCCGGCACACACCTGGGATGGGCACCCAGAGCTTTGGGACCGGGCACAGCCCTGGGGATGGGAACCCAGAGTTCTGGGACCGGGCACAGCCCTGGGGATGGGAACCCAGAGTTCTGGGGCCGGCACACACCTGGGATGGGCACCCAGAGCTCTGGGGCTGGGCACACACCTGGGATGGGCACACAGCTCTGGGACAGGACACAGCCCTGGGGATGGGCACCCACAGCTCTGGGACAGGACACAGACCCGGGGATGGGCACACAGCTCTGGGGCCGGGCACACACCTGGCATGGGCAGCCAGAACTCTGGGGCTGGGCACAGCCCTGGGGATGGGCACACAGAGCTTTGGGACCGGGCACAGCCCTGGGGATGGGCACCCAGAGCTCTGGGGGCCGGCACACACCTGGGATGGGCTCACAGCTCTGGGAGAGGACACAGCCCCGGGGATGGGCACACAGAGCTTTGGGACCGGGCACAGCCCTGGGGATGGGCACCCAGAGCTCTGGGGCTGGGCACAGCCCTGGGATGGGCACACAGCTCTGGGAGAGGACACAGCCCCGGGGATGGGCCCCCAGAGCTCTGGGTGCCCATCCCAGGTGTGTGCCGGCCCCCAGAGCTCTGGGGGCCGGCACACACCTGGGATGGGCTCACAGCTCTGGGAGAGGACACAGCCCCGGGGATGGGCACAAAGCTCGGGGACAGGACACAGCCCTGGGGATGGGCACCCAGATCTCTGGGGCCGGGCACAGCCCTGGGGATGGGCACACAGCTCTGGGGCTGGGCACAGCCCCGGGGATGGACACAAAGCTCTGGGACAGGACACAGCCCTGGGGATGGGCACCCACAGCTCTGGAACCTGACACACTCCCTGATGTTTTATTTTTTCACCGATTTACTTTTACCCATTTTTTAATTCAAATTATTTTCCTGATTAATCGTGTGTTTCCTTCTGCTTTACTTCTTCCATCTGAACAAACATAAATTTTTTTTACTCTGAAAACCGTCATTCTTTAGCTTCAGCTTTTATTTCCCAATTAAGTAGTCCATTAATTTATGTAATTTATTTAGTTTCTGTATTAATTTAGAAAAAATTATATAAATATAAATATAAATATAAATATAAAATAATTATGTATTAAATATATATAATTCAGTTATTCAGCACATAAATGCATGCATATTATATATATGCATAAAACGAATTTATACAAATGTTATAGTTTTAGAATCACTTATAAATGTAAATGTATATAACTTATAAATATAAATAAATTAACATATTTTTGCACATTTCTATATAATTAACAACGTATATGGTTGCCATTTAATGTATAACATTAATCTTTATAATTATTTTATTTAGATTAATTAATTAGTTAAATTAGTTTTAATATTTACATATGATGCATACATATAAATTTATATTTACATTTATTTAAGTTATATAATTATTGTCGTTAATTGGGACTTGGCCCGCGCTGAGGTTCCTGGCCACGCCCCGCTCTGGCCACGCCCCCACCGTGACCACGCCCAATCACGACCACGCCCCCGTTCCCGCCCCCTCAGCGTCCTCCCCTCCTTGTCCGCCAGGGGGCGCCCCGCCACCCTCCCGCTCCCCCGGCAGCGCCGCGCGGCCTCGGCAGCCCGGCGGGTGCGCGGTGACGTCACGGCGCAGTGACGTCGCGAGGCCCCGCCCCTGGCGCGGCGGCCGCAGACCCGCCGCAGCCACCGCGCCGGCGGCAGCGCACGGAGCGTGAGGCGCCGGCCGGGCCGAACCGAGCCAGAGCCGCCCGCGGTGTTCCCCCGTCCGCTCCGCCGGACCGTGTCCCCTTTCGTCCCGCCGGCGGTCGCGGTCCGCCCCGCGTTCCCCGCCGCATCAGGATGTCGGTGCCGGAGCCCGCCGGCGGCGAGGAGAAGCAGGCCAAGGAGAAGGAGGACGCCGAGAAATATTCCTTCATGGCCACCGTCACCAAGGCCCCCAAGAAGGTAGCGGGGCCGGCGGGGGGAGCGGGGGATCACATCCTGGTTCGGGGGAGCAGCCCCCGGCTGTGGCGGGGGAGGACCCTCGGTGAGGGGGGAGGCAGCCCCCGGTTGCCGGCAGGAGCCCTCTGTGGTGCCTCTGGTGGGGCACAGGGAGCAGCGCCCGGCTGGGGGGAGAACAGTCCGGGGTTCAGGGGAGCAGCCCCCGGCTGGGGGGAGAGCAGCCCCTGGGTCAGGGGAGCAGCCCCTGGCTGGGGGGAGAACAGCCCCTGGGTCAGGGGAGCAGCTCCCGGCTGGGGGGAGAACAGCCCCTGGGTCCGGGGAGAACAGCCCTTGGGTCAGGGGAGCAGCCCCCGGTTGAGGTCCGGGGAGAACAGGGGTCAGGGGAGCAGCTCCCGGCTGGGGGGAGAACAGCCCGGGGTTCAGGGGAGCAGCCCCCGGCTGGGGGGAGAGCAGCCCCTGGGTCCGGGG
Organism: Onychostruthus taczanowskii; assembly: GCF_017590055.1. Taxonomy (NCBI): domain Eukaryota; kingdom Metazoa; phylum Chordata; class Aves; order Passeriformes; family Passeridae; genus Onychostruthus; species Onychostruthus taczanowskii. The sequence goes on along the minus strand of NW_024505229.1, from coordinate 2,373,918 downwards.
AGAACAGCCCTTGGGTCAGGGGAGCAGCCCCCGGCTGCGGGGTGAGAGTGCCCCTGGGTCCGGGGAGAACAGCCCGGGGTTCAGGGGAGCAGCTCCCGGCTGCGGGGTGAGAGCCCCGGTCTGGGGGCGGCAGTAGCCCCTGGTTCGGGGGCTCAGCCCCGGTTGGGGTAGGGGATGCAGCCTCCGGTTCGGGGCGGGGAGCAGCCCTCGGCTGGGGGGAGAAGCCCTCGGTTGTGGGTGGGACACGACCGTGACCCGGCTCTGAGAGGAGCAGCCCCACAGGTGGGGGGTTGTGCTGGGAAAGCTGGAGCTGATCCGTGTGGCGGTAACTGGGAAGCGGGGCTTGTCCCCTTTCAGTGGCAGAGAGGGACATTGGTACCGGCAAGGGGGCTGGTGCGGTCTGGGGGTGGCAGGTATGGGCCAGGGGGCTGCTGGCCCAGTTCGGGGTGGGAGGGAAGGGCTTGGGTTCTGGGGAGAGAGGGTATGTACTGGGTATAACCCTGGCCTGCATAGGGGTGAGGGGAGGAGTGGTACCTGCAGGGCAGCTTCTGAGGGGCTGGGGCCAGAGCAGGGGCCTCAGCTGTGCCACAGGAGTGCAGGGGGACAGAGTGACCCGAGAAGGGGACAGACAGGGTGAGGCCCTTGTGTGGGACTGTGGGGTGACCGGGCTTTGTGGTGGGGACAAAGCACAGTGGACGTGTTATATGGGAAGAGCCAGGAGCAACAACCTGGAGTCAGCTGTGGGTCACTCAGAAGGGTGGCTGAGAGATTTCCGAGTGTTGAGTTTCTCCGGGGACAGGGGTTCTCTTGGAGGTGTGGGTGGGAGCACCTTTGGGCTCAGAAGGAGGCTGCTGTGTCACCTCAGTACCCCTCCATCCCTGAAGGCCTCACAGGAGCTCTGAGGTCTCCCAGTGCTGCTCCCACAACCCTGTGGGGTGCTCACATGGCACAGAGGGTGGGCAAGAGCTGGTCTTGCCACTGTAGCAGGGTGCAGGACCCCGGTGACCCGGGGATCTGGCCCTGTGCTCCAGGCTCAGTGCTGAAGTTTCAGTGCTGTCAGGGAGGCAGATCTGTGTTCCAAGCCCTGCACAGATTTGTGCAGCTGAACATTGTGTTCCCCTCGGGGCTGCAGCCGCCTGGAAGCGGTGGATGCGAAGGCGGAGCAGTCACTGAGAATGGGAACATCCTGATTCTTTGGGGGAGTCTCTTCTGCCTGCTCTGGCCACTGCTGGGATTGGGGAGCATCTGACCCTTGGGAAGGTCAGCTGGATTTGAGGCGTCTTCCCTCCCAGGGAGCCAGGGATTGGAGACTAGGCCTTGTTTATCTGGGCTGTGGACATGGCCTGGAGGAACAAGCAGAGGAATGTGGGGCTGGGATCTGCCTCTTCCAGCAGTGGCTCAGCACAGTTCCAGCTCAGGGATTGTTTTTACCTTTTCATAACCATCACCTCTGTCAGAGTGAACAGCAGAAGGCTGCTCCAAGGGGACAGTGGGCTGCTAATCCTGGAGCAATCCATGGAACCAAAATACCTGTGGTAAAAGGGAATCCATCAAGCATCCTCAGAGGCAAGTTTGCCATCCTCTCAGGGGGATGAGATGTTGTATCCCCAGAATTTTCTGCTGCAGACTGGCTGTGCAGCGTGAGGAGCCTTGGTTGGACTCGGTGGCTGCTGCAGCTTTTCCTGGCTGGGTGAGGATATTGAAGGTGCCCAGAGCGACACGCGACATTTGAGGCTGATAACATCAGAGATGGGGAGAGAGCTGAGCTGAGCTGAGCTCAGGGAACAAATTGCTCCGGGCTCCTGTTTTCCTTGCCTGGCTAGTTCCTGCAAATAGTGCTGGGGAACAGCAGAAGCCTTGGCAGAAGGATGAAAGACCAAGGAAGGGAGAATTGCTCTCCTGAGATAAGCTGTTGAGTGCCCCCAGCTCTGATGCCTCCGAACAGGATTGCAATTAAGCCATTAAAACGCCCTTCTGATTCCCTGCAAGTCAAAGTGGTTTTTGTGCCAGCTGCCCTGGACCTCCTGGCATGGTCAGAGGCCAGTGGAGATAGTGGAGAGAGATGATTTACCAGCGTGGATGTGGGCAAGATAGTGCTGTGCTGCTGAAGCACGTCCCTCCTGGGTTTTCAGGCTCCTTGAACTTTGCTGATGCAGTTTGTATGAGGCGTTTGGAGATGGGGAGGGTGGGAATGTGGCCAAGCTCAGTGCAGGCTCCATCTCTCTCTTTGAATGGCTTTTCAGAGGAGCTTTAACTTGTGCTGGAGCTCGGGGAAAGTGCCAGTGTGAGCCCACAGCATCGAGCCCAGGATCTGCAGGAGCATCTTGGGTGCAGCTGGAAGCACGTTGGGCCTGTGGGTGCTGTGGAGAAATTGGTGTCTCCTTGTTGGGGTCACCTGCAGCTGGGACTCAGCCCCTGGCATTGCTGTTTCCTCTTGTCAGGGACTTGTTTAAGGTGAAAAAGTGAAACAAGCAGGAGGTAAGAGATTAAGAGATTAAATACGATCAACTCCAGGCTGAAGTAGGAGCTGACTCAGTGGAGGTGAAAGGAGGAATAGGCACGTTTTCCCCCAAGAGCTGGAATTTCCTGGCTCTGCCACAGCTCCCTTTTCACTGCAGTTTGTGGTGATTTGTCTGTCAGCGTAATGACTCCAGTTTGGTCTGAGCGAGGTGCTTCTTTGGCCAGGAGTGGTTTGCAGGCAAAGGTGAGCGAAGCTGATTTTGCACCTTCTCCAGCCACGGCTGTGGTGTTGCTGGGGAACATGGGGAATGCTGAGGCTGGTGGCTTACCCAGGTTTAGTGAACATGGATGTGGAGATGATGGTGGCAGAGCTCAAGGGCAGGTTGTGCTCCTCCAGATCCCTGTGTGCCATCACTGCTGCGTCTGGGCATCTGCTCTCCTGCCTCCCTGGAGACTGCAGGTGCCCTTGGCAGCAGTCGCTTTCCCAATCCACGTCAGCCGTGCGGCGGAGCCTTAAACTCCCAGCGAGCCAAGCTGGGGGTGCCCTGGAGCGGGAAGGACACGCTGAGGGGCACCGTGCTTGCAGCAGGGCAGGGGGCTTGGCACGTGCTGTCCCTGCCTGTCACCTCACCCCGCTGTGTCCTTGTCCCCCTGGCATCGCTGTCTGCTGGGCTCCTCCACACCTGGCTGCTGGCAGACAGATGGACACTGCAGACAGATCTTTCTCCTGCAGCATTGCTGGGCTCTGAGATGGGCTGAAGGCTGTGATTTGGTTCTGGGGAGGTGAGTTGGGTGCCATCTCCATGCCCACGGAGCCGGTGTGGGTGCGCCGGGGCGGTGCTGTGCCCCTGCGGCTGCCGGCTCCGGCGGGATCCCGCGCAGGCTGTGGCAGGGAATGCTAATGCACAGCGCTGCAGCTTTGCGGTGGCAGCGAGCTGGCTGCTGTGGGGGTGGCAGAGATGGAGCAGGGAGAAGCTGGGGAGAGGGGGATGGGGCCCTGTGGGGAGCTGCTGGCCCCTGGGGAGGGCTGGGTGTCCTCTCCAGAGCATCCTTCCCACTGTTGCTGTCTGCAGTGGCCTGCGCACTGCTGACCTTGCTGCAGCCGGCTGCATCCCTGCCCTGCACAGCCCTTTCCCAAAGACCTGTTCTTGCCCCGCTTTGCTCTGTTGTGACTTACCCCAGGTCCCTGCAGCTCTGCCAGCCCGGGTGATACCTTCCCCTTGGGGCTGTCAGGGGGACGAGACTGCCCTTGTTTGTCCTGACAGAGCTCCTGTAGCCATTCGTTTTTCCTGTCCCTTTAATTTAATTCCTTAGAGTGGCTGCTCATAAATCCTCTGTGCCTTTGTGAGCCTGTCTGGGGCCATGGCTACCACCTCCTGTCCTGCTGTTCTGCAGGCACCGTGCACCTGGCTCTCCTCATTCCTTTGCCCAGATCTTCACTTCTTTGGTTCCTTGCTCTGTCTGAGTTTTCCTTCTCATAATGAGGTGCCTGGGCTGGGATGAGTTGAACAGCTCATCATCCTCTGTGGATGTCCTGAGATGAGTCTGGCCTTCCCTGGGGTGCAAGAAAACCCTAATAAGTGGGGAAAAAAAGCACAGGAGTGTTTGAAGTGGAGATGAATTACTGGGGCTTGGGGCAGCCAGGTCACTTCTGGTGCTGTGTTAAATGATAGAATCCTATTTTATTTTCTAAGTTGCTCTTGGGACCTTCCCATTGTTTTGGTGTTTTGGAGGGTCTCCCTGATGCCCAGAGGGGAGGCTTGTGCCAGTGCCCCAGCACTGGGCAAGGCCAGAAGACACTTAATTGAATTGTTGAACCACAGAGGGGGAAGAAAGGAGGTTTTGGGGGTTTGATGGGCACAAGCCATCTTCAAAATCATGTGCCAGAACCTTTGGCTTTTGCTTCCCTCTTTTCCTCCTGCATCCCTGAAGGAGGCTGGGTTTCCACTCTTGTGTCGGTCCTTTGGAGATGGGAGAAGAGTTGGATATCCATTCTTCCCAGTCTTCAGAAGCATCTCTTTTCATCTTTTAATGGTGTGGGGGTGGAGACCACCCATCCTGGGAGCCCCCTTCCCATGTGAGCTGCCAGGTCTGGAGTGTGGGAGGAGTGCTGGAGAGGAGCAGAGTGTTTTGTTTTGACCTTCCATGAAATGCCAGGTTATCTTCTGCTGGGGACTGGCCTACCACAATACTTTCTCTGGGAACAGTTTCCTCTGTGCTTTCCAGCCTGTGCAAATGTTGGAATGAGTTCCTGTGCTCCCTCCTAGATGCTGAGGCTGGGGTATTTCACTCTGGAAATCAGGCTTTCAAGTTTCGGTTGGAGTTAATCCTTTGCAAGTGAGGATCCTGCCTGTGTTGCTCCTCTGAGGAGTTGGTGGGTGCCTCATCCCAGATTTTGGAGCAGGAAATGTGTGGGACCTCAGCGCTCAGCCCGAGGGATTTGCTTGTGCCTGGCTGTGTTTTTATCACCAGGAGTTTTCTGCGGGTGACAGTTGCATTTGCAGAGTTATGTTTCCCGCTGAGCCCTTTGATCAGAGCTGCTTATCTGGGGCCTCTGGCTCACCTTCACTCAGCACACGGTGGTGACATTCCAGGTGACTGTCCTGAGACCTGCTGGTGGCCCCAAGGGCCTGCAGTGCGAAGGATTTTGTGCCAGAACTTCTCCCAGAGTGAAACTTGGTGAAACCAGGGGCTACGTCTGTAAGGGGCTGGGAGAAGAGTCAGGGAGCCCCACCAAGGAGGAGCATCATGGTGACACCTCAGCAGGTGGAGCCCCTTCCCAGGGCACTGGGTAATTCCAGGGGCTTGGGCACCCTGAGCAGTGCTGGAATGTACTCTGCACCATCCCTCTCTGCCCACATCACCCCTGCAGGCTTCCCTGGCATGGTTAACCTTGGGAATGGGTGCTCTGGGACATCTTGGTTGATGGCCCAAAGGTCCAAAGAGGAAGCTGCTAGTTTGGAAATGGTTTGGTTGGAAGGGATCACCCAGTTCCACCGCCTGCCATGGCAGGGACACCTTCCACTGTCCCAGGTTGCTCCAAGCCCTGTCCAGCCTGGCCTTGGACACTTCCAGGGACGGGGCAGCCACAACTGCTCTGGGCCCCCTGTGCCAGGGCCTCCCCACTCTGACAGGGAAGAATTTGGGCTGTTTTTTTGGCAGCTGCCCTCCCCCCAGTGGGTTCTGTGCCTTTGAGACGGCAGGATGTGGAAGCTGAGGCCAGTCCTGCCTTTTGGAGCTGCCCTCATTGCCCTGTTGACTTGGGCTGCTTGAACTGTGAATTTTAATTACACTTTGGGATCAATACGGTGGCCTTGGCAACGAGCTTATTGCTGCTGCAGAATCTGTTTACCTCAGGTTGGTGACAGCCAAAGGACTGAGGTGGCCGAGGACATGATGTTCCAGCTCCTTGAACAGGCTGCATTGTAATTCGGGTGAGGCTCCCGCAGCCCTCAGAGCTGGGTGCAGCTTCCCCTTGGCTGCCCCCACAGACCTGGAGCTGGCTGGCAGCACCCGTTCCTGCCTGGCTGAGGAGCTGCCTGCACTCAGGAGCCAGGATTTGGGTGGGAGCTGCTGGAGCCTGGTTTATCTGTGTGGTGTGGGTGGAAGGGATCACTCCTTCTGGCCTTTTTCAGTGAGAAGTGGGCAGCCTGGAAAAGGAGGCTCCTTGGGGCTTTGCCTTCCTGAAACTCATGTTTTAGTGTCCTCTTTCCAGATGAGGGTGAGGTTCAGCCTGTGTCTGCTGTTTTCTGCCTCTCCTCCTTTCTCCTCCCAACAGGGAGCTCCAGATTTCACACATTCCTGCACTGTGGGGAGAGTTTTACATCCAACCTGGGCATGTTTTGGAGCGAGAACATCTGGCTGATCCCTGTTGACCTTGGAGCTGTCAGCATCTTGCAGGCAGCACAGTGTCTCCTACATTAACTAACCCCTTCTCCAAATATTCTCTGAGCTTGCCATCGCCACAAGGAAATCACTTTCATCCCTCCTGCCTCCTTTAAAAGAAATGGGCTTCATGGAATCAGCCCTGTTTGCAGCAAAGGGTTGGCTTTGCTCTGATACAGGTCTGATGTTTATCCATCCTGGTGGTGATTCCTCAGACTTCTGAGCAGGGAGGAGCCCATGCTGAAGCCTGAGGTTTCTCCTGCTTTGCCTCTCTCCAGATGCATCAAAATCTAAGTAACTTCCAGGGCTGAAAAATGTCTATTGGTAAATGAGGAATGGGCAGCTCTAGTGGAAATATCACTGTGAGAGGCTTTGGGAGTCAGGGCAGGGAGAGGATGGATTTCCAGTTTTTCAGAACAGGCTGCTCCTGTTTCCATGCTGATGTTGAGGGGTGTTTTCCCTTAAAGCTGTGACACAGGGATGGAGGATCAGCTAAGGGTACCTGAGGATAGCTGAGGCCTCTCCTGAGTGGGATTTGCTGTTTTGGTTTTTGAAAGAGCAGTAGAAGTCTTGGAGTGCTGAGATTCTCCAAGACAGTTTGGGGGGAGAAGAGGAGGCAGGTGGGGTGCCCAGAGTGCCAAGGGGAGTGATTCCTCCCCCAGAACATAGAGGCTGCTTTAGGATTATGGAGCAGAAGTTTGGCCTTCTCAGTAAGTTGGTTTTTTGGGTTTTTTTGTGGTGAACCTCCCTTTGGACCATGAGGTGTTGCTGAACGAGCTGTTTGGTAGTGTTTCCAAGTGTTCCCTTGGTCTCATACAACTGTGCTTGGAGAGGCATTTTCTAATTAGTTTAAAAATTGGTGCTAATTAAAGCTGATTCCCTCTCAGCTCTGACACACAAACACATTTCCATGGGCTTCCAGCTCTGCCAGCTGGCCTGTTGGAGGCCAGCAGTCCTCAGATTGCCCCATAAGCTGCTGGGAGTGATTTAACCCACAGTCATGGAATAGGGAGTGGTTTGGGTTGGAAGGGCCCTTAAAGCTCACCCAGTTCCCTCTGCTGTGGCTCCCAAGCCCTGTCCAGCCTGGCCTTGGACACTCCTGGGGATCCAGGGGCAGCCACAGCTGCTCTGGGCACCTGTGCCAGGGCCTGCCCACCCTCACAGGGGGAGATTCCTTCCCAATATCCCATCCATCCCTGCTCTCTGGCAGTGGGCAGCCATCCCCTTGTCCTTGAAAGGGCATGATCTTGTATTGCTTGTGCAGTTCTTCCAGTGTGGTCACTCCAATTAATACTGATTTTCCTCCTGCCCAGACACGTGCTGTGCCATAGGCTGGGTGGGCACTGGGGAGGAATCCAGAGGTGAGAAATCTGGGATTGCTTTAGACCGGTTGCTGTTTGCCCGTTCATGGGGATTATGGGGTTAACCTGTGAGACATGACCCGAGTTCACTGCCCTTAGGGATCCCAGACATTGGACTTGAGCTGTTCCTGCCAGGAAGGAGATATCCCTCTGTGTTTCAGGAGATATCCCACTCCATCAAAGCCAGGCCCAAGCCTTTGCCTCGATTCCTGCAGTCCAAGGCCTAGATGCCTCCTTATCTGCTGGTGGGGAGCTTTCCCTCTGCTCCTGCTGGAGCACACCTTTGACCTCCAGGTGTTTATGAGGCAGATTTATCCCCAGTTACTATTTAACACTCAAAATCACATTTCTTTTATTGAATCCCTGCTTCTGTTTATTTTTCCTTTAATTGGCATTTATAGTGATTCCCATAATGACTGAAATCTTGTGGTGATTTCCAGCCTAGTAACCTTTGGAATGGGTCTCTTTCTTTCCTGGTGTTTCTTTTCCTCTGCCGAGTTTTGAGATTCATGTGGAAGTCCTTAATTCTCATCTTGGACTCACAGAATTTTTTTTTTTTTTTTTTTTTCCCCCAGTGCTTTACCCAACCAGCCTGTCCCTGGCAGTGGAAGATGGATGTTGGGATCAGGGCTTGGCTGTTTTGTTTTGCCAGAACTTCAGTGCCCTTTTACTTCTTTGCTGGGAACAGTGTAAAGGTTTCCAGGTGGAGATTTGGCTGGGATTCCTGCTCAGGGAGTTGGCAGGGACAGTGCCAGGCAGGTCTGTGCCTCTAGGGAGAGCAGCCTGCCCTGTGAGCCCTCTGGGAGTGAGAGCTCCAGATCCAGGAGCACCAAATTCCACGTGGCTGTGCTTCCATGCACAGAGCAGCAGCCTTGGGGAGCTCTGTCTGTCTGCAGTGTCTGAATGGAGCACTTGGGATTTCTTCTAAAAGTTGGGGGAGCCACCAGGAGAAAGTTCTCCTCCTGCAAAGGCCACACCTGGAGCAGAAGCAGCTCCTTCTTCCTGAGGGTTGTTCCACTTCCAGCTCTCGCAGAGCCCTTAGTGCTCAGGCTGTGGAGGACCAGGAGATGCTTGCTGAGCAGCTCTCCTGCTCTTCCAGCATCCCTGTGGAATGGTGGGGTGAAGCAGTGGACACTGCTGGGGAAAATCCCCCACCTTCACCTGGCCATGGGCTCTGGCTGGGGTTTTGTTTGCTTCTGGGAGGATTTGAACTGGGAATCTGGTGGTTCTTCCATGGGTTTGCCATAGCCTGATGTGAATTTGTGCAGCCCTTTGCCATCCAAGTTTGCACTGGCATGTGTGACTAGAGCTTGGAGGTGGGAAAATTGGATGATTTGAGTCACAGAGCCAAATCCACCTCCAAACCCTCCTCTCCGCAGTGGTTTGGGGGTGAGGATGGTGAGTTGTCAGGGTGAGAGTCTTGCTGGTCCTGATCTGCCATCCCTCTTCCCCGAGTATCTTGTTTTTCCTTTCCTTCCATCCTTAAGGAGTGCTGTGATCCACAAATACCCTTACAGGCTGGAAAACCTCCCAGGAAAAGAGCCTTGAAACCATCCCTGTCTACCTTGCTGATTCCCACCCCAAAAATCCGTGTCCTTTTGGATTGTGGAGCATTAGCCGTGTCCCCCTGTGTGTCCCCTGTGTCCAGCCTCATGTCTAGACACTGTCCTGTGGGAGCAGGGGCTGGCTCTCCCAGCCTGGTAGCAGAGCAGAGGGGGCCTGAGGACAGGGCAGCCAAGTCCTCTAAACAAACCCAGCACCCTGGCAGGGCCACAGTGGGCATGGGGCCAGCTGCAGGGGCCAGCACAGGGACACACACTGGGAGCACTGGGAGCCTGCAGCTAGTGGGTTTGGGATGGCCTCAGGGAAGCAAACCTGGCAATAGCTCTTTTCTCCTGGTCAGGAAGCTCAGGGTCCCCACCAGGATCTGGGTGGCTGTGAAAACAGCATGGAAGAGTTCTGTCCCTTCTCTGAGGGATTGGCTCAAGCAAAGCTGCTCCTCTCTTCTTTTTGATCTGGAATGAAGGAGAACACTCGTTATCTGACTTTTTTTAGCCTCTGCTGATGAGGCTGAAGGGCCTCATTCCCTGGGATGCCTCTGCCCTCCCTGGATGCTGTGCTGAGTCGCTTCTGCAAATCATTGGATTAGAACAACTTGTCCTTTAGAAATGCCTGACCCAGCTCCTCCTCAGGAAGAAACAGCAGCTCTCTGTCCTTCTGCAGATAGGGAATCCTTGGAGACTGAAACCTGAAGGTGCCCATCTCCAGGTGGGCAAAACCCAGCCTTGCTCCAAGCTGCTGCTCCTGTCTCATGTGGAGGCAGGGCTGGTGAGGAGGAGGATGCTTGTTTGAGCTGTAAAGCATTCCTTGTCTGGCTGAATTTCCAGGAATGACAAAGAAATGATGAACTTAAAAGACGGGTCACGTCAGGGCTGCCTTGGCAGCACGGTCATCCAGCAGTGCCCTCCAGCCTCTGCCAGGGAGTTTTTGTTTGGGAGAACATACAAAATAAGGGGAACTGGCTGCATTGAATAGTCCTGATCCCTGCTGCTGGTTTTCTGCAGCCAAAGGAAGGGTCCCAGGACTGGATCCTTCCAGGATTTCTCCTGGGAGGACAGAAGTGAGTTGCAGAGTCTCTTCTGCTTTAGAGGTGGTTGTGTGGCTGTAGGAACGTGCTGCTCCCATTTTGCTGTTCCTCCCTGGGCAACTGTGCTGTGTCCTCACATCCACTGATGTCAGGCTTGGAAGTCTGGAGGGTTTTAGATGGTTCATTGCTTCCTGCTTCTCTTGGGTGATGTGTGGAGCCTGCTCCTGTCCCCACTCCACTTATCCAGGACAAAAGTGGCTGGGAGGACACTTTTCCCGTGGCTGCGTTTGTGCCGATGCTCATGTTTTCCCTAATAATAAAGAAAGGATTGCTGAAGCAAACCTGGGGGTGCTAGGAATAGAGCCTGGAGCTGCTTCCCAGCCTGTGTCCTTTCCCCTGTAGAGCCTGTGCATTGATGAGCCATGTCAGCTGTGAGTTGGTGGATGCTTTCCAAAATCTCTGTTCCTTCCACAGTCTGCTCCTGCTCTTCCCCAAGGCTGCATGGGATGCAGTCAGGGATGTGTAGCACAACAAAGGAACTTAAACGACCTCTCTGGAGCTGTTCTGGGAATGGAAGAAGTGTTAAAATGAAAAGTGGGATTGTCCTGTGTGAGAGGGACATGCTGGGCTCCTGGAGTTAGGGAGTGGAATTTTCTTACTCTGTCAGCTCCAAACACTGCTCTCCTGGCTGACCACAGAGAAGGTGCTTGGGATCAGCCATGGAGGATGGCACACCCTGCAGTCATGAGCTGCCAGTTTGGTGAGGAGGTACCAATCTGGACCTGCAATCTGTTTGCCCTCTCTGTGTCGTAATAATTAAACAAATGAGGCTGTGTGTGCTGGGGACGCTTGAGCTGCTGGGTTTGGTGCTGCCCCACCAATGTTCTCAGTGGATTTGCCCTTATGCCCTAGAGAGAAGCTTGTTCAGGCTGGTCTTCAGCTTCCTGGTGGTTTGGGAGGCTTTGGGCAGTGTGGCCAAATAGGGTGGACAGTGCTCCCTCAGCTCTGGCCCTGGAAAGGGTGATTTGAGCTGAACATGAGCGGGCTGTTGGGAAATGTCAGGTCTGCCTGGAAATGGGCACAGTGGCAGTGGCTTGGCTGGTGTGACCGGGAGCAGGCAATGCCTAGTGAACCTCTGGAAGAACTTGGCAGGAGATCATGGATCCTGCTGTTTTCCTGCAGAACATATCCCCAAATCCCTGCTGTTCCAAGTGAGGAACTGCTCATTTGGCCCCTTAGGTCTCCAGCCCCTTCTTCTCCTTTTCCAGGCAGCGATGCTGAAAACCCCTGGCTTCATTGCTATGCCGGGAAATGGGTGCTGTCTTGTTTTCCCTACTTGACCATGAATTTCTGGGATGAAAAAATATTTTCCTTGCTCTTAAACCCTTGTGCTCCACCCGGTTGGAAAAGCTGCTTCCAGCAGGATGAAGTTTGGGATGCAATTCGTGACCGTGCTCTTGAGAGCTGGACAGCCCCAATCCCGCTGAGCCAGGGACAGCCCCCAGCTGGGAATGCCGTTCATTCCAGTTCCCCTGACAGGCAGAGGGATTAGGAGATTTTCTCTGTCTCCTTAATGCAGCTCGAGCTGCGGGCACGTGGAGGGCGCTGGTCACGCACCTCTCTCTGCTCCGGTGCCTTGCCCGAGCTCCCTGCGCTGCCGGACACAGCGGCGATTCCCCGGGCTCCGAGGGCTTGGATGTTCCCGTGGTTCCTCAGGTTTGGGTGCTGTTCCTCGTGTTTGATGATAATTTTAGCCAGGGCAGATTTTGCTAAGCTGGGGAGTTCAGCTGAGCCCTGGTAAAGCTACGGCAGGGATTACTGGGGGTAATTCAGCGCTTGGTTTGCTAGCACTTGCTTTTTCTCTCCTGTAGGATTCAATCCCCTCATTCCCATGTTCCTAAACCTGCTGTTTCTCTTGCAGGGTGGGGTTGTGCCTCAGAGCTGGCTCAGCACTCACAGCTGGAGCCCTGAAGGGGAGGTGGATTGTGGTGTGGGATGTTGTGGGACTGGGCAGTGCAGCATCCCTCTATCCCATCCTCTCTTTTCCATTGCATCCCAAAGGAACTTTGCTCCATGAGACCATCTAGGCAGCAGTTCCCTGAAGGGAATTGCCCTGTCCCAGAGCACACACATCCTGGATGCTGCAGGCCAGGAGGGACCTGCACCCTGGGCTGGAGCACTGTGCTTTATGTTTTTTCCCTCCTGGGTCACCTCTTCCCTGGAAACCTTTCCCTGAGATACAGAAAATTCCTCAGCTAACACTTTAAGCTGTTTTAATGCCAGCAGCTGTTTTATGGGGAATGTTTTTTTATACCCTCTGGTTTGATGAGCTGCCAGAGGAAGAGCTTGATGTAAAGGCATGGAAATCTTGTGTCCTGAAATTGCTGATGCTTTTTCCTCCTTGGAAGTGCCCGTGAGCAATATACTGGCATGGAAGTAGCGCAAGCCTATCCCAGGCTGTGTGGGGAAGATTGATCCCAGGAATAGACCTTGAACAAATTCCAGCAACATCATTCCTTGCTGGGAATCCTGCCAGCTCCTGCCACACACCCTGAGCACAATATTGGTACCTGCCTGGAAGTGCTTCTATCCCAAAACCAACTTCCCTGTGGGGGTGGAGGTTGTGATGACCTCTGGATCCTCCCTCTGCTCTCCCATGGGGATGGAGGTTTGAATGCCCTCCAGGTCCTCCCTCTGATTTCCCTTGGGGATGAGGGTTGTGGTCTCCTCTGCATCCTCCCTCTGCTCTCCTGTGGGGATAGGGTTGGGATGCCCTCTGGATCCTGCCCTCTGCAACCTCCCTCTGCTCTCCCATGGGGATGGAGGTTGTGGTGCCCTGCAAATCCTCCCTCTGCACCAAATGACCTCAAACAATTGCAAAACTAAACCTTCTATCTCCATTTATCCTTCCTATTCCTTCCACTAGTACAAACTAAAGCAGTTTGCATCAGAATCCAGCTGCAGTCTGCTGGGAAGTCTAGTCAGGGAAGCAGATACTGGGCTGTGATGTGTCCAGGATGGAGGAGCTGGCTGGAAACCTTGCAGCAGCAGCACCCACAGGAATGCCTGGGATGCTTGGCTGGGTGTGGTGATGGATCTCTCTGTGCCAGTTGGTTGCTGGAAGGGATGCTGGAGTCCCACATCATCCCTCCTGCCCTCCCTTGGAGTGAGCCATGGGTTTCATGCCCCTGTGTCCCTTCCCAAGTGGAATACCATGCTGGTTTTGGCCCATCTGCTGTGGGATTCTGTAGGATTGTGGCAATGTTTTCCAGCCCAAAAAGCTGTACTGGTGCTGCAGCCACCCCAGCTCCAGCCTGTGCAGATTCCTCCTTTCTGGAATGGATCATTTCAAGTAAATGCTTTCATTCTTCACCCCTCTGAAGGCTGTTTTCTGCATCAAAGCTCTCAGGGAGCTTTTGGGATGGCTGTGACACTGAAAGCCCCTCCTTGTGGCTGCTCTGGGCTGTCTCTTTCCATCATCTTGATTTCTCTAGGACTCCTCTCAAGGTCTCCTGGGTCTTGGGGATGCTTTCTTAATCCCACTCCCTGCCATGACGTCTCATCCCCGTTAAATGGCAAAATTAAATCCTGCAGCGACGTGATCTGAGTGAAGGGGCCGTGCTGGGGTTCTTTGTTAGGGTCTCCTGCATGGCAGCAGGGAGGGGGCTGCAGGCTGGGGTTGCTGGAGCTTTCCCTAATTCCCTTTCATCTCCCTTGCCTTTCACTGGCAGGAGCAGCAGTAAGGCCCTTTGCTGGCTGCTCACTCGGGGTGAGCGCAGCAGCTGAGCACTTTTGGTTATTTTTCCTCTCTTTCTGGCCCAACACAGTTAAGTTTGATGATCTGGTGGAAGGTGCTGGAGCCTTGAGTTGCCTCTGGCTGAGAGAGGTGGCTGTTTTGGGGGTTCTATTCCAATGGAAACATCTTGTCCTGCAGAGGAGGCTGAAAGCCAATGCAATGTCAACTTCTTTTTGTTGAAATGTTCTCTCTTGCTGAGGTTTTTTCCTGTGCTTTTAGTGTCAGTTTTGGAAGGATGTGTGGTGTTTTTAACCTGTGGGATGCTCTGCTCCTGGGGAAGAGCCTGGAAGCTCCAGGGATCTGTTTGGACCACCCCAGCTTTCTTGCTGCTGCATTTTTGGGCAGAAATCTGCTGGGATCGGTTGGGGCAGGGGCTGTGGGAGCAGGGGCTCTGCCTCCACATGGGTTGTGGGTTGTACAAGGAGTGTAGTCCCTGAAGGAGCCTCAGGGACTGGGAAGGGATTAAGGGGGATGTTTCAGGGTGCTCTTTTTATCTTCAGGTGTTGTGTCAATGCAGGGTGACAAAAACCTGGTGGCAGCTGTTGCAGGCAGAGGAAAGGATTTAATTTTTGGCATCTGTAACTTTGTATTTGGTGATGTTAATTTTTGTGAACTGAAGGGATCCACGGGTCCCTGTAGCTTGAGGAGGTGCCAAGCCCTGAGGATCACCTCCTGATTTAGCACTTCTTTCCTTTGCTTTCAGCAAATCCAATTTGCAGATGACATGCAGGAGTTCACCAAATTCCCGACCAAGACGGGCCGTCGGTCCCTGTCCCGCTCCATCTCCCAGTCTTCCACCGACAGCTACAGCTCTGGTAGGTGCCAGGTCCTTGTCCTCTCGTGTTCCTCTCAAAAACCCAGCGTGGGTGCTGCAGTGAATGTGCTGCTCACACCCTGTGGCAGGATTTGTGCTGCTGTTCATACTTGGATGCTGAGGGAATGATTCCAGGCATTCCCAAAGCTCAGGCAGTGATTGGCAGTTGATAATCCTGTTACCTCTGGGCTGTTTTAGAGAAAAAGAGTGCAAAATTCCTTCAGGGTGTTGGCTTTCCTTAGGGGATTGGTAGTTTGAGCCATGAGTGAAAGCTGAGAAGGGAAACAAAGCAGAAACCTGAAGGGTAGGAGGTTCTTGGGTTCATAAGGCCTGGCATAACACTCATTCATTCCTCTTCTGGTTTAGCTGCCTCGTACACAGACAGCTCTGATGATGAGGTGTCCCCCCGAGAGAAGCAGCAAACCAACTCCAAGGGCAGCAGCAATTTCTGTGTGAAGAACATCAAACAGGCAGAGTTTGGGCGCCGGGAGATTGAGATCGCCGAGCAAGGTACAGAGTGGAGTGTGGGGCTTCTGGGGCTTGGGGCAGGTTCTGGAGACCAGGAGCTGAGGAGTGGCAGTTCCCACTCCTGCTGCAGCCTTGGATATCCTGCTTTCCCCCCCTCCCCCTGCAAATCAGTTAGGGAAGATTGAGATGTGCCAGCATATGTTGATGCTCTGTCCCATCCCTTTTCTGTCAGGAGCAGAGCTCTTGCTGGGTTTAATGTTTTGTTGGCTATGGATGGATAAGGGTTTTGTAGCACTTTCAGAGATATGAAAGCTGAAAATTCCACCCCTTCCTGTGGGGGTGGTAGGAAGCTGAATTACCATTTCCAGTGAGGTGATTGGATAACTCACCTTGTAGAAGGGAAAGATAATCCAGACATGTCTAGAGCAGCTCTTCTGAGATGTGGCAGCTCTGTTTGCATGTTCAGGTGTTTCACCTGCTGCCAAAGGGCTGGTGACTGTCCTGAGGAGCCTTACCCCAGCAGTGCCAGTCCCAGACCCCTCCTTGCCTCTCTCCTTGTCCTTTGGTCAAGTGACACTGATGTTTTGGTCCTTTTTTTGCACAGACCAGGGTTAAGGAGTTTTCTCCCTCAGCTCTGTTTGCATGTTCAGGTGTTTCACCTGCTGCCAAAGGGCTGGTGACTGTCCTGAGGAGCCTTACCCCAGCAGTGCCAGTCCCAGACCCCTCCTTGCCTCTCTCCTTGTCCTTTGGTCAAGTGACACTGATGTTTTGGTCCTTTTTTGCACAGACCAGGGATGAGGAGTTTTCTCCCGGCCTGTGTAACAGCAGAAATTTCGGGGCTGGAGGTATCCTGGGAGGCCCTGACAGGAGGGGAGCTGTGGCAGAGAGGGGACCCTGCAGACTGAACCAGCATTAAAACCTCTCTTCCTTTTGCAGACATGTCTGCTCTGATTTCGCTCAGGAAACGAGCCCAGGGGGAGAAGCCTTTGGCTGGAGCTAAAATTGTGGGCTGTACCCACATCACAGCACAGACTGCGGTGAGTGGCTGCTTGTCTGGGGGGCCTGGGCTGGGACATCAGCTTTTCCACGGGGGAGAAAGTTCCTTATCTCTTTGGGAGAAGGCACGTTCAGTTGAGTCTGGATGCGTTTTGGAAACGTTGTGCTGGTGGCATTTCAGGGTAGCATTTGGTTCCTGTGCCCAGCACTGCTGCCCAAGGCCTGCCCTCGTGCCAGGGGCATCTGTGACCCCGGGTCATCCCTGACCTCTGGGTTATTATCCCTTGGCCCTGGGCTACTGCAGGCACCTGGGGCACCCCTGACCCCCGGGGCACCCCTGATCCCCAGGTTATCCCTGACCCCCGGGTTATCCCTGACCTCCAGGACACTGCTGGCTCCTGGGGCACTGCTGGCGCTTGGGACAGCCCTGACCCCTGGGCCACTCCTGACCCCCGAGACATCCCAGATCCCCGGGGCACCTCTGGCCCTTGGGACACCTCTGACCCCCAGGACATCCCTGTCCCCTGGTGCACCCATGATCCCTGGAACACCCCTGTCCCCCAGGGCATCCCTGACCCTCAGGACACCCCTGGCCCCCTGGAGCACCCCTGACCCCCGGAACACCCCTGTCCCCTGGAACACCCCTGTCCCCGGAACACCCCTGTCCCCGGGTTATCCCTGTCCCCCTGGAACACCCCTGTCCCCGGGAACACCCGGGGCCCCCCTGAGCCGGCCCACCCCGCTGTCCCGCAGGTGCTGATCGAGACGCTGTGTGCCCTGGGGGCGCAGTGCCGCTGGTCTGCCTGCAACATCTACTCCACCCAGAACGAGGTGGCCGCGGCCTTGGCAGAGGCTGGTGAGTGCAGCTGGGCCAGAGCCCTCGCAGCCCCTCCTGCCTCCCTGGCCTCACCCAGGGGAAACCTTCCAGGGAACTTCATATTTCATTTGTATATATTCTGGTTTATATTTATATATTTTTATTCTATATTTATGGAAAATTTATATTTAATATATAACAATATAAAATTTTGTATTAAAATTATAAAATTATCATTTATATTTAGAAATATTTTATACTAGGTATATAAAAGTATAAATAAATATTTAAATAATATATTATAAATATTTATACATTGACATAAAATATTCAATATGAATACATGTATAGATAATGCTTATAGATATATTTTGTATTGAATATAAATAAAATAGATATAAAATATAAATAAATAAAAAATAAGAACAAATATAAAATATATTTTAATTTTATATTTAACCATATTTTAATTATATTTTATTTATTTTATGCTGTTTAAAATTAAACAGTTAATAGTAGTATTAGTACATTAATTAGTTCTAATTAGTAGCATTACTACAATATAACTACTATAAGTTATTGTTAGTATTCTTGTTTCCTTACTATTTATTTATTATTATATCTTTGGTTTTATTATTTATTTTAATTTTTAAAAATTTTGTATTTCTGTTTTAGGGAATTAATATTTTTGGGGACTGTCTTCTAGGGAGGGATGGGCAGGTCTGATCCTGCTGTGGGCAGTGATGTGATCTCTGCATGGCCCCCTGGCTCTTGTGTCCGTGTGTTTCTGGAGCTGGCCAAGCAGCAGGGAGCTCTGCACACCCAGCAAACTCCAGGGGTGCTCCTGTTCTTGCAGGTGTTGCTGTGTTTGCCTGGAAAGGGGAGTCAGAGGATGATTTCTGGTGGTGCATTGACCGCTGTGTTAACGTAGATGGCTGGCAGGCCAACATGGTAAGGAGTCTCCTCCAGCCCTTCCTCTTCTTCCCTTCCACCCTGGGGCTGTTCCTGGGAGCCTGCTGACCTTGAAAGGGCCTTTGACCCCCATTAAAAGGGGGCTCTTGGAGAGCAGCAGCTGGAGATGAGCTGGGAACAGCCATGGGAATGTGAGGAGCTGCAGAGATGATGTCCTGAGTGGGCACATCCCAATGGCAAAGGAGCAGCTCCTGGTGGAGTTGCCATGAGCCAAGAAATGGGACCTGTTTCCCCCTGCAGGAGCTGCCCCAGGCACTCCTCTCTCAGCACAGGTGCCATCTGCCCTCTCCCTCCCAAAGCTGGGCTCACAGTGGGGACCTTTCCCTTGTCAAAGCTGATGTCCCCCTTGGTGCATGGTCTGTGGTCACCAGTGATGTGTCTGTGAGCCAGGACACCTCCCACAGCCTGTCCTCTCCCGTTTGCTTTCTGGGCATTCACACCATCTGTGGTGGTGTCCTTAGCTCAGCCTAGTTAGTTAGATCTGCCTGTGGTCACCTTTGCAGGCTGCAGAGCAATAGCAGAGCCAGGAAATCCTGTTAGGATCCAGCAGCTCCACACAGGGGTAAGAAATCTCAGGGTTTTAGAGGAGTCCCTGAGTTGCAGGCACCTAGGGGAACCCCGGGAGTCCTGGCCCCCAGGCCTCTGCCCAAACAGCCCCTCCAGCAGTGCCTGAAGTTGCTGGTCCAAATCATTTCCCCATCCTGTCCTCAGCCAGTGCATTTCCCAGTGGGAGGCCTGACTGCTCCCTGTTCTTCCTTGCCTGTTCTAGATCCTGGATGATGGTGGGGACCTGACCCATTGGGTTTATAAGAAATACCCCAGCGTGTTCAAGAAGATCCGAGGGATTGTGGAGGAGAGCGTGACAGGGGTGCACAGGTGGGAGCTTTGGGAAGGCAGATCCAGAGATCTCAGGGAGTTGCTGCTGTCTGCTCTGACCTGCCTCTGCCCTCTCCCAGGCTGTACCAGCTCTCCAAGGCTGGGAAGCTCTGTGTCCCAGCCATGAATGTGAATGACTCTGTCACCAAGCAGAAGTTTGATAACCTGTATTGCTGCCGGGAATCCATCCTGGATGGGTGAGTCCTGCTCTTTTCCCCACTGGCACTTCCACACCGGGTGGGTTTGGCTGCAGCTGCTTCTAAAGCAGAGATCAGGCTCTGCTGCTTTGACCTGGTTTTGGGTTGACTGATCCCAACACAGGTCTCTCTCTGTCCCCCAGCCTGAAGAGGACCACGGATGTGATGTTTGGAGGGAAGCAAGTGGTGGTTTGTGGTTATGGGGAGGTGAGTTCTGTGAGCTGTGCTGGCCTCCCCCAAGTCAGCATTCTGCAATTCCCTGTGCAGAGGCCATTTGCCCTTGCTATAAGGAATAGATCCAACCTGGTGAGCGATAACCAGGGAAATCTTGCTGGAATCTGCTGGGAGAATGGGGATCAGGGGTCAGGTTTCCCAGTTTGCTGCAGATGAACTGGGCTACACAGCTGACAGTTGCTGGGAACACTGGCCTGAATTATAACTGTCCACGGGTACTCCCATCTGCTGTCCCTGGCCCAGGTTCAGCATCCAGCCTGGCTGTCACTGAGCAGGGCAGGCAGCTTCTCCCTGGGAATAATACTCTGGCAGAGGGAAATTGTATAATGAGCTTGTAACTGATTCTACCCTGGAAGGGCTGGAGCTGGGAGCTGCCACCTTCCCTCCATCTGTGCACGTCAGTGTGGGTGTTTGTCTTCCAGCACTGTGCAGGGACTGGCAGGAGCTGCAAAGGCTCTTCCCAGCAGGAATTTGCTCCCTAATTCATTTAGGCACTGGTGGAGCCCAGCTTTGCTTGACCAAGAGACTGTGCTGGCTCTCACCAAGTGCTCTGGGCTGGTGCCTGATTCTCCAGGCAGGAGATGTGCTGGGCATTGTTGTCTCCAGGGTCTGTCCTAAACTTTACTGGACTTCTTCACAACAGGGGAGTCAGAGAATCCCAGACTTCCAACCCATATTTGAGTTGAAAAGGAACTTCAAACTCATCCAGTTCCACTCTGTGCCACAGACAGGGACACCTTCTGCTAGACCAGGTTGCTCCAAGCCCTACCCAACCTTCCAGGGAAGGGGAGCCACAGCTTTTCTGAGAAGTCCGTTCCAGTGCCTCACCACCTTCACAGGGAAGAATTCCTTCCCACTATCCCATGTAACCCTGCCCTCTGGCAGTGGGAAGCCATTCCTCCTTTTCCTGTCACTCTGTCCCTTGTCCAAAGTCCCTCTTCAGCTCTCCAGAATTCCCTTTAAGCACTGGAAGGGGCTCTAAGGTTTTGCTGTAGCCTGCTCTCCTCCAGGCTGAGCACCCTTAGCTCTCTCAGCCTGTTCACCCTGACTGGTTTCCCCTTTGGATGTGAGTTGAATCCCAGCTGGCCCTGCCTGGGTGTGTTCAGTAGACCCGAGGTTAGAGCTTGGTGATAAGTGAGGGTCACTCTGGAAATGTTTTTGGTCCAGCACCTTGCTGGTCACAAAATGGGGCTGAGTAGAGTCTGTGCAGCAGAGCCAGGTGTTGGTGTGGGTTGGTGATGTGGAGAGCTGGACTTTGTTTTAATTTTCCACTGAGGAGAGGAAGCAAGTCCGAGATGCTGTTGCAGGAACCCTGTGCTCCATATGCTGATGTGGGCAGCATGGGATGGAGGATCTGCCCCCTGAGGAGCAGGACAGCTCTGAAATCCTGTAGCTTAAAGGCAAGGGGGGCAGTGTGTGCTCCTCTAGGCTAATTCCTAGAGGAATTTAATTCCTGCTTGGAGAAAGGCTCCTGCAGTGCTGGGGCTGCACAAGCTGTGAGAGCGTTGGGTTGGGAAAACTCCTGTCATGGATATTTCCAGCTGGAGCAGCCACAGCATTGGCTGTCACCACTCCCACAGGGGAGAATTCCTTCCCAGTATCCTGTCTAATCCTGCCCTCTGGCAGTGGGAGGCTGGTGGCCTTGGAGGGGGAGCTGGGCTTGTGGCACTTGTGCCTTTTACCAGGCGTATCCTGAGCTGTTGCTGGCATTGGGCAAGTGGCTGGGATGAGAATCTTCCAGCCTGGGATGGGCCTGGGCTGTTTAGGGCAGGGACTGTGGCACTGGTGGGTCTGTGTCCTGCCTCACTGATCTTTCTGCCTCGGCAGGTTGGGAAGGGATGCTGTGCTGCCCTGAAAGCCCTGGGAGCCATCGTGTACGTCACCGAGATCGACCCCATCTGTGCTCTCCAAGCCTGGTAAGGTGCTCCCATCTGCTCAGGAGTGTCTCTCTCTCTCTGCTCTTCCAAACCCTGCCAGAGGCTGGAGTGAAGCCAGGGGGATCTGTGGTACATTTTGGAGAGCATCCACCTGACGGGGGTGTGATGGGGAAGGGCTTGGGCAGCTCTCAGGGATGGGGTACTGGGCAGAAGATGCTCACTGGCTGCTTTGGGGAGGCTGCTTAGGTCTCTATGCCACACATTGCTGGCTCTTCCAACATTTCCAAGAGTGGGTTGGACATCCCAACTGTTGCACAGCTCTCCCTTGTGGCACTGCTGTCCCTGGAGGGGTAGAGGAGAGCCTGGGCTGCTGCCAGAGCCCTGGGAGCCATCGTGTACGTCACCGAGATCGACCCCATCTGTGCTCTCCAAGCCTGGTAAGGTGCTCCCATCTGCTCAGGAGTGTCTCTCTCTCTCTGCTCTTCCAAACCCTGCCAGAGGCTGGAGTGAAGCCAGGGGGATCTGTGGTACATTTTGGAGAGCATCCACCTGACGGGGGTGTGATGGGGAAGGGCTTGGGCAGCTCTCAGGGATGGGGTACTGGGCAGAAGATGCTCACTGGCTGCTTTGGGGAGGCTGCTTAGGTCTCTATGCCACACATTGCTGGCTCTTCCAACATTTCCAAGAGTGGGTTGGACATCCCAACTGTTGCACAGCTCTCCCTTGTGGCACTGGTGCCCCTGGAGGGCTAGAGGAGAGCCTGGGCTGCTGCCAGACAGTTTGGAGCTGCTGAGATCCCTCATGGCCTGGGGCAGAGAAGGAACAAACTTCTCCTCCTCATCGTGGTCCCTATTCCCCTTTTCTTGGCAGCATGGATGGATTTCGGGTGGTGAAGCTGAGCGAAGTAATCCGTCAGGTGGATGTTGTCATCACCTGCACAGGTAGGGACAGACAAGGCTGGAGCACGTTGAGGAACATCCTTCCCAAGTGGGGTCTCAAGGGGGCTGGAAATGGAGGACATTTCACTGCTGTGTGCTCCTAATTTTCCACAACAGCTGGGCTCTGATTTGCTATATGACCACAGTCCTGGCCCAGAGCAGAGGGACATCTTGGCCACATGTTCTCAGGGTATTTTGGGATCTCCTAGAGCCTGGTTAATTCACGGAGCAAAGATGAAAGATTTGGGCACTGCCCAGGCTCCCCAGGGAATGGTCACAGTCCCAGTCCTGCCAGAGCTTGAGGGGTGTTTGGACAATGCTTTCAGGCACAGGGTGGGATTGTTGGGAGTGTCCTATGCAGGGTCCAGGAGTTGGACTTGATGACTCTTGTGGATCCCTTCCAGCTCAGGATATTCCATGAGAGCACTTGTGCCACATGTTCTCTGCTGTCACAGCCACAGGGGCTCATGTCTCAGGGAAGCTCCTCTGATGTTGCCCCAAGCTGAGCTTCTCGTGACTTGAATTCAGGGAAGGAGAAAGCAGAGGGTTTGTGTTCCCACTGCTGTGGGGTGAGCTGTGAACGTGGTGACCAGGGAGCACCTGGACCGGATGAAGAACAGCTGCATTGTGTGCAACATGGGCCACTCCAACACCGAGATTGATGTGGTGAGTGCTGGCTCCTGCCTCTGGCAGTGCCCGCCCGCTGGCTCCTCTGCC
Source organism: Onychostruthus taczanowskii (assembly GCF_017590055.1). Lineage (NCBI taxonomy): Eukaryota > Metazoa > Chordata > Aves > Passeriformes > Passeridae > Onychostruthus > Onychostruthus taczanowskii. Next base: position 2,350,923 of record NW_024505229.1, on the reverse strand, counting down.
AGTGCCCGCCTGCTGGCTCCACTCACTGTGCCCATCTACCAGCTAGTGCCCTCCTGCTGGCTCCTCTGCTAGTGCCCGCCTGCTGGCTCCTCTGGCAGTGCCCGCCCGCTGGCTCCTCTGGCAGTGCCCGCCCGCTGGCTCCTCTGGCAGTGCCCGCCCGCTGGCTCCTCTGGCAGTGCCCGCCCGCTGGCTCCTCTGCCAGTGCCTGCCCGCTGGGTCCTCTCACTGTGCCCATCTACCAGCTCCTACCTCTGGCTGTGCCTGCCTGTGCCCCTTGCCTCTGGCTGTGCCCACCTGCTGACACCCCTAGCAGTGCCCGCCCGCTGGCTCCTGCCTCTGGCAGTGCCCGCCCGCTGGCTCCTCTGGCAGTGCCCACCCGCTGGCTCCTCTGGCAGTGCCTGCCTGCTGGCTCGCCCTCCTGCTGGCTCCTCTGCCAGTGCCCACCCGCTGGCTCCTCTGGCAGTGCCTGCCTGCTGGTTCCTCTGGCAGTGCCTGCCTGCTGGCTCCTCTGGCAGTGCCCGCCCGCTGGCTCCTCTGGCAGTGCCCGCCCGCTGGCTCCTGCCTTGACCCAGCCTGTGCCTCCTCCTGTTGCAGACCAGCCTGCGGATGCCGGAGCTGACCTGGGAGCGGGTGCGCTCCCAAGTGGATCACGTCATCTGGCCCGACGGGAAGCGCGTGGTGCTGCTGGCCGAGGTGTGTTGAGAGCTGGGCCATGGTGCTTTGGGCCTCTGTCAGGAAATCACAGATTTAGCCACGTGGAAAAGTGCTGAGAGAAGCTTCAGGGCTCAAAAAAAGTGTTTTTTAATTTATTTTATTTATTTGTTTTCTTTCTTGAGGGCGGGTGTGTCATATCCCACATGAGACACAGAGGTGCCATGTGACTCCGTTCTTTCTAGCTGGGATTCATCCCACTCAGGCAAACCCCATCTGTGCAGGGTTTCCCAGGTGCTGGGTGGCTCCTCTTCCCACAGGAGCTCTTCTGGCAGGAGGAGAGACTGGCTTTTCTAGGGACCACAACATTCCCCTGCCTTGAAATGAAGGGTTAAGGTGGAAACTGGAGCAGACTTCAAATGCTCTGGTCACCATGCTCTGGTTCTCTGTGCTCCTGTTCCCTGGTCCCCTGTGCAGGGAGGGGATGGAGTTGAATCCCATGTGGGAACTCAGTTTGGTTTGGATTTGGGAGCATGTCCAGCTCTGTGCTGACTCCTGCTTTCTCCCAGGGCCGTCTGCTCAACCTCAGCTGCTCCACAGTTCCCACCTTTGTTCTCTCCATCACGGCCACCACACAGGTCCGTATATGGGTGGGGCCCTGCACAAGCCCAGGGGTGGGGATGGTTTGGAAGGGGCTGAGAACATGCTGGGATTGGTCCTTGAGATGGCACCACTGCCAGAAATACCATCTTTTTCTGGGCTGGAGTTATTGCTGGCATGGACCCAGTGTTTTGGGTACAGCAAGTTTTGGGAGAGCTTTTAAATGAGTGGTTTCATGGCACAGATCCTGCTGGGCTGGAATAAAGGTTTAAGCTTCCCCCAGACAGGTTTGAGCCCTCCTATGAGAGGTGTGAGACCCCCTAGCATGGGTTTAACTTTCCCCACCACAGGTTTTAGCCCCTCTAGCACTGATTTAAGCTCCCCAGCTTGTGTTTAAGCTCACCTAGCACAGGTTTGCGCTTACGTCAAAGCAAGGTTTTGTTTGGGCTGGGAACATGGAGGGGCTGGTGGCACTGGGAACACTGAGGGGATTGATGGGACTGGGAACATGGAGGGTCTGGTGGCACTGGTGCTCTTGGGGAAGAGCAGCCAGGCTGACAGTGGGGAATTCCCTTATCCTCACTGCTGTCAGCCCAAGGGGACAGGGAACAGGCCTGTGTTTTGGACTTGGTTCACAACCGTGGAAGCCAGTACTGGGGGTTTGCAGTTTCATCTGTCCTGAAGGAATGACCCTGGTTTTTTGCCTGTTTCTGAGGAGCAGTCCCTCCTTTTCCATGTGCCACAGCAGCTGGGTGGTTTAAGAGGAGAAGAGCTGCTAACCCTAAACCATCCTCATCTGTTTCCCTGGGGTTTTGAGCCCAGATGCTGCAAACAGGTTGGGTGGCATCTCATCCCTGCTCTCTGATCCCTCCAGTGGGATTGTGGAGACCCAGGCTGGGATGTACCTGGGGTGGGAACCTTTCCCTCGAGGCATGTTGGAAATGGTTGCACTGTCCCTGCAGCTCCCACATTCTTCTCTACCTTTGTGAGCTTTGTGCTGCCCAAGCTGGTGGCCATTCCTGACTGTTCCCAGCTTATCCCCTCTCCACAGGCTCTGGCTCTGATTGAGCTCTACAATGCTCCCGAGGGCCGCTACAAGCAGGACGTTTACCTGCTGCCAAAGAAGATGGGTGAGTGAAGGAACTGACTTTTCCCTTGGGAATCCATGTGCCAGCAGTGTCAGAAGAGCTCAAACCCGGGCTGGGAAACACTTCCAGAGGGACAGCAAGTTCAGGGAAGCCACCAGAGGCAGTGACCTTAAAATCCATGGGGGTTATTTGCTTTATCTTTGTTAGTGTTCTGCAGCGTGGGAGGCATCCCACATCCTGCAGCCTCCCTTCTCTGGGAATTTCCATGCCCTCCTTGTGCCTTTAGAGGCACGTCCAGCCCAGGCTTGGGCTCAGCCCTGCTCTGGGTGATGGTGAATCCGGGGTGCTGCCCAGCCAGACCTTCCATGCTGTGGTGGGTGTGGAGCCCCTGATGTTCCCTGTTGCCATTCCCAGATGAGTATGTGGCCAGTTTGCACCTGCCATCGTTTGACGCCCACCTGACGGAGCTGACGGACGATCAGGCCAAATACCTGGGACTCAACAAAAACGGGCCTTTCAAACCCAACTACTACAGGTGAGAGCTGCTGGGCAGGAGCTCCCAGCTCCCCACTGGTTTGGAGTTCTGCCTCCAGCTCTGGGGTCTCCAGCAGCAGAAGGATGTGGAGCTGCTGGATCCCTGGAAGTGTCCAAGGCCAGGCTGGGCAGGGCTTGGAGCAACCTGGGACAGTGGAAGGTGTCCCTGCCCGTGGAATGAGATGAGCTTTAAAGTCCCTGCCAGCCCAAACCAGTCTGGAATGCCATGCCTGGGGGATCCCCTTGCCCTGGCACAGCAGCACCTCCCATGTCCCTCACTGTCCCTTCCTTCTCTCCTAGATACTGACGGGACCATTTCCATGAAGGACCAGACCACACAAGGCAACATTTGAGAGATTATTTTTTAAAATAATTTTTATTTTGGTTTACCTTTTTTTTTTTTTTTTTTTCCTCTTCACCACCACCAGAACCTGTTTTTACATTTTATCTGTGATTTTTAAGGTCAGGTTTTCTTTTCTCCCCCTTTTCCATGATCGCATCCCTGTCTGATCTTGCCAGACAACCTGGGATTTGCTTCTTGCTTTCATGTGGCTGAAGCTGCTGATTCCCAGCCCTGGCTCCAGGAGGGGCTTTCCCTTTCCTGCTGGGCCAAGGGCACTTCATTCCTGCAGCAATGGTTTATTTTGGCTTTTATTTTGTATTTTTTCCCACCTTTCCAGCCCACGTCGGTCTCAGCCGGGCTCCCTGTGGATCCGGAGATGCTCTTCTACCTTACCTTCTATTTCTTTGTGTGGATTATCTGCAACTTCTAAATTGCCTTAAAGAGCCCAGTTTTAGCTGCTAGATCCCTGCTCCGGGTGCTTCCTGGGAGCAGAGTGGCCTGCAGGACACCTGGCAAAGGGGGTGACTGTGCCCAAGCCCAGCCCAGGTCCCTGCGCTGAGGTGGCCCAGGTTTGGTGGCACTGGCCTGGGTTTGCTGGCCACCTGGGTCCAGGGGAGTTCAGTGTTTCAGGGTGCTAATCTGAATCTGGATGGGGGTCGCTTTCCCAGCATTATCCTCATCTCTCCTAGGTTTTTTGTTTGTTTTGTTTTTGTTTTTTTTTAGCCAAACTGCACCTTAATTGAGTTTTAAACATTTTTTCCGTTTGTTTATTTGTTTTTTTTCTTCCTCCTTTCCTTTTTGATCCTTACAGAGATGTTTTAGAGGGTGGGGATTGTTATTAGATGTTTTAAAAAGGAAGCATTGGGGACGTGGCTGCCTTCCCATCTCCCACTGGGAAGTGCTGGGTGGTGTTGAGGGTGTCTGGGGTGGGTTTTGGGGGTGTTTCACTATTTTTTTTGAGCTGGATGCAGAGATGAGCCTTCCCCATACCCCAGCCCGGCCCCTCTGCTCCCTGTCACTGTTTTCCTCACCCTCTCCTGGTGTGTCCTGGCTGCTCCCATCACCTCCTCTGTGCCCTCCCTGCTGACATTTCCCTTGCCCAGCTTGTGCTGGGGTGTGGGCAGCTCCTTCCAGCCCACTGAGGTGTCTCTGGCTCCTGTTCCTTTCCCGACCCAAGGGAGGGAAGGAGCTGCTGGCACCTCCTGGGTGGTTGAGCTGCTCCTTCCCCCTTAGCAGGGATCCACCTGGACGGGTCCTTCCCAGGGAATTTGCAGGTTTTGGGGGGTGCCGAGCTCCTTGGGGAGCCAGGGGATGGGAGAGGTGCTGAGATCATCCCCCTCCATGTCCTCTGACTGTTCCTCTCTCCCACCCTGCCTGGTCTCCTCCTGGATAGATTTTGGGGATCACCTGCCTCGCTCCCCCACGGATCCCAGGGATCACCTGGGTCCCTTCCACCATCCCCCAGACCTCCCTGGGGACAGCTTAGCACGCTGGGATGGGCGTTTGTGGGAAGGATCGGGAGCATCCCCCCTTCCCTGTGAGCCCCCCACGCCCGGGGGTCCCCGTTCCCACCCGTCCCGGGTGGAATCTCGGCCAAGGGCTCTGTGTCTGTATAAGCCATGCTGGGGGAGCCCGGGGGTGATGGCGGCGGCAGCGGCGGGCCGGGAGCGAGAGGTTTATTTTGTATAGGAATGATTTTTAATGAATGCAATATTAATCCTTGCAGATGAGCAATAAATCATTAAAGTCTAATTAAACTATTAGGAAAAATGAAGTGCTTTTGGTTGTGGGTGGTTTGTTTGGTGCCTTGGGGGGGACCTTGAGTTGTTTCTGAGCCCAAGGGCAGGGCTGGAATCTCGCTTTGGCCATCTCGGGGTGAGGATTGGGTCCTGCCAGAATTTTCTGAGTTGCCACAGCTCTGGAGTTTTGCCTTCTTGCCCTCTTTAAAGCCCAACGGGACACCTTAGCTTGTGGTTTAAACGCTGTCCGGTTCCTTTGTCGGGTCCGACTCCCCTCTGAGCCTATCAGGTCACCCCGTGTTGGGGTCTGAGCCCCCCAGCCCCGTCCCTGGGGCATTCCTTTGTTCCAGGCCCCTCAGTTTGGGATCTGCCTGTTCCTGCCACTCCCAACATGGCGGCCTCCAGCGCCCGGGCTCGCCCTGGGGCGAGGCGGAAGTGCCACACCCAGTATGGCCGCGCCCGGGGCCGCGCCGCACCCAAGATGGCCGCGCGGGGGCGGAGCCCGCCGCCCGGCAGTGTGTCGCGCCGTCCCTGGCCGCCGGGGGCGGGCAGCGCCGGCCGTGACGCGGCCGCCACGGCTGAACGGCGGGGCCGGCCGGCGGAGCTGCATCGTACCCACCGGAGACACCGGCGCTCCCCCGGGTGCCACTCCCAACATGGCGGCGGCGCTGCCCCGGCTCTCCCTGCCGCTCCCGCGAGAGGAGGGGGTGAGTCCTCGCGAGAGGTCGGCGCGGCGGAGCGGCCGACATGGAGCCGAGCGGCGGCCCCGGGCCGGGCCCTGTCCCGGTCCCGGGGAACAACAAGGGCCGCGGTGGGGCGGCCGCGCCCGGGAGGGGCCGCGACCTGGCCCGGCCGCCGCGCAAGGACTCCGAGGTCAGCGCCGCCGCCGCCGGGAGTGGGGCGGCCTTCCCGGGCGGGGCGGGCCGCGCCGGGCCTCGTCCAGGGCCTGCCCGTGGGTGCCGGTGCCCGGGGGCGGTGCTGGTGTCCGGTGGGTGCCGGTGCCCGGTGGTGCCGGTGCTCGTGGATCCCTCTGGGTGCTGGTGCCCGTAGTGCCGGTGCCCGGGAGTGCCAGTGTCCGGCTCTGCCAGCCCTGCTTGGGCACCGCCTTCCCCGGGAGCAGCCCAGGACCGGCTCGGCCGCTGGCTCCGGTGCTCCAGTGCTGGTCCCAGGGCTGGTCCTGGACCGGCCGCTCCCTCGGTACCGGTTCCCTGGCGCAGTGGCCCCGGGCTGTGGAGCCGAGAGGCTCTCCCTGCCCGGCCTGCTCGGCCCTGGGGCTGCCCGGAGCCTGCCCGGTCTCGGTCGGTGCCGATTTCCCCTTCATCCATCCATCCATCCCTTCCCCAGGTCCGGGCCGCCGTGACCGGGCTGGGCCGCGAGGGTGGCTCGGTCGGCCGGTCCCAAACGGGAGTGACAGGGCCGGCCCGGGGGTCTCGCAGCCCATCCGGGGGTTTTCTCGCTGTTGCCGGTCGGTGCCAGCCCGGGTGGGGTGTCGGGTCCCGCTGCCGTGCTCGGAGCAGGGTGGTTCCAGCGAGAGGTGACCAACCCCCCCGGGGACACCCGCGGTGCTGGGCTCACCCTGAGCCGTGGGGCCGGAGGGTTGTGTGGAGCTGAGGTATCCCGGGGCTTTTCCAAAGCGTTTCATTCCTGGGGTGGCCCCAGAGCCGTTCTCTCCCACGGCTTCCTCAGAAAGGTCCCTGGAATGCCAGGGGAGGGATGTGAGGGGGAATCTCGAGAATCTGAGGTGGTTGGAGCTACCCCTCTCTCAGACTCCTGGAATTTGGGATTATTCTGATGTGGGCCTGCCTCTCGGTCAGGAGTGGGAGCCTCCAAATTTAGGATAGTTCTGCTTGTGGATTCATTCAGGGGTGTGTGCCCCAGAATTTGTGTGGCTTTGGTTCTGAGTGTGCCCCTTCTTCAGGAATATGTGCCCCAAAATTTGGGCTGGCTCTGCTCCTCACTCAGGGGTGAATGTCCTGAGTGGGTTCTGGTCTGAGTCTGCCCTGTGCTCAGAAGTATGTGTCCCAAAATTCTGCTCAGGATCTGCCCCTCACTCAGGAGCGGGAGCCCCATAATTCAGGAGCATTCTGCTCAGGGTCTGCTCCTCACTCAGGAGTGAGTGCCCCAAAATTTGGGATGGTTCTTGTATGGGTCTGCCCCTCACTCAGGGGTGGGTGAGGATTCTGATCTGGATCCTCCCCGTGCTCAGGAGCGGGAGCCTCATAATTCAGGAGAGTTCTGGTGTGGATTTGCCCTGTGCTCAGGATCCCGAAATTTGTGAGAGTCTTGCTGTGCACCTGCCCCACTCAAGCTGGGTGCCCAGAAATGCTGTGGGTCGATATTCTTGACTTCTGTAAAGGGAGCTGATATTTTGTGCTCTAAAGATTCTCCTGGATGTTTTTGAAGCTTCTCCAAAGCTGTTTGTAGTTGTTTCATCCTCACTAATCCCATCTGCTGGGACAGCACGGGGATAGCCCAAATTTTCCCAATGTTGTGTGAAATGGGTGAGCTCTGAGAGCTCCCTGATCTCAGAGAACCCTCTCCCTGTGTCCTGCCGTGTTTGTTGTGCTTTGGGGGCTCCCCCCGTGCTCTGGGGGTGCTGCAGTGGCTCCATGCGGCACTGGAGACGCAGGAGGTGGGCTGGAGTTGCCTCGGTAACGTTTGTGCTGCTGCAGGAATGTTTTTGGTCCCTAAATCAGGAAGACCAGCCCTGGATTTGCAGGAGGATGAGGTGAATTGTGAGTGTTTTCAGGGGTTTTGGTTTTCTTGAAATATGCTGTAATGGAACTGATTTTTCCCCGGTGTTTTCAGGGCTATTCGGAGTCGCCAGACCTGGAGTTTGAATATGCAGACACGGATAAATGGACAGCAGAGCTGTCAGGTAAGGAATTCTTCTGTGATGGATCAATTAATCAACCATCATTTCCTCTCCTGGTACAATTAAAGGAACTCTGTCAATTCCAGTATCGCTTTATTATTATATTTAAATGTTGTATTGTTGTTAAAAGGGGCAAGATATGTGTAGTTCATATTTTTGGCCTTGCACTGGGTGGGGTTTTATTACATTTTGATATTTTGCTAAAACTGCAGTTCCCAGGGCTGCGTTGCAGGCTTTTGGAGCTTCTCCTCTTTTGGCAGAGCTGTACAGCTACACAGAGGGACCAGAGTTCCTGCTCAACCGAAAATGCTTCGAGGAGGACTTCAGGATCCACAGTGAGAGCTGGATCTTTTTCTGGATTCCTCTTCCCGGGGGAGGGACAGGGATTTCTCTTCCTGGAGAAGAGGAGCCTGATGTCAGAGCTCACTGGGGTCTGCAGCTTCTTCTGAGGGGCAGCTTCAATCTCTGCTGCCTGTGACAGAGACAGGAGTCAAGGGAATGGCTGGGGCTGTGTCAGGGCAGGTTTAGGTTGGATATCAGGAAAGGTTCTTCCCCCAGAGCGTGCTGGGCACTGCCCAGGCTCCCCAGGGAATGGGCACGGCCCCGAGGCTGCCAGAGCTCCTGGAGCATTTGGACAGTTCTTTCAGTGACCCGGTGAGATTTTGGGGTGTCCTGTGCAGCACCAGGGGTTGACCTCTCTGATCCTCGTGGTCCCGCGCAGCTCGGGCCGTTCCGTGATGCCACGACTGCTGCAATCCCCTGCTGCACAGCAGGAGCCATCCCTCAGTCCTTCCCCCAGCGTTCCCTGGCTCTGCTGTGCCCAGCCGAGCCCGTCCCCAGAGCCCTGCTGTGGTTTGCAGTGCGGGACAAGAAGTGGCCGGAGCTGGAGCGGACGCAGCACCGCACGCACGCCATGCGCCTGCTGGACGGGCTGGAGGTCACGGCGCGCGAGAGGCGGCTGCGCGTGGCACGCGCCATCCTCTACGTGGCACAAGGTGACACCGGCCTGCCCCTCGGCTCCCCCTGCTAGCCACGGGAAATGGCTTCTGTTGTCATGTATATATTGTATGTATTGTACAAGAGGGTTGTGCAGTTAGATAGGCAGCTGTGTGTGTTGTATTGCGTGTGTTAACTGTTTTATGTATAGTGTATATTTAAATATTTAGTATAGAACTCCTTTATGTTCATAAAGTTTATATATATACACATATAAGATATACATAAGCTCTAGATATAGATATAAGATATATAGATATATCTGTATATATGTAAGATATATATAAGATATTTATATATTTTCTGTAGAGATATCTATAGATATAAGATCTAGATCTAGATATATATCTTATCTAGATACAAGATCTAGATAAGATACATATAATATAGATAAAAGATATATATATCTTGTATATATCTTTATATATATTTTATATATCTTTATGTGTTTTATATATATAAGATATATATAAAAGATACTTATATATATTATATATATTTTATACATTATGTATAGTATATATACTATATAATATACAGTAGGTGTTGATACATTATATATAGTATATATACTATATAATATACAGTAGGTGATACAGTTTTGTATTGTATATACTATAATGTACATTGTATTATAATATGTGTTATAATACAATGTACATTATAGTATATATGATACAATATGTATTGTAGATTACAATGCAATCTACAATATGTATTGTAGATTATATTGTACTATGTGTTACATATATAATGCGTATTATAATTATATATGTATACTATATATATGAGACATAGTGCAATATAATCTCATATGTATAGTATATACATACAAATATTTAATTATTATATGTATACTACATGTAATACATAATGCATTATAATCTACAATACATATTATGTATAATATATATTATATATTATATATTTTACATGATATGTTTTACATATAATGCATTGTGTATTTAATATGCTTATACTTTATATATTAAATGCTGTATGTATTTAATATATATTATGTATCATATATAGTTTATGTTATTCATATTATATATTACACATTATACACAATGTGTTATATATATTGTCTGTAATATATCAATATATAATATAATTAATATGTAGTATTAATATGATATGATAATTACTAATTATTCACTGTGTAATATTTTGAAGAATCTTCATTCCTTGTGGATTCCATTCCACCTGGGATGTCTGGAACCAAGCTGAGTCTCATGGGAGCAGATAGTTTTGAGCAGTTTGGCCCAAAATTTGGCTGCTTTCCCCGTGTTGTCCCAGTTCTGCAGCCTGGACTGTGTTACCCAGGGAGGGCAGCTCCGTGCTGTGCACCCCAGTTTCCCCAGTCTGGAGGGTGGGCAGTGGTGCTGGGGCAGGGTCTGTGGGGCTGGCATCAGCAGGGGCTCCTCGCAGGCACCTTCGGGGAGTGCAGCTCCGAGGCCGAGGTCCAGGCTTGGATGAGGTACAACATCTTCCTCCTGCTGGAGGTGGGAACGTTCAACGCCTTGGTGGAGCTGCTGAACATGGAGATTGAGTGAGTACTGTGGGAAAACACTTCAGGAGTGGCTCTGGAATTCACCAGAGTGACTCCTGTTGTCCTGGGTGGATGTGTAATGTAGGATTATTCCTGATTTCTCCTGAAATTCCCCATGAATCAAAGTGCCTGGCAGCAAACAGGCAGCTCCGCTCCTCCTCACATGGCTGGGAACGGGGAGTTCATGGCAGCAGTGTCTGTCTCAGGGTTTGGAGCTGGCACGTGGAGTGCCCATGACAGAGTTTGAATTCCCCCAATTTCTCTCTGAGCTGTTTTCCCTCCACAGCAACAGTGCAGCCTGTTCCAGTGCCGTGAGGAAACCGGCCATTTCCCTGGCTGACAGCACCGACCTCAGGTATGGAGTGGGAATGGGGGACCAGGAGGGGGTCCAGGGTTCTCTGGGAGCTTTGGGAGGCTGAGGCAGGCACTGGAAGGGGTCCCAGAGTTGTCCCAGCTCTGAGAGCTCCTGCAGGTGCCTGTTGTGCTCAGCCTGCACAGCAGGAATGGGACAGGTTGGGGATATGAAAGCAGTAACATTTGGGAAAGCAGATTTTTTTTTTCTTGTTTGGACTTGTAGAGACTTTTCTCCCCAGTGCCTGTGTACTGGTGTGGAGCAGGTACCTGAATTGTGGATGTGGTGTGGGTTGCTCCAGCTTCTCCCTGAGCCCTGGGTGCTGGCAATGCTTCCATAATTTATCCCTGGCAGGGATTCAGCTGCCTTGGTTTTTGCAGGGTGCTGCTGAACATCATGTACCTGATTGTGGAGACTGTGCGTCAGGAGGCCGAGGGGGACAAGCCTGAGTGGAAGAGCATGAGGCAAACCTTCAGAGCAGAGCTGGGTGAGGACCAGGAGCAGGGATAGAGCTGCCAGGGCTGGAGACAGTGACATGGGGTTTGGCTCTAGGAGTTGGGTAATAGTGACTGGCAGCACTGGGTTGGTTTCTGCAGAACTTCTGGGGCAGAGGGAGGTGAGCAGAGGAAGCCATCCAGCCTTTTGTGCTGCTGGGTGTCCTCTCCCTGGGAAAAAAAACAGAATATTTGAGCTGTTGTTTCCTCTTAAGCATAGAGGTAAGAAATTACAGAGTTTATCAGGCCTTGGAAGGGGAGAGGGAGCTGTCTGGGGTGAGGTGAGAATCTTGGAGCTAATGGGGAGGAGGGTGCAGGAGCTGGTCATAGTGGTGATCATGGTAATGCCAGGGGTGAGGAATTCCTGGCTAATGGTGCTGTGTGGTTCCAGGAGCCCCCCTGTACAACAACGAGCCCTTCTCTGTCATGCTTTTTGGGATGGTGACCAAATTCTGCAGTGGCCATGCTCCACACTTCCCCATGAAGAAGGTGCTACTTCTGCTCTGGAAGACTGTGCTGGTAAGGAGAGGCCATGGGATGTGGGATTTGTGGTTTGATACTTGGCAGAGGAGGGAATTCTGCTCTCAGAGTTGGCTGTAATTGCTCCATCCTCTTTTTCTGGTGTTCAGTTTTCCTTTAAACCCAATCCCAGGTTTTCCTCCACAGGGAAGCATTGGATATTGGTGTCTGGAGCTGGATACTAAGGATAGACCCAAAGCAAGGTCCCTGGCTGGGGAAGGGAAGGTTCTGAACAGTTGTGGATGCCTGGACATCCTTCTGCCTCTCTCAATGGCAAGAGGAGCACAGGACAGGCAGCTCCTGTTTCAAACTGGGGGAGGATCTGGGCTCCTCGGGACAAGAGAGACTTTGAGGGGCTGGAGTGTGTCCAGGGAGGGGAATGTCACTGGGGAGGGGTCTGGAGCAGCTGAGGGAGTTGCAGGGGGCTCAGCCTGGAGAAAAGGAGGCTCAGGGGGGATCTTTTGGCTCTGCACAACTCCTGACAGGAGGGGACAGCCAGGTGGGGGTCAGGCTCTGATCCCAGGGAACAGGGACAGGGCAGAGAAAATGACATCAAAATGTGGCAGGGGAGGTTTAGGTTGGATATTGGGAAGTTTTTTTCATGGAAGGAGTGGTCAGGCATTGGCACAGGCTGCCCAGGACAATGTTGGAGTCAGCATCCCTAGGTGGATTTAAAGGACACAGATGTGGCACCTGGTATCATGGATTACTGGTGGCCTTGGCAGTGCAGCAGGAGCAGTTGGACTCTGATCTCAGAGGGCTTTTCCAACCTGAACAATTCTGTGACCCTGCAAAGTGGGTTTGGGAGGGGCAGGTGCAGCTGTCCCTGGAGCCCCCCTGTGCCATGCTCAGCATGCTGTGGTGTCCCTTGCAGTGCACCCTGGGAGGGTTTGAGGAGCTGCAGAGCATGAAGGCAGAGAAGAGGGAGATGCTGGGCCTGCCCCCCCTGCCCGAGGACAGCATCCAGGTGATCCGCAACATGCGGGCGGCCTCCCCGCCCGCCTCCGCCTCCGACCTCATCGAGCAGCAGCAGAAGCGCGGCCGGAGGGAGCACAAGGTGGGGACAGGGACATTAAGGAGGGCGCTGCCAGGCTCTGGGCTTGTTTTTGGGACATTCCCTTCCCGCTCTCCCCGCTCCAGGCCCTCATTAAGCAGGATAACCTCGATGCCTTCAACGAGAGGGATCCGTACAAAGCTGACGACTCCCGCGAGGAGGAAGAAGAAAATGATGATGACAACAGCCTGGAGGGAGAGACCTTCCCCCTGGAACGGGATGAAGTGATGCCCCCCCCTACCCAGCACCCCCCCAGCGACCGCATCACCTGCCCCAAAGGGCTGCCCTGGGCCCCCAAGGTCCGGTGAGTCCGGGATCTCCCTGTTGGGAGAACTGGAGCAGGGTCAGGGAAACGGAGGCTCTTGGATGTTGGGAATCTCAGCAGGGAAGTAGGGAAGGTGTTTGGGATGGGGTGATCACTTTGATGGCTGTTTTCTTGCGAGGTTGGCTGGACATCCTTTACCAGACCACAAGGCTTTTCCCTGTTGCCTGGGCTGTGCCTTTCCCTGTGCCTGGCTGGACATCTTCCAGATGCTCCAGCTGGTGTGACTGTTTCCTTCTCCCTTTGCTGCAGGGAGAAGGACATTGAGATGTTCCTGGAATCCAGCCGCAGCAAATTCATCGGCTACACGCTGGGCAGGTGGGTGCAGAGCCAGCCAGTGCTGCTGTTATGGGGGACCTGTGGGGGAGGCCAGTTTGGGGGCTGCTTTTGTCTCTGCGTGGCAGCAGGGAAGGCTTTGGCTGGCTGGTCCATGGCTTCATCCCTGGGTGGTCTCTGCCCCACCCCTGGGTGCTCAGCCCTGCTCCCAGCCTGGCTCTTTCCCTCCTCTAGTGACACCAACACCGTGGTGGGCTTGCCCAGGCCCATCCATGAGAGCATCCGCACCCTGAAGCAGGTGAGTTAAGGAATTCCTCTAGGCCCTGCTGCTGTATGGGTGCCCCTTGCCCATCTCCCTGTTCCCATCACAGCTCAGGGTGCATTTTCCTAACCTTTTCCCCTTCCTCCACCTAGTGATGGGAGAGCAGCCTTAATCTTTCATCTCATCCTGGACTCACAGGTTGTCTGAGCCCCTTCCTTAAGGAGCTCCATCCCTTCCTCAGAGGGTTCCATCCCTTCCTCAGGGGGTTCCATCCCTTTCTTAGGGGGTTCCATCCCTTTCTTAGTGGGTTCCATCCCTCTCTTCATGTCTTCGTCCCTTTCCCACTGGCCTTGTTGCAGACCTGAGCCCAGCAGCTCCCACCCTGCACAGGTCACCCGTTGGACAGGGATCTGGGAGGGATGGAACAGGGTGGTGGGAGCAGGCTGGGGCTGGGGCAGCACTGGGGAACCATGGTGACTCCACCCTGTCCCCCTGCAGCACAAGTACACATCCATTGCTGAGGTGCAGGTGCACATGGAAGAGGAGTTCCTGCGCTCCCCGCTCTCCGGAGTGAGTGTGGGGATGGGATGGGATGGGATGGGATGGGATGGGATGGGATGGGATGGGATGGGATGGGATGGGATGGGATGGGATGGAGATCCTGGGCTGGGAGTTGGGGGCACTTGGTCCTGCCACGTTTTTTTTGGCACAGCTGAGGGGTTTGTTTTGCTGGGGCAGAGGGGGTTGGGGCAGGATTTGGGTTTACTCCATGGGCTCATACTCCATGGTGCTGGTGGCAGCTCCTGGGATGAGGTTTTCTGGTCTCTCCTGGCACCAGGGGGAAGAGGAAGTGGAGCAAGTCCCTGCAGAGATCCTGTACCAGGGCCTGCTGCCCAGCTTGCCCCAGTACATGGTGAGCTGGGGAGCACTGGGATCCCCTGGATCAGTCCCTTCCCAAGTTTTTACCCCCTGGCCCTGCCCTGTTCCTCCCTCCTGCAGTGGGGAAAGGGCCTGGTGCCAGTCCCCTGCAGCTCCCATTCCCCCTCCATCTCTCCCTTCTTCCCAGATTGCTCTGCTGAAGATCCTCCTGGCTGCAGCCCCCACCTCCAAAGCCAAGACAGACTCCATCAACATCCTGGCAGATGTCCTGCCCGAGGAGATGCCGTGAGTGCCTGTGGAGCAGAGGAGCTGGCTGGGAGTGGGAAGGGAAGGAGGGATGGGAGGGAGCTGGGGGAGTGACCTGGTGTGGGCGGGGGCTCCTTGGGGGACATGACACCTTCCACTAGAGCAGGTTGGGCTTGGACACTTCCAGAGATGGGGCAGCCACAGCTTCCCTGGACAGCCTGTGTCACCCTGAGAGGGAAGAATTCCTCCTGATCGTGTCCCTCTGTGTCCCCCAGGACCACTGTGCTGCAGAGCATGAAGCTGGGTGTGGATGTCAATCGGCACAAGGAGATCATCGTCAAGGCCATCTCTGCTGTGCTGCTGCTCCTGCTCAAACACTTCAAGCTCAACCACATCTACCAGGTGAGGTGGGCTGGGGTCCAGCTGTGCCCACAGGTCTCTGGGCATGGCAGGACCCTGAGTGGGTCCCTGTTCACCCACGTTTCTCCTCCCCAGTTTGAGTACATGGCCCAGCACCTGGTCTTTGCCAACTGCATCCCGCTCATCCTCAAGTTCTTCAACCAGAACATCATGTCCTACATCACTGCCAAGAACAGGTGAGGAGGAGGCTGCCCACCTGCATTCCTGGGGGATGTTGGGAGGGGTCCCTGTTTCTCTGGCCTCTTTGCAGTCCCTCCCTGGCAGTGGCTCAGGCAGAGCTGCAAAGTTCCCACACTGCTCATCTGCAGTGTGTGGGAAGTGGGGGCTGCATTGCCCCCCAGGCCAGGGGGAATCTGGGGCAACAGCACAAGCACCCCTCTCCTTCCTGCAGCATCTCCGTGCTGGACTACCCCTACTGTGTTGTGCATGAGCTGCCAGAGCTGACGGCAGAGAGCCTGGTGAGTCCTCCTGCTGTGACAGTCCTGGTGCCTGGGGTGCTGCCCAGGGAATTTGGGATGCAGAGACACAGCAGGGCTCCAGCACCCAGCCCCTGCACCCTCAGCTCTCCTGTGCTCAGCTCCTGGGATTCTGGGGATGGGGATGGGGGTGGGAATGGCAGGTGTCTGCTGGGATGGAGTGTGTCCAGGGAAGGGAATGGAGCTGGGGAAGGGGCTGGAGCACCAGGAGTGGCTGAGGGAGCTGGGGGGATTCAGCCTGGAGAACAGGAGGCTCAGGGGGGAATCTATTGGCTCACCACAACTGCCTGACAAGAGGATGGAGCTGGGGTTTCAGGTTCTTGTCCCAGGGAACAGGACAAGCAAAAATGGCCTCAAGCTGTGCCAGGGGAAGTTCAGGTTGGATACTGGAGAAAAATTCTTTGTGAAAAGGATGGTCAGGCACTGGTACAAGCTGGCCAGGGCAGTGTTGGAGTCACCATCTCTGGAAGTGTTCAGAAAACGTGTGGGTGTGCATGTGACACTTGGGGACAGGGATTACTGGTGGCCTTGACAGTGCTGGGGGAAGAGTTGGACTTGATGATCTCAGAGGGCTTTCCCAATCTTAATTCCATGATTGGAGGATTCCATGCCCACATGCTGTGCTGTCCCCTTTGGACGTGGCTCCTCAGATCACCCCAGCCTCTCCCCATCCCCTCTCCAATCCCTTGCCTGACCCTGCATCTCCTTCCCTACAGGAGGCTGGAGACAACAACCAGTTCTGCTGGCGGAACCTCTTCTCCTGCATAAACCTCCTGCGCATCCTGAACAAGCTGACCAAGTGGAAGCATTCCCGCACCATGGTGAGGGCTGGGAACGTTCTGGAACTCAGCATTGGCCAGGCACCTGCACTGGGGATAACCTGGGACAACCCAGGGCTTGAGCAGGGGAATGGAGGAGGGGTTGGCCCAGGAATCCATCCCAGCTGGATCTGGGAATGTTCTGGCAGATGCTGGTGGTGTTCAAGTCGGCGCCGATCCTGAAGCGGGCTCTGAAGGTGAAGCAGGCCATGATGCAGCTCTACGTGCTGAAGCTGCTCAAGGTGCAGACCAAGTACCTGGGCAGGCAGTGGAGGAAGAGCAACATGAAAACCATGTCAGCCATTTACCAGAAAGTGCGGCACCGCCTCAACGACGACTGGGCCTACGGCAACGGTACATCCTGGCACCCCTGGCATTCCCAGCCCTCCTGCTCCAGGGGCTGTGGCACCCCTGGCATCCCCAGCCCTCCTGCTCCAGGGGCTGTGGCACCCCTGGCATCCCCAGCCCTCCTGCTCCAGGGGCTGTGCCCCCAGCTTGCCCTTTGATGCCTGGGGCTTGGGCAGCTGTGCTGGGTTGACCTTAGTGGACCTTGGCTGGGTGAGCTTGAGCAGGTGCCCACTGAGCTGCTCTATCCTTTCCCATCTGGATAGGGCAGAGAAAATCAGCTGGGGAATTACTAGTAGGTTGAAATAAGGTAATTTAGTACAGCAAGAGCAGAAAAAAAACCAGGTTTGTTCTATATTTCCCATCAGCAAGTGATCAGCCACTTTGGAGAAGCCAGGCTCAGCTGTGCTGGGTTGACCTTAGTGGACCTTGGCTGGGTGAGCTTGAGCAGGTGCCCACTGAGCTGCTCTATCCTTTCCCATCTGGATAGGACAGAGAAAATCAGCTGGGGAATGACTAGTAGGTTGAAATAAGGTAATTTAGTACAGCAAGAGCAGAAAAAAAAATGGGTTTGTTCTCTACTTCCCATCAGCAAGTGTTGTTCAGCCACTTTGGAGAAGCCAGGCAGCAGCACGTGGAGCTGCTGCTCTGGGAGGCACATTTTAAATAACAAATGCCCCATCATTTCTCCTCCTTTCCTTAGCTTTTATATCTGATCTGACATCACAGAATCTGGAATATTCCCTTGGCTAATTTGGGCCAGCTAGCCTGTGTCCCCTCCCAGGATCTTGCCCACTTGTGTGTGCTTGATGGAGTGGGAATTTTGGGAGACAGTGCTGGTGCTGTGGCAGCTCTGCCCAGCAGAGCCAAAATACTGGTGAGCTCCCAAAACCTTGCCAGCTCCCACTGCAAAGCCCAGCAGTGGCAGGACTCCTGTGGGAAAACAAACTCCAGCTGAGCCAGACACAGTCCAGCATGTCTGGGTGTGGGAGGGATTTTGGGTGGTGACATTGCAGGGATCAGGGCTCTGCCAGGTCTGGGCTGAAAACGCTTTTTGGCCTAAATTGGGCTGGAACAGCAGGTTTGGTGCCTCCCTGAGGGGGTCCAGGTGCCCCAATGGGGTGTCCCCCTCCCACCATCAGGACATGGGAGCTGGGACAGGGTGGCATTGCAGTTTCAGGGGTTTTGTTTTGGCCCAGGAACATTCTTTGGGGTGCACCAGTGCTGGTGCTGAGGCAAGTGGGGCCAAAAGGAGCCCCCATTCCTGGCTTCATTTTGATTGTTTCCCTGTGGTGGGAATGCTGGAAGTGGTGGTGGAGCTGCTGGTGATTCCTGGCTCTGCACTTTGAAGTACCTACAAAGACTTTTCCTAAGTGGCAGGGGGCTGGGGGTCTATGGATTGCTGGGAGGAGGCAGAACCAAAGGATATTCCAGACCCTGGGACATCGTGCTCAGGATATAAAGTGGAGGGAAAAGGAGAAATTGGGGAGTGTTGGGAGTGATGGTGTTTGTCATCCAAGTCACCATTCCCTGGGATGGGAGCCTGTTCTCCTGAAGGTGCTGAACACCTGCCTGTTTGTGGGAAGTGGGGAATTAATTCCTTGTTTTTCTTTCCTTGTGCTGCACAGCTTTTGCCTTCTTTATTAGCAGCCTTTATCCTAACCCACCAGTTTTCCAGCCTTTACCCTCCTGATTCTTCCCTGCTCTGGCTGGTGGGGGAATGAGCGAGCAACCGCATGGGGCTCAGTCTGGCCGAGGTTGCACCACCACACCGAGGGCTTTGGGCTGGCTGAGGAGTCCCCAGCTCCGCTCTGACCACCCTCATCCCTGTTCCCAGACCTGGATGCCCGTCCCTGGGATTTCCAGGCAGAGGAGTGTGCCCTGCGTGCCAGCATCGAGCGCTTCAACTCGCGGCGCTACGACCGTGCCCACGGCAACCCCGACTTCGTGCCCGTGGACAACTGCCTGCAGAGCGTGCTGGGCCAGCGTGTGGAGCTGCCCGAGGATTTCCAGGTCAACTACGACCTCTGGCTGGAGAGGGAGGTCTTCTCCAGGCCCATCTCCTGGGAGGAGCTGCTGCAGTGATGGACACAGGGAGGCAGGATGGGTTGCTTGGAGAGCTCGAGGCTGACCTGCTGTCAGGGCAGGGCAGTGAGGTTTGGGGGGGTCTCTGGGTGGCTGTGCTGTTGTGGTGGGCTTGGGAAGAGGATGGAGCTGGGGGGATCCTCGCTGACACCACATCCTGCCCCTCTGCCTCCTTCCAGGCTCATCCCAAAGCTGGGGGTGCCCTGGGGGTTTCCTGTTTGGGGGGGATCAATGCCCACCCCAATGTGATGCTTTCAGAGGCACCGCCCTTCTCGTGCCCCCCAGCCAGGAAGGGGGAGCAGGTGGCAGTGTGGGAGTGGGGTCCTTGGGTGGGACGCCAGGCTGGCCCTGCCCAGCCCCTCTGGGGGGTTAGGGGGCCTGTGGGGGCTTGAGGGGCTGGGGTGGCCTCCCCTCACCCCACGAGGGGTGCAGGAGCTGTACATATATTATATATATTTGGTGATACCTCTGCCCTGAGCGTGGCTGGGCTCTGTCCATGTCCCTGTCCCTCCTGCCTGGAGTTGGGCTGGGATGAGAGTTCCTCATCCCATGTCCTTGTCCCCACTCATCCCTCAGACCTGGGGTGGTACATGGCCCCTCCCCAGCAGGTTTAATCTTACCTTGCACCCAGGTCTGTTGGTTGGGGGGGGCTGGTGGCCTCGGGGGGAGCAGATTCTCCCAGGCATTTGCCTGTCCCATTCACTGAACCCTCCCCCAGCTCTGTCCTGGGATTTCTGACACCACTGTGCTGTTACCACTGGGATTTTCTTTGGTCCTTGCTTCCAGCAGAGGATCCTGACACCAAATCCTGCCAGAGCTCAGCTTTGCACATTGCCTGGCCTCAGTTTCCCTGGCAGAGGGGCAGCAGCAACCCTGGGGGATGAAATCCTGGGGATTTCACCCTGATTTGAGGCAGGGATTTGCAGGGATGGTTGGGGGCAGAGGGAGACTGGTACAGGACCAATTCCACCCCATTCTGAGATTCTGAGCCTGTGGAGCTCCAGGAGTGAATCCAGCTGTGGGGATGCTCAGCCCCAGCCCTGGAAGCTGCAAACTCAGCCTTGTGAGCCATCAGAGTTCTGTGGGCACAGCATGGATGGTGACATGCCCTTAATCCATGCCTGGAGCTGTCCCCATCCTGGCCTCTTCCCCCTCAGCCTGGGGTGACACTGAGCTGGAGCCCTGGATCCATCTGGATGCCCAGTGCTGCACCTGATCCTGTGGGCAGCACAGAGCCAGGTGTGGATGTGTCTTCAGGAGAGGCACAGAGAAGGAAATGCTGCCCTGGCTTGCTTTAATGATGAGTAAAACTTCCAGGAATCCCTGCTCACCCTGCTCCTCAGCCTTGGACCTGCTCAGGACACTGCAAAGCTCCCTCAGCTCCATCAGCACCACTTTGCACCCCAGTAACCCCTGAATGTGGTTTACAAGGAAACACTGTGGTGCTGCTGGGCTGGGCTGATCCCAGAGGGCTTTTCCAGCCCCAAGGACTGCAGCACTCTGATTGTGGCTGGGGTGTTGAGCATCCCAAACCTCATCCTTCATCCCACATTTCAAGGGATCATCAAGTCCTGGCAAAGTCCAACTCTCAGTGGAGACAAATGGATTTTATCCTCCCTAAGACAGATGTTTTAAATGGGGATTTCTGAGGCACTTTGGATTTTCTTACTGCCCTCCTCATCCTCAACCACAGAGCTCTGCTGGATGTGCCCCCAGGGTCCTGCCAGGGATGTACCCACCCCTGGCACCAACCTGAGTCCTCCAGCACCATCCTGCCTCCCAAACCCCATTCCCAGCACCAGAACAGGCCTGAGGAGCCTGTTGGGAGTCTCCATCCCCAGCCCCCCTGGCTTTATAGGGCTGCTGGAGCCATAATTAACTTATGAAAAATGTGGTTTATTGTTTAGAAATGAATAACAAAATCCCCACCAGTGGGAGGGGGTGTGAGATGTCCTGGGTGAGGGTGGGCAGCCCTGGGCTGCCTCCTGTGGCACCCACTGTGGCCAGGCTGTGCCCAGGCTGCCAGGGCTTGGCTGAAAACCTTGGGCTTTTCCAGGCTGGGCTGGAACAGCAGGTTTGGTGCCTCCCCGAGGGGATCCAGGTGCCCCACAGGGGTATCCCCCCATCAGGATGTAGATTTTGCAGGGAGGGGGTTTGGCCCTAGAGTGTCCCTGGGAGGGTGCCAGCATCTCCTGGTGCTGGGTGAACAGGATCATTCCTGGCTTCATGTTTTGGTGTTTTCCTGCAGTGGGGGAGGCCACAGTGGGTGAAGGGGGGGACAGGACACACTGGCACTTGGGGGAACTTGGGGAGCCCCCCTGGTGACCCCCAGAGCAGATGAGGTGCCCCCTCATTACTGGCCTTGCAGGTACCATCACTAATATTCAGAACCCTGCAAAATGCAGAACAAACCCCCTCCCACTCCCCAAATTACCCATTTGTGCCCCAACACCCCAGCTGCAGTCCTGGGAGGGTTCTCACCTGCTGGGATTAAAACTCCTTCCTGAGACAGGGTGACCCCTGCCAGGGAAACAGCCTTAATTTGGGATGTTTTATTGTGCCAGGGCCTTATTTCCCTTCCAAGAGGGAGCAGAATGAGCTGTGATGCTCTGGGGGGGCTTTGGGGTGCCTTGGCCCTGCCCCCAGTAACCCCCAGTACCAGCAACTGTCCCAGCCCAGTCTTCCCAGTATGGGACTGGGAGAGGAAAAGCCCAATTTCTGCCATTGCTGGTTGTGCTGGGCAGGGGGTGAGCGGCCAAATTTCAGCTGGGGAGGGGAGAGTTGCCCCCAGAACTCTGCTGCCCTGGTGCTCCACAGTCCCTCCTCAGTCCCACCCACAGCTGGCAGTGCCCAGCTGGGGCAGGGGGCACACACGGTGGGGGTGGAATCTCCATCAAACCCCCGAAGGTGCTGGGAGGGCTCAGGAAATTTGGGGAGCCATTTCCAGGGTGCCGAGCTGCAGTGCCAGCCCTGCTGGAGCAGCCTGGGTTTGGGGGCTCCTCTTTTTCCTCCCCACAGCCCCCCTTGGGCCCCTCTCAGCGGGGGTGGGGGCAGCGACATCGTGCTGGATGCGGGAAGCTCGGGGTGTGCAGAGAGGGGTGAAGGTGGCCCCACCACGCTGCCCCCCTCCCTGGGCTGGGGGATGCCCTCCGGGGGGCTCCGTGTCCGTCCCGCGGGGGGATCAGGTGGCCCAGTTCAGGAGGCTCCCGGCGCCCTCTTTGCTCCTCATCCTCAGCGGCATCAGGGCGGGCGCCTTGTAGTCGTGCTGGGCGGGCGGCTCGAAGGGGTGGGGGGCCAGGCCCGGCGGGGGCAGCCCGTGCAGGGGGTAGAGGCTGTTGATGCCGGGGTGGGGGCCCGGGGAAGCGGGAATGCCCACGAAGCCATTGCTGGGAGCGGGGGGGTACGGGGACATGCAGGGGGACGGGATGGTCTCGGGGGGCAGCAGCCCCGGGGGGCTCCCAGGGCTCGGCCACAGGTTGTTCTGCAGCTGAAATAGCAACAACAACAATAAAAAAACCAAAATGAGGGTGGGGACATCACACCCCGCTCAGTTTCCTCGTATTCTGCCTTAGATCCCACTGCCCCCCTTCAGGATTCCTCTTATCCCACCTGTGATTCCTCCCACCCCTGTTGGATCCCCCCTCAAATCCCCCCCACCACGGGGTGCAAAGGGAGCGATGCCTTTGCTCTGTTTTCTGCCCTTGGGGGGGTTGAATCCTGGTTGAATTATTCCCCCCGGGAGAGTTTGGCTTCAGGGATGTGCGTGAAGAGTTTTAAATTATTTTTATGCTTTTCAATACTGGGGGAGGAAAGGCAGTTTTGCAGAAAAGGGGGGCAGGAAGCACGGAGAGAGCTAAAGGGGGTCTTCAGGAGGAACACCCCAAAACCTGCCCCAGAGGGCAATGGAGTGGGACGTAGAGCAGCATCTTCCTGCCTGTGCAAAATACGATCCTCCCTCTTTTCCATCCCGGGCCGCACTTCTCCCAGGGGTGGGGAAAACCGGGAAGAAGGGGCAGGAACGGGTGATGTGGGGGGGCAAGAATGGGTGATGTGGGGCTCCCCCAGGTGCGGTGGGACCCCTCCCCTGGGAATGGGAGCACACAGGGCTGGAGCAGCCCCCGAGCCATCTCTCACCTCCTGGATTTTCCCGTACCGTTCCCGTTTCCGCCACTTGGCCCGGCGGTTCTGGAACCAAACCTGGGGAAGGAGGAGGGGGCTGAGGTGCGGGGACCCTTCCCCCGCCCGCGGCAGCCTCCAGCCGAGCTCCGCGCTGCTCCCAGCAGCAGCAGGGCCGGGCACGGTGCCCCAGCGCTCCGGGGAGCCGGGGCCGAGCAAAGGACGCTGCTGGAGCACCCTGGCCTTTACCAACACCAGGAATATCTTGTCCCGCACCAAAAATGATCCGTCCTGCTCCCCCTTCCTTTCCCTGCTGCTTCTGGGACTCGTTGATCCCAGATTTTGCTGCAGAATGAGGCTTTTTGGGTGCAGGTGCCATGTCTGCATGTCCCCTCCGTGCTGGGGTGGGGACAACCCCAGCAGCACCTCCCAGAGAGGAGGATGCCCTACCGGGATACTTGGCTTGAGGCTCTCGTGGCTACGGGTGGTTTCATCTCAGTCCACCCCAAATCTGGGTTCGGAGGCTCTGGTGGGCTCCTGGGGACGCTTCCCCTGCCTGTGCCTTGTCCCCATTCCTGCTCCTGGGGATGGCAGCTCCTAGCGGGTGCTCCCTGCTCACTTCCCTACCCTCCACCTTAATTTCCTCTCTGCTGAGAACCCCCTGCAGCTGCCTCTTCCCACTTGGAGCCTCAAACCGCATGGGGACATCCCTGGAAGCAGCTCCCGGGGAGGGAGGGTCGGTCCCGTCCTGCCCCACGTCCCAGGACGTGCCACCCCAGCTGCACCCTCGCGGAGCTCCCGGGATTCCTCTGCCGAGCTGGGACCGGAGGAGCTGAGCTGGGGAGGGTGGCTGGGAATGATGGCTGCACGGGGGGCATCACAATCAGGGCATTCTGAGCGGGGGGGTTGACACTGACCTCCCAAATTTTGGCTCTTCCCACCCTTTGGGTGCTTGTTTGGGGGGGAGCGCAGAGGATTCAGAAGCAACCAACACCCGCACCACAGCAGAGGGTGTGTGGCCTGAGATTTTCCATCTGGGATTTAGCATTTTCATGAGAAAACAGCTTCTATCTCAGCACCACCTTGCAGGCAGGAGAATCTCCCCTCCTGGCAGCCCCCAGGGTGCCCATGCCAGTCCCTCTGTGCCCATACCTGCACCCTGGCCTCGGTCAGGTCCGTGCGCAGTGCCAGCTGCTCCCGGGCGTAGACGTCGGGATAATGCGTCTTCTGGAAAACCTTCTCCAGCTCCTCCAGCTGGAACGTGCTGAAGGTCGTCCTGTTCCTCCTCTTCTTGCTCTTGCTCTTGCCCAGGGGCTCGGGGAGCTCGGGGATCCCGTAGTCCCGGAGGCTGCCCAGGGGTGCAGCCAGTGGGCACCCCAAGTCCTCCGGGGCTTTCGGGGGGACTCTGCAGGTGGTGGGAATCGCCTGGAACCCACCTTTGCAGCCCTTCTCACCTGGGGGGGAGAGGCACAGCACCAGGGGGTGTTAACAGTGCCAAGGAAGCCCAGAACTGTCTGTGCCACAGCCCTGGCATCCCATCCCATCCCATCCCATCCCAGGGGATGTCGAGGTACTGCCCCAGGAGAAAGGGCTCAGCATGGACACACAGCAGGGCAAATCCATGCCTGAGAAGAGCAAAATCCATCCCTGAGAAGGGTGAAATCCATCCCTGAGAAGAGCAAAATCCATCCCTGAGAAGGGTGAAATCCATCCCTGAGAAGGGTGAAACCCAGGCTCGCTGCGGGAGCTGTGGGCAGGAAAAGCCTCTGAGGTGAGGAAAGCCTGGCTGGAGCAGCGGGTGCTCAGGGTCCCACTGGGATGCTGTGACTGCGTGGGGACGGGGCAGAGGAGGTGTGCACAGGGGTTTATTTGCAGACAGTTTTGCTCCACTCTCCTCATTCCTCACGCCTCTCCTCCCACTCCCCTCCTGCCCAGGCTGGTGCCTCAGCCTGGCTCAGAGCCCAGAGCAGAGCCACAGGGCCCAGCAGTGACCCCAAACCCAGCCTGGCTCTGGGCCATATGCTGCCCCCTGTGCCCCAGATAGTTCAGGGGGGCTCTGTGCCCCTGAGCCAGCCCTTCCCTGGAGCTGCAGCTCCCGGGAAAACTCTTGGAAAGGAGTAAAAAAATCCCGCTCTGCTTTTTCTGCTGAAGAAGAGCTCCCTTTCCTCACCCTCCTCTGGGATCCGAGCAAGAAATCTGGGGGGTCCCCACTTCCCTTCAGTGCTGCTGCATTGCTGGGTTCATGATGGAATTGGATCATGAGGAAAATCCCTGCCATGCGTTTTGGGGGCCACCTCTGTACCCCCAGGAGGATCCTTTGTCCCCACATGGGGACACCCGGAGCTTGGCAGCTCCAAAAGATTCTGGGTGCTGTTGGGACCCCGGTGGGCTGAGCAGGGAAAGGAGAAGTGTGCAGGGAATTAGCAGATGGAGAGGGATGCCTTGGGGTCCCCATCTGCTGAGGGGACACAGAAGTGTCACCTGGGGAGAGGACAACCTAAAAATGCTGGGTTTGCCCTGATCCCAGCCCAGTCACCAGCTGCAGTTTGGGGTTCCTGCAGGTGAGGACCTCAGAGGGGCAGGATCAGGCCCACGGCCAGGAGGGGAAATGCCTCCTTTGGGATGGATCCTGCTCCCCAGCACATCCCAACAGGGTGAGGAAATGGGGTCCCCATCCCTGCAGACCCCCCAGGGCTCCCCAAAGCAGCCCCCACCACGGCCTTTTCCGGCCTTTCCGTTTGGATTTTTGGTTGTTTTCTAATTAAGGCAATTTGGGGGCTATGGAGCCGCCAAGCCCCAATCCAGCTGCTTTGAATTAATAAGGAATTGTAATTTGGGGGAGGTTTGGGGGGGCGATTGCTCCTTGTCCCTTTCAGTACCGACCTGTCTGGTCATGGATAACGGCAAAGGAATGAGGCCAAATTGCCGTTTCCTCCCTGCTCTGGCCTCCAAAGGGCTCAGCCGCTGGGCTGGAGGGTTTTAATCATTCAAACCCAAATCTCACCAAAGAGCAGACCAAAATACAACCAAAATTAAGGAAAAAATGACCAAAATAAAATCCTGCTGCATAAAGCATCGAGTTTGGGATTTTTCTCCCCTTTTCTCAAAGGCAGCGCGGCGCATTTCCAAGTGACCCACGGGTTTTGGCGTTGGAGACAAATAAATAAATATCCAGAAAGAAGGAAAAGGCAGGAAGGAGCGGGATACAGGCACGTAGCTAAATAAACACAGCGGCACCGGGGGACAAAGGGAAGATACAGATATTTTTCTCCCACTCCTTCCTAAACTGACACCCCCCGAAAGATTTGGCGGCGCTGGGGAAGGCGGCAGCTGGGAAACAGCTGTACAATTCCTGGGATAATGGGGAGGGGAAGGAACTCCGAAGGATCATTAGTGAAGGGATGGGGGCATGGAAAGGACTCCCAGGAACCGGGGCAAACACCCGTGGATCGGCAGCATCCCCCGCCGCGGCTGGAGCAGGTAAGCGCCGCGGCGGGGTCCCTCCCGGTGCTCCCTGACTTTTCCCGGCAGTTCTCGGGGTTTTTTTCTACCTGTTCCCCGAGGCGGCTTTGCCGGGTCCCACCTGGCTCCCATCGCCCCCGCGGCTCTGCCTTTTGCTTTTTCTATTAAAGCAGAAATGGGGGAATAATATTAAAGCGAAAGTGAGAGCCCGGAGCAGCCCCCGACGGGCTGGGAGAGCGCAAAGGAACGGCGGGAGAAGCCCGGGAACGAGCTCGGTCCTGTCCGAGCCTGGAGACGGCCACGGAGCTCCGGGACAGCCGGGCCGAGGGGAACCGGGAGCGCTGGAGCTCCGGACATGGGTACCGGGCAGAGCCGGGGAACCGGGAGCGCCGGAGCCCGGTACCGGGGAAAGAGAGCGCTACTGCCCCGGAGCGAGGCACCGAGGGAACCGGGAGCGCTGGGGCTCCGGACCGGGCACCGGGGAGCGCTGCCAGCCCCGCAGTCCGGCCTCCCCCAGGTCCCGGAGCCCCGGCTGCTGCCGCCGCTCCTGCCCGGTGGGCTCCGGGAACCGGAGTCGGCGGCCGGACGCGACTTTCCAGCCTCCTCCGGGGAGCGCGGCCGTTCTCCATCCCCGGGAACGGGGACCCGCCGTTCCCCACCCCGGGCCGGACCCGCCGTCGCGGCAGCGGGGCCGGGTCTCTCCCGCCGCCTTTTCTCCCCCTTCCCCTCTTGTTTCTGGAGAACGGGAACCAGCCCGGACGCCCCGGTCTCTGTCGCGACACGATCCCAGCTGCCGACACTCGGCAGCACCGGCCCTTCCCGGCTCCGGCTCCCGTCGGGGGACGCCCTGGTTGTCCCCGACGGGGCCATATCGCGACATCGCCTCCTCGGAGAAGCCCTGGAGAGCGTGTCAGCGCAATGACGCTCTTGGGGGTCAGGGCTGGGGCTCCCGGCGGAACCCGAGAGGGAGGAAGAGAAGCAGAAGGGCTCGGGAGGGGTCGGCGGCCCCGGCCCCCCATTCCACCCGCCGCTCCCCTGGTACCTGCAGCCCCGGCCGGGTACAGGGGCCTCCCATGCACGGCCACGGCCGGGGGGCCCGGGCTGGCCACCCCCAGGTACCGCGGCTGTGCCCGGAGCGGTGGGCAGCGGCCGGGGCGGGGGCTGAGCGGCGGCGGCCGCCGGTGGGGCCCCGGTGGCCCGAGGGCGAAGGCGGTGGGAGGCCGGGGCAGCCCCGGGGGACCCCCGGCCCGGCGAGGCGGGGGGAAGGCCGGGCAGCCCGGTGTCTCCATGGCGCAGGTTGGAGGGGACGGGGATGGTCCGCGGGAGCGGATTTTGTGCGGGGCACCGGGAGGAGGGGGACGGGGGGGCGATGGGGAGGGAGGGATCGCCCGCAGCCCCCCCAGCCCGCACACCCCCAGCCGCCCCCCCAGCCCCCCAGCCAGTCACGTGCGTCCTCCCAGCCACTTGGTTAACCCTCTAATCCCAAATCCTGCCCCGCCGGGGACACTTCCCCGCCTGGGGCAGATCCCTCCAGCCCCAAGGCAGGGGCTGCTCCCCCTCCCTGCGCTCCCGGGGATCCCAGCAAACACCCAGGGCTCTTTGATTTCAAACCCCATCCCTCACTGCTGATAGCAGCAGGAAATACCAGGCAGGGGAGAAACTTCCATTGTCCTGTCGCTCCTGGGTTTATTTTCCCCTTCACAAGCTCTGCAGAGTCCTTTGGAGCCTTTCCTCCCCACAGCCAGGGCTGGGGCCTGGGTCAGGCTGCTTCAGGGATGATGGTGACCCTGGGAGAAGGGAGGCAGGGATGGTGGTGACCCCAGGATGTGGGAGCCAGGATCCCACAGTGTCCCTGGGGCAGGCCCTGCTGTGCCTGGTGGCTCCCAGCACCAAGGGGGTCCCACCCTGCTCCCCCTGTGTCCCTGCTGGTGCTTCCACACCCCGGATTTGGATCCCCTCATCCTGGCTTGAGTCTGGCTTTGGCATCAGGCACTGGTGTGGATCAGAGCTTGGACTTCTTTATCCCCCCCTTTTCCTGCATTTTGCTCCTTTCCTCGCCAGGGCTGGAGGTTTGTCTTGGCTGGGGGAGGATACAGCTTGGGGGGTGTTTGTGTGCAAAATGAGGGGGAAGATCTGGAATTCAAAGACTTGGAGAAGGAACTAAATAAGGGGCCTGAAGAACTAAGTGGAAATCGGAGGGGTGAAGTTTTACGCTTTTATTTGTTGTTTTTCAACACTTTGAGTTCATTCTTGGGCATCACTCCGTGCTCCAGGTGTATGAAAAAATAACCTGCAGGTGTGGGGGTTGTGGGGAGGGGATGAGCTGCATGTGAGCAGCAAAAAGAGGTGGAGAGGAGCCCAGGGGATCCCAGATGTGTGATGTTAGACAGCGGAACAAGGGGATAACACCCACCATAAATAACATTATTGCTCCCATTGGTGGTGCCGGGGCAAGACTTTGTCACCCAGGCACAGTGAAAATCTGGAATCACAAGAAAATCTCATTTCAAAGACTTTGTGATATAAATGTCACCTCTGTGTCTGGGCAGAGGTTGGGGTTGATGTGTTCTTGGGTCATTGGAAAGCTGGTGTTGCTGCAGGAGTGGTGGATTTGTGGTGTAAATCACAGCTGCATTTTCCAGCCCTGCTCAGGGAAACTGCATTTGTGAGAAATGCTGCGTTGTGTTCTCGGACTCAAAATTACTCCTTCAGAATCCTGTGAGGGGCTGGCTCTGCACAGAGGGGTCTGAGCATGCAGTACCCCCTCTTTAAACATTATTTTCGCCCGATTCAAACCAGTATCTAAACAACATTTTTTTATTTGCCACTGCTGGATAAAATTCCAAGTTTTTATAAATTAACGTAGTGGCCTTTCGAGGAGCTGCAGGAATAAATCAGTTTAAACCCCTTGGGCTGCTTTAAAACAGGATCTGGCTCCCTCCTTGCAGGATGGGCACCCTTTCATTGCCCACGATGCTCCCTGGGCATCCCAAGCCTTCCCTGACACTTTCCCTTTGCAGCAGCTGGAGCTGCCAGGATTTTCCCTGTTCCACTGTCCACAGCTCACAGGGTGCTGTAAATTATGGCTAAATAGGGACTGGGAGGCCTCTGGCTCACAAGAGGTCGTTAAATATTATTAAACATAACATAACTCCTGGAAAGGCTTATTAGTTTTAAGGTTGCTCTCCCGGTTTTACTGCTGGCATTTAAAGGAATTTAATAGCAGAGGGATGAGTCTCTCCACGTGTGCTGCTTTAGGGTGTGCTGCTTTTCCAGGCTCCAGAGGTTGCTGGGACCCCCCTGGGCAAGTGGAGAGGGCAGGTGGGATTTAGGGTGTTTGGAGCTGAAGGCAGCGTGAGGTTTGTGAGATTTTGGGGGATTTGTGTTGATACTTGGAGCTGCCAAGGAATTTGGTTCTTCCAGTGGGCAGGATGAGGATCAAGACCCCCAGGATCTCTTTCTGAACCTGCCCCCAACCCTCTGCCCTGTTCTGTAGAGCCAGAGCAGGGTCCCTCATGCTCCTGGATGTGGGAATGTATGTGGTGGGTGCTTTGGGATCAGGGAAAAGGCTGAAAAGTGCAGCCCCTTCCTGGGGCACCGTGGGTGGGTGCCAGTGTGGGGCTGACTGCAGCAGGGAAGTCCCTGTGGTGCTCCTGACGCTCGCTGGGCTTCATTTTCCATGGATCAGCTTATTTTTGGGCAAAGAATGATCCCACCGACTTGAAAAGCTTCCAGGAGAAACTTTTCACAGCGTCAGTGTCCGACTCCATCTCCGTAAGGGGAAGAGCGGCTGCGTCGGCCCTTGCATGGAAATGACCTTTTGTGGCCCGGTTTTAACTGGATCTTCCACCAAGTGAGCCTCACCAGAGAGCCACCAAGGGAGGCAGGAGGACTCTGATGGGATCCTCTGTGGGGAAAAGCTGGTTTTGCTTTGTCGCCTGCTTGCTGGGCGGATTTTTTCCTCCCTTTTCGCATCCCTTTTGCTTTCCCTTTTGCTTTTTTCCGCCTCCAGCCGTCCCCGAGCGCTGCCTCTCCTCCCCTGGGGATGTCGCAGAAGAGCTCCGCAGGGGGCAGGGAGGCTTTGCAGAGCTCTGTGGTTTGTAGGAACATCCCTGGGCGGCCGAGGCTCCGCAGCGTTACCCAGAGCCTCGGCAGCGCTGGGGGGGATGGAGCAGTGCCCGGTGCGCAGGGAACGGCTTCTCCTTCCCCAAGGTCACATTTCCCACCCAGCCCGAGGGTCAGGCAGGGTGGATGAGGACCAGCAGCCGACATCCAGGTCCAGCTTTTCCTCAAGGGCACTTGGGTTTTATTATTTTTGGCAGTTTGGGAAGAAAGCCCGTTCCTGGGAGGCTGTGGAGGGAAAGCTCTGGGTTCCTCTGGAGAGCAGCTCAGCTCAGCGTGGCGGTGACACAGGAGCTTCAGGGTGGTGGCAGAAGGGACAGTCTGGGGACAGCTGTCCGAAGGGTGATCGGGCACTGAGGGCCCCTCCCTCCTGCAGCATTCCCGGCTCTGCTGGGTGTTTCCTGACCGAGCTTGGAGCAGGGCTTGGAGGATGATCTCCAGCTCTGCTGCTTCTCTCAATCCCAGGCAAGAAATTCCTGTTTTTTCTCAGCCTGGGGAAGCACCATGTGTGGGCAAAAGGACAAAGGCCATTCCCTCTGTCCTTTAAGGGACGGGCATTTGGGGGATGCCCATGGGCTCCTTCCCTTGCCTGAGGAAGATGTGGGATTCAGCCAGGATTCAGCAGACCACTGGATCCAGGAGGAACTCCTGCTCCTCTGCTGTTGTTCCAAGGCTGGACTGCTCAGGACCTTCCCCTGCTCCCTGGGAGATCCATCCCTGGGAGATCCATCCCTGGGACATCCATCCCCAGGGGATGCACCCCTCAGGTTTCCAGTGGGATCCTCTGCTTAGTCTGGGCACATCCCTGTCCCTCTCTGTCCCAGGGACACCCATCCCTGTCCCTCTCTGTCCCAGGGACACCCATCCCTGTCCCTCTCTGTCCCAGGGTCACCCCTCCTGGGGCACTGGAGGGATCTCTGCCCTTCCTCAGGTTTGATTTTCCCTAACCCTGGGTCCTTGTCCATCTGCATGTCCCTCTCCACCTCCCAGACATTCCCAACCCCTCCGATCCTCGTGTCTCACCCACTGCACAGTTTCATCCCAAGCCACCGCTGCGTTTTGTTCGGGAATGTGCACGTTGGTGGCAGGAAAAATTACTGAATTCCCCGGGGAAATAATAAAGTCATTTTTATATCTATTTTATATCGAGAGAAATAAAATCCCTTGCTGTTTTGGGTGAGGGAGTGGGAGCTGGGGCTGGAAACCCTTCGGGATCCCAGAGCCAGGCTGGAGTTGTTGTTTTCCGAGGCTGACGATGCAGGGAACGATCCTGACCCCACAAAAGCCAAAGTGCAGACACAAATATCCACCCACGTGGAGTCACGATGCCCCTGGGTCGCACACGTGTTTTGCAGGCATGTGAATGCGTTTGGAGATGTAATTTAGATATAAATTAGATATTCGTATTATATTATAAAATACCAAAATCCAATATATTAATATTAGCTATAAATAGTATATATTTATACTGTAGTATAAATAGTATATATTTATACTATTTATAGCTAATATAATTCCAATTATATATATAATATTAATAGTATAATATATATTAAAAATAGTATATAAAGAATACTATATAATATATACTGTACTATATAAGTATTATAGTATATAAAGTAGACTCTATAGTATACTATATAAATAGTATATTATATATATAAATAGTATAGTATATATATAAGATATATAAATAGTATATATTTGATATAGATCAATGTAGATTGCATATTATTATACATACCATATATATATATTATACAGTATTATAAAGAATATTTTTAATTAATAAAAATAATAATTATGTAATATTTTTATTTTAATGTATTTTAAATATTTTTCTATCCCAGGAAATATTTGAGGCCAGGCTGGACCAGGCTTGGAGCAATCTGGGATGGTGGAAGGTGTCAGGGGGTGAAATGAGAAGAGCTTTAAACAATTCCGTGATTCTGTAATTCTGTAATTCCAAATTAATGCATGCATATTTATATAGAACAATATTTAAATATTAATTCATATTTATATAAATATACGTATTTATAGCTATTCTGATGTATTCCCTAAGAAATTAATCCTATGCAAATATAATTATAATTTTGCCCCAAACCAGTATATTTCCATGTTAGTTTATGTTCTCAGCACAGGGACACTAAAATCATGGAATTTTGTGTCTGGATGACAGGAAGATGAGGATGAGCATGTGGAAATCACATGCAAGCAGCTGCATAAATCCCTAAATTTGTATAAATACATGGTGATTATGGAGTTTGTACGTACAAAGTGTGTGGCTGCAGCAAGGGGGGATAATAATAACTGGAAAGGAGGGAATTTTCCCAGGAAACAGCGAATTTCATAAAAATTCATTTTTTTAGCGATTTTCCTTCATTTTTTTTGTGTTGTTGAAACCTCGATGTTCCTGTTTTTGTGCCGGTGCTGGCTCCGGAGCAGCATTTGGTGTCAGACCGCGCCGTGAATTAACGATTAAACAACAACCGAGGGAGCGAACCCCGTGAACACAACGCGGGACGGATTCACCCGGCGGGAACGCCGAGCGGCGCTTTCGTTTTCTGCTGCATTTCAAGGGGTTTTCCTTTGATTTTCAAGGACTTTTCCTTTGCATTTCCAGGAGAAAGATTAGGAGGAAATAAAAGAAAGGAAAATAAAAATGAACATTATTTTAGCCTGATTCAAACCGGTATCAAAGCAATTTTTTTTTTTTTTTTTGCCGCTGCTGGATAAAATTCCGAGATTTTATAAATTAAAGTAGTGGTGTTTCAAGGAGCTGCAGGAATAAATCAGTTTAAACCCCTTGGGCTGCTTTAGAAGAGGATTCGTCTCGCTCCTTGCAGTCAGAGAATTCCAGCCCTGGGTAATTTTGGCCCATAAACTCAATTTTACACCAGGAGGCAGAGGGGGCTCCGTGGATCCCTTCTCCCATCGTCATCCCGATGCTGTGCTGGATTTTTGCTTTAATGAGGAAAGATTTGTGCTTCATCCCTGTGGGGAATTTCCAGGCTGCTTTGGGAAGTACTTCAGGATGGCAAGTTCAGGCGTTTTTTCCTTTCCTGCTGCTCCAAAAATATATTTTATATAAAAAATAAGGGTGGAAGTGAAGCCTGGAAGCGGCAGCGAGCCGAGCTGGGAGTGGGTGGGATTCAGGAGAGATGCTGGGCTGGAAGTTTATATTTATTAATCTTTATGCCATTAATCCCAGTAAAAGCTGTGGAACTGGGAGCAAAATGGTTCTTTCAACTCCTAAAAACTCGATAGTGCTTGGAAAATCAGGAAAGCAGCTAGGGATTAAAGGCAATTTATTCCGTCTATAATTGAAGGGAATTTATTGCAAAATTGCTTTGCTGGGAAGTGGTAGGATTTGAATCCTTTTGAGTTTTTAATTTGAACCTGTTAAGAGTTGTAAGTCTCAAATATTTGCGTTAAATTAAGTGGGATCACTTTGGATTTAAGATCTACAGACCCAGGAGCAGGATCCAGCCCCTGGATTAAATTGCTACATTTAAAGCTACATTTCTGCACCCTGGAGAAATGGGTGTGAATCAGAGTAATTTGGGTGTTATGTGGATTTATGCTTCCTATGGGATGTACAACAGCCTGGTTTGGGGGAATTAATTCCTGGGAGTGGGGGGAATTTATTCCCTGAGGGAAATAAATTCCCTGAGGGGAAGAAATTAATTTATTCCCATCATTAGTGCAGGGCTGGGCTGAGCCTCTTGCTCTGGGCTCCATTATTCCGAGTTTCCGTCCGATTACCCTGCGCAGAGTTTATCTGGAAAATGGCTGGAAAATGCTGTAAATGGGGGAAAAAAGCAAAAGGGAGGTGATGATTTGGGAAGGCTGGGGGAAATTTAGCTCCAGGCTGCGCAGTGCAAGAGGACTGAAAGAGCCCTGTGGTCCGGGGAGGGATCGGGGACAAATCCGCGCCGTTCCCAAAATCGGCTTTGTGGGAGCAAACGCGTCCGGCTCCGGCTTCCCCTGCTCGCGTGGGATCCGTGGAGCTGGGGGTTCAGCACCCCCTGATTCCCACCCAGGACCCTCCTGGTGCCTGGGGATGTTCCAGGACGGTTCCCCCACGCCGAGGGTTCATTTCCCCCGGAGCCCGTCCCGTGCTGTGCCGAGGATCCGAATCGCTCGGGTGAGGGCCCCGCTCCCAACCCAGCTGCCACCAAGGAAAACCCCAATCCCCCCTGAGATTTGCAAACAGAGCTGGACAAAGCCCTTCCCCTCCCTGGGGATTGATGGATTTATTCATCCCATTCCCTAATGAGCCACTTCCAGATCCCAGTAAATTGTACGCACCGGGACGGATGAAATCTTGCTCCATAAATCAGATCTGAGGCTGCCAAGCTCTGCCTGCATCATTATCCCGGCAAGTTCCGAAGATCCCAGGTATTGCTGCCTCCTTTGCAAATCCCAATAAATCTGGGAGTAATCACTCCTGACAGAGAGGCAGCAAAAGCACCGGAAAACATTTTCTTCCCTTAAAAAATGTAACTGGAAAATTTATTGCACGGAAAGAAAAAGTTTTCTCCGGAAAGTCTGTAGCAAACAGCAACATGAGGAACTCCCCGGGGCCAAGCTGGTGGGATGGCATCACCTTGGGCTTCCTGGGATAAATTCGCAGCAACTCCTAAAAATTAAGGAAGGTTTTTTCTTGGCTTGAAACAAGAGAAAAGAAATAAAGCCGAGTGTCTCCAAGTGTGTCCCGAAAGGACAGTGGAGCCAGCGCTCTGGAGTCTGCTGCCTTCTGGTTTGTGTTTAGCCTTTGGAAAAAAAAAAAAAATCCCCCCCTGCACACCTCCTTTTTCCTAGAAGGAAGATTGATTTTATTAACCAGCCAACACCTGAAAGTAATCGGGATTTTTTTGGTGGCTGGTGGCGGGGGAAGGAGCCGTGCCGGGGCTCTGCAGGGGCAGAGCTGTGTTTTCCCACTGCTCCTGCTTCCCACAGACATGGAATGGAGCTCACACGGGTTCTCCATCGTTGCAGGCTGCTTGGT
Source organism: Onychostruthus taczanowskii (assembly GCF_017590055.1). Lineage (NCBI taxonomy): Eukaryota > Metazoa > Chordata > Aves > Passeriformes > Passeridae > Onychostruthus > Onychostruthus taczanowskii. The sequence goes on along the minus strand of NW_024505229.1, from coordinate 2,315,283 downwards.
GGTGGGTGCTGGATGTGTCCTTATCCTCACGGTCCCATGATGGAGCCAACACCAGGGGACAAAACTCCCCTCTTTCCAAGGGGAAACTGAGGCACGTGGCTGTGGCATGAGTGTTAGGGGGTGCAAATACCCTCCCAGTTCTCCCTTTGCTGGTTTGTTGGTGGATTGGGAATGTTCGGATGGCTTTACACGTGGAGAAAACCAGGGAAGGGGAGGTGGACCGCAAGGAACCCCTTCAAGCATCCCAGGGAGTGTTTCCCCCTTCCCATGTGCTTCCCACTCCTCCCAGCTTTGCAGAGCCTTGTGCTTTCCCCACAGGCACATCAGCAGGAGCTCTTGTTTTCCCATAACAGGATTGTCCACATCAGGACTTGAAGGGAGCAGGCTGGTGGTGATGGCTGTGCCTGTCAGGATGAATGAGAGGTGACAGCGCCGAGAGCACCGCGGGAGCCACAGAGAAACCAGATGGGCCCAGGGCTCTTCCTTCCCATGCCGGGTTCCCCTGCCCCAGGGCCCAGCGCGGAGGGGTCGGCTGTCAGGGCGGGGAGGAGCAGGGAAGGGCAGGGAAAGGGGAGCTTGAAATGTCCAAGAACTCAGAGCACTGGATGGATGGATGATGGATGGATGGAAAGAGGAGGATGAAGCCTGTGAACAAGACAGGGTTGGGCAAGAGCTGAGCCCAGAAATGTTTCAGCTTTGCTGGGTTGGAGGATGCTTCTGCTCTGAGTTATTTGGGTTTAAGGCCAAGGAGGCCCCATGGGACACAGGTTGATTGGAGACCTTGTCTCTCAGGACTCATCAAGCTCAGGAGGCCTTGGTCCTGCAAAGCCAACACTGCTTCTGACCTTCCTGGGGGGGAAGTGTGCCCAACCAGCTCCATGCTCCTGCAGAACCCTGGAGGAGCCCCCAAATCTAGCCTGGATCCTCATCTGTGTCGATGGATGACCCAAACCAAACCCAGCAGGGCTGGAGGGACATGGAACAGGTCTGCAGAGCTGAGTGGCTGCTCCTGAGGACAGCTCTGTAACTGCAGTGCCCAAATCCACCTTGGGCCACGGTGTGACCACTGTGTGCCACCATCCCACAGCTCTGTGGGGACAGGCTGTGGGGGCTGTAGGGCTGGCTGTAGGGACAGAGTCAGGATTCCTGACTCCTGGGTTTCTCCACACCTTCTGCCATCGGTGCCTCATCTCCGGGTCCCGGTGCCCCTGTGCTCTGTCCCCGCAGTGACCTCTCTGACCCGACCCCAGGGTCTCCCTCGCTTCCTCCGTGCTGGGCCAAGGCTGATAAGGGGAACCAGAAACAGCTTTGACCTTTCAACCACAAATCCCCCTGCCAGGAGCCCAAGCTGTTCCGCATCTCAAAGGCTCCTTGATAGGAAACAAAACCCCTGTGCTGCTGAACTTTTAAGGAATTTCACCCCCAAAAAACTCTAAAGCACCCAAAAAAGGCCCCACCCCCCTGAGGAGCATGGGGTGGGTTTAACCCTGCTGAGGAGCGGGGCCAGCACGTGTGATGTGTAGGAGGTGCTGTGGGCTGATCAGTCAGGAGCGTTGGTCTGGTGCTTCCTTCCCTTTTGTTTCCCATCTCTCTTTCCTTCTGGGCTGCTGTGCTCACCCCTGGACACCCACTGATGGGGTACAGAGGTTTTTGGGACCCTTGGCACCTCCTTTGCTCTTCTCTGTGAACGAGAGGCCTTGATGGTGCTGGGGCCTTTACCTCTGCCAGCCCCAGGACTGGGGACAGACAGAGCCCTTGGTGTCCCTGTCCAAGGCGTGGGGGTAGAGCTGAAACATGGGGGGTCAGAAAATTAACTTAGAGTAGAAATTAATTTTCAGATTTAGATGAAGCATGCAGTTTTTGTTTAGTCTGTAACTTTCTGCGCTCGCAAAGGTCGGCAGAGATGGACAAAGGAATGCAAGGTGATCTTTAATGTCCCTTCCAACCCAAACCACTCTGATTCTGTAATTTCAGCAGACACACCATGTGCCTACGGAAGCAAAGCTCCAGCCTCACTTTCTCTCCCATCCCAAAGCAGCACAGTTTAGCTCCAGGGCATTCCCTGCTCCCTGCTCACTCCCTCTGGGTCACGCTGTGATAGGGAGGGGATGGCTGGAGGTGTTGGAGCTCCTTAATTGCTTTGAGTAATTAATTGGTAGAAACACAACAGCAGGGGATGCAGTGGCTCAGCAAAGGGATTGTGCTGTGCTCCGAGGGGATCAGGCAGGGCTCCCGTGTCCCAGGGGGTGTTTGGCCCCTGGTAAGTGGATTGGTGTGGGCAAGGGCTGTGTGTGAGCCCCTGGGGCAGAGCAGAACTCTGTGCCCTGAGGCTTTCCCCAAACACATCCCACTCGTTTTCCATAGAATCACAGAATCATGAGGTTGGAAGAGACCTCTAAGATCATGAAGTCCAACCTATGCCCCAACACCTCAACTAGACTGTAGCACCACGTGCCATGTCCAGCCTTTTTTTAAACACATGCAGAGATGCTGATTCCACCACCTCGCTGGGAAGAGCCTTCCAGTACTTTATTATTATTTCAGTAAAACACTTTTTCCTGATATCCAGCCTATTCCTTCCCTGATGTAGCTTGAGACTGTGTCCTCTGACTTGATCTTTTCCAGGGTGCTTATCAAGAACAACTCCACTTCCAGGTGATGGAGAGCCCACAGGATCAGGCCCTAAACACCAGCAGGTTCCCTATATTGCCTCAGTTACTAACTCTGTGTTTTCCCTGCTGTTGCTTAACCCCATTAATGGGATCTGAGCTGTTCAAAGCCTCCAGAGCAGCAGGGGGGAAAGCTCAGAGCAATAAGTGGAGGCGACCTCTGCCAAATTGGAGCAAGACTTGCCTTCCTCCTGCTGCCCAAACAGCCCACAGCATTTTCCCATTAAACCCTGGTGCCCAGAGTTATTGGGGAGGGAGAAAGAGCCAGGACCAGCCCTTCCTGCACGGAACCAGGGTGAAAACCCTCTGGATCTGGAGGCGAGGACTCAGCAGCCAACCCTACACCTGGGAGAAGATGCTCCTGGAGGGATCACTCAGAGAACCCAGGTCCCAGGATGTGAAGCCTGTTGGAAAGTCATCAGCTCAGGTAATTTGGGGAAAATGAGTGCTTTAGAGAGGTGTGTCTGGGAAAAAAATATGCTGTGGTCTGGGCACCACATTCCTCTTGGGAAATGGGCAGGATGGGCCATTCTGGGGAACAGGGTTGATTTGTGATTTTCTTTTTAGTTGCTGCTCCTTCTGAGCATCTTCAGCAGGGGTTCTCCCCCAGCTGTGCGGTGCCCAAATGCTGGAGGAGGAGCTGGAACAGGGACCCACGTGGGGGAGGGAGCTGGGGATGGAACCCCCAGTGCTGGGCACTTGGGGGGGACACAGGACCCTGGGTTTGGGCTCTTGGGGGACCCTGTGGAGTGGGGGAGCTCTGTAAGAGGTGTTTTCATTGGGACAGAGGTTCTCAGAGCACAGACACTAAATTTTAGCCTTTAGGGAGCAATGCATTTGGGTGTGACACTGCTAATTTGGGTAACAGATCCCAGCGCAGGCTGCTCCCAGGCTGATGGAATTACCCCACGAGCAGGATCTGACCTGCACCAACAACCCTCCTTCAGCATCTCTGCCTGACCCCATCTTGCCCCACTCCTGGGGTTTTCTCCTGGCCCTCTTTTTGGGAGGGCATCGCTCGGGGAAGAGGAAACAGAGCCCCCCCTGCTCCCTGCTGGGCTGGGGTTTAATGGGTCCCAGGCGCTGCCCCTTCCCTTCAGCTCGTGGGGGAAACTAAATCCAATCACCTCGCCCCGGGCATGAGCCCAGCCAGGCTTTCCCGGCGCTGCCCCCCTCCCGCAGGAGGAGTCACGGCTCTCAGGGCAGCAGAAGGTCCCTCCCTGTGCCCGAGCTCCCCGAGGGGCTGGGAAGGGTCATGCCATCCTCTCAGCCCCGCCGCAGCCACGCCTGGGGACTGGCAGGAGGGTCAAGGTGCCCGAGGAGGGTTAATTGGCAGCAGCAGTCAGGAGGCTGCTGCAGCATCTTTGTTTTGCTCTCCGTCCCAGCAGGAGCGGGGAACAGCGAGGGGATGTTCAGGAGGGGATTTTGGGGCATCCCCGCACTCCTGTCACTCAGAGCATCCTCTGGGAATGCTTTCCTGAAGAGGAAGGTGCAAAGATGGCTGTGTCCCTCCAGCTCGCAGTAATTTCGTTAATTCTTTAATTCAGAGGAGACTCCACACCAGCATTCATTGATCCTGTGGGGGCTGTGTGGTCTCCCAGGCTGAGATGCACCCACTGATTGCAGCAGGGCTGCCCCCAGCCCAGCCTGGATCCATCAATTCACTTTTTCACAGGGAAAAAAAACCACTTCTGGGCAAGGGCACAGCAGCTCAGAGCTGCTCAGGTGCTTCCCAGGAAGGAGTGAGGGTTCTATCCAACCCCGAAAGGGGGATTTGCCCTCCCTGGGTGGGAGAGAGAGCATTTGCTACAGGAAGAAAAACTCACCTGGAATCAGGTGTGGTGAGATCCTGCTCCCTTGGCTTCCTGCTGGGACACCCCAGTCTGGTGGGGCTCCAGAGCTGCAGCCCCCTGTTCCACGGGGGACCCATGCCAAGCCTGGCTCTCTGCTCCTCACCCAGCAGGTGGCTTTGGGCTGCTGCCTTTTTCCGAGGCTGAAGGAACGAGGGAGGGCACCTGGAGGCAGAGCCTCTGTTTGTTGTTTTAATAAATGTGGAGCAGACAGACCCGGGGGGAGCAGCTCTCTCTGGAGGAGCTGGGTGGGATGGGGAGACCCCAGCAGGAGGGGCTGAACCCCATCCTGAGGCTCTGCCCCTCCCTGGCTCCTGGGAAACTGCTGATCCTCCTTGGCTCAGGGCAGAGGTTGGGGTAACAGGACACGGGGCTGTGACTTGGATTTTGGATGCTCTTACAAACGTCTTTCCTTCCGTGTCCTGTCACAGCAGCCTGTGGAAGAGGATGAGGATGAGGATGAAGATTTCTCCCTGCCATGGCTCCAGAGCCCAGCAGAGGCTCATGCTCTCCCCACTCCCCTGTTCCATGTTCCATCCCAGGCCCTGTGTGGAGATGGCAGGAGGTAGGGGGTGACTGCCATGCCCTCCCCAGATGAGCAATCCCTGGGGTAGCCCCCAAAATCCCCCCCTGGGGTGCACCCCAGGATGTTCTACCCAGGTAGGTGACCTCAGGGGTTCCTGGGCTCTGTGACTGTCCTGGCAGCTGCTGATCCAACCTCCCAGCCCCATCCTGGCTTCCAGGGCCTCCCATCAGCCCCAATTTCCTGCAGCTCCGGTGATAAGAGGCTGATCCTCAGCCGTGGAAATCCGATGCCCCGGTGTCAGGAGCACAGCTCCTGGGGGACTCTGGGAATCCGGCTGAGAATGAGCAGATCTCGCTGCTTTCTCTCCTGCCCATTGCAAAAAACCCCTCTGGAGGACGGATGGGGTCTTAGTGCCTCTCGCTGGGGCTGTCCTGGGCTTCATCCCCCTGATCTGTGCTGGCACTGCTGGTTTCTGAGGGTTAAAAGCTTCCAGGTGCACCCACCGAAGCACCCCAAAAATATCTGGGTGCTCATTGTGAATGAATGTCATCTCTTTTTTTAGCTTTGCTGTGGCTGCTGAGTCCCAGGGACTCGTGGCTCCCACCTGCTGCCTGGGGAGGTCTCAGGGCTGCTCCCTCTCTCTGCTCCCCTCATTGGGGTCTGTCCTGTGTCCAAAAGGAGGAACTAAACCCCAAAATCTCTCTCCCAAGCTGGTCTGGGGGCACCTGCTGGGCAGGTGCTGGGTGCTGTGTGTCTGGCCTGATGAAGGGACTGGTGGGACACTGGTTTTACTGGGCTGGAGGGGATGTCCCTTACCACAGCAGCCCTGCAGCAAGGCTCTCTGCCCAGGGTAATTCCAGTTTAGTTATTGCCCTCTTTTCTCAGCCTGGGTGTGCTCTGCCTGTGCTGTGTCACCCCTCTGCTCTGCTGGCCCTGGGGACTTTGTCCTCCCAGCTAGTCTTGAATTTGGGGTGCATTTCTCCCTTTTTGGGTGTCCCTGTGCATTCTGAGCAGGAGTCTCAGCCTGCAGCTGCACATCCCAGACCTGACCACGCTGGGGTGAAACCATCTCCAGGTTCTGCTGTCTCCTTCCCAGGCAGGAATTGATTCAGCTCCAGGACTGCTGGTCCTGGAGGGCAGAGGGAAGGTTCTGAGGCAGGAAAACCAGACCTCTCTGAAAATCCACTCTGCTGTGGACAGTGCCCTGCTTGGAGGTCTGTAAATCCAGAGCAGACCCACGCCCAGAAATTGCAGTAATTTAATGGAGCTGGTTTCTAGATTGGCTCATCTCCATTCCAGCCACTGCAGCGATTGAACTAAACTGATTTTCTTGGGGAATTCCTTGTTTGGGAGTGCTGGGATGCCCTGCTCTGCTGCCAGCCCACGGGGCAGTTTAACTGCCCTGGGGTGGTCCTTCCCGTGGGATTGTGCCCGGGTTAGGGCTGGGATTTATCCCAGAGGAGCTCCAGGGTTTGTCTTGCCTCTCCCTGTTACAGCTTGGAGAACATGGGGTCCCTGCACTTGGGGCTGCCCCCATTCCCAGGGGACAGCTGGGGTCCGGCAGGGTCTGGGGGGTTATTTGCAGGGACAGAGAGGAGGGTTTGGGGTCTGCAAACCGCCCGTGCTGCCGCCCGACACGGCCCAGAGCGGGCAGGGGGCCGAGCCCGCTGCAGGGTAAAATCCTGGTTCAGCAGCCAAGATCTCCGGTTTTCCCACCCAAACAGATCTCGGCCAGAAGCCGGGCTGTCTCCAGGGCTGGGGTGTGCCGGATCCCCCCCGGATCCCCCCCGGATCGCACCCTCGGGACCAGCCCGGGCCGGGATGGCTGCGGGCTCTGCCCGGCGGGTGGGAGAGGCTCGAGGGTCTCCCAGGCTGCGGACGCCCCCCGAGCCCCACCGAGATGCTCCACTGCCATCTAGTGACAACGGGACCGCCACAGGGGTGGCACCGGCCCCGCGGAGCCCCGCTGCGTCCTCCCGGGATAGAGGGGAGAGCGGAGCGGTCCTTCCGCAGGAAAAGGGGTTTCTCCTTCGAGGTGGATTCCTTCCCTGCAAACACAACCTGAACATCTCCAAACCGGGCTGTTCAATCTTAAAAACTGGGTTTTTCCCCCACAGGAATTGAGGGGAATAAACTGTCTGCGCAGCTTTGGCTGTAGGGATCCTATTTCCTCCAGCACCTCGGACATCCAGAGCATCCTTTCCTCCTCCTTCTCCCTCCCTCATCAGCACAGTTAAACTATTTAATGCCTTTAACATAATTAACACGTTGCAATCCTAAACTGCGAGCAGCTGCCCAGCCCTGCAATTTCTCCTTCCAGCTGCCCATTAATGCCTCCCTCCGGGCGATTAGAAGGAAGGAAAAGGCCACAAATCCCAGCCCTGCGCTGGAGGAGAGGGAAGGAGCAGGGCAGAGGACTTGTGTGCATTATCATAACTCATCCACCGCAATCCCAGACTGCTTGGAGGCTGCTGAATCCCAGATTTATCCTGGTAAAGCGCACACAGCCGCGGTTAGTGCAAAGGTGTGTGCGAGGCTGGGGCGCTGCCCCGCTCCCTTTTTGCAGGTGATTTATTTTTTGCTCCCTGGTTTTTGGAGGTGATTTATTTTTTGCGCTGTCTCACTCCTCAGTTCTCCACGGAAATCACCACGTGAGGATGATGCTGATACGCCTCCGATCTGTAATTCCCTTTGCATATGCTAATTGTGTAATTCGGAGAGGCAATTAGGCGGGAAAGGAGTTGGGAAGCGGGGCTGGATTGCTGTCCTGGGCTGGCTCTGCCCTGAGGCACACCAGGCAGAGCTGCCCTGTGCTTTCCCCATCCCCCTTTCTGTGCTGAGGTGTCCCATCCTCGATCCTCGGCTGTTGCGGTGTGTTGTCATGGTGTGCCTCAGTTTCCCCGGTCCCTCCCCTGAAGTTTCCTTCCCAAGGCCTCAATCCCCTCTACTTTCCCCCACCTTGACCCCTGCTGGGCACTGTCTAATACCCCAGAAATTCCAGGGGAGCATCGAGTGATTGGCAGGTTCAAAGGATGCTCTCCACCCCCTGGGGGCCATTGGCCCACCCAGGTGTCCCTCTCACCTGAGACGCCCCCCTCCCCCCGTACCGGGTTGGTGCTCCCTGTTTTCCCTCCCCTCCCCCGTGTAAAAGGACGGGCACCCCACGTGCTCGGGGGGTTCTTGTGGAGCTGTTACTGCACTCAGAGCCATGCGGCCCAAAATAAAAACTCTGGATTAACCCTCCATGGGGACCGACTCCTTCTTCACCGTCGCCTTGAAAGGTTTCTCCAGCACAGGGAGGCCTGAGGAGTGACCCTCTTCCACCAAGGAGCCCCAGCTGTAAGCACTGGAGCTCTGACGTGCCTGGACTCGTCCCCCCGTGCTCACAGCAAGCCAGAGCATCTCTGGGGTGCAGAGCACCTCAGGTGTGGCTCTGGCTCTGCAGCTGGGGCCAGACAAGCCAAGGTACGTCCTGTTCAGTAATATTCAATAAAATTCAATTTTCCTGTTCAGTAAAACCAATACTGGGGTTTTATCCTGGCTGTGTGGCTCCCTCGGGAGCACCAGTCTGTTCCAGCCCCCCGTGTGCCAATGCTCCTCATGGGCAGGATCCCCCGTGCAGCTCAGACACCTCTCCCGTGAGCTCCTGTGTTTGTGATGTCCCCAGCCTGCCCCCTCCCTGTGATCCACCTTGGATAAACCTTCCTGGGCTGCTGGAAAAAGGAACGTGAAGTTCCAAGGGGCAGGGAGGGCTGGGAGCAGGATTTGATCCAAGATTAAGGATCCAGTTTTCACCTGCTGTTTTTCCTGTTGGTGCTCTCAGCTGGTTGTATTGAGCTGCTGGGTGAGTGACTTCTTTGGATGTAAGTGGTGGTTTTAGTTTAAAGAATTACTTCTTTGAAGTTTAAAGAATTTACTTCTTTAAATTCTTTTCATGTCAAACGATGACATTGTATTTTCCCAGCTGTACCTGGGAATCCTTCAGGCAGGTTTTTATTTTGGCCCTCAAAACACAGGGCACTTATTCCCCTCCACATCCTCTTCACTGCCTCTGGACTCTCACCTCCACCGATGCCCACAGGTCCATCCCCACCTTTTGATTTTTTTGAGATCATTTTCCCCAGGGGGATTAACAAGCAGCTCAGAGACTGAGCACTAACAGGCCCAGCCATCTCCTCACACTGGCACCCAGCACTGGCTGAGTGCAGCTCTGGATTTCAGCATCAGGAGGGGATTCAAACCCCAGGCACGGCACATTTGTCCTGCTGGCAGCTCTGATCCTGTTTGTAAACACTGCAGTGAGGGATGTGCACTTCTGCTGCTTGTCTGAACCCTGGGCTTCCCAGCCAGATCCCTCCTGCCCTCTCACACCTCTGGCATGGGCAGAAGAGCTGCCTTTGCCCCTCTGAATCAACCCCAACCCCAGAGGTTTTGCAGGATATAAATCGTCCCCTGTGATAGGGCAGCACAGACAGCTCAATATTCCCAGTGTGGAGCACTGGAAACCCCCAGGGGTGTCCGGAGCTGGGCCCACAGCTCCTGCTGGCTTTTCCTGGTCTGTGGGGACACGTGGCTGCAGCACTGTCTCTGCATTTCCCTCCCAGGACTGTCCCCGCTGTGAACAGCAATTAACAGGCTCTGGTTAATGGGATCCCCGATGGTTCTTGGCAGCTCCACCCAGCCCAGGAAGGGCTGGGGGGTCTTGGGGAGCCTGAGGACTCCCTAAAGGGCAGGTGGTGCCCAGCTGTGACCCAGCAGCAGCCCCTGGACAGTGGATGCTGCCCGGTCTGAGTCCATCCATGCTGAGGAACTGGCAGCTTTTTGCATGTGTGGTGAGGGAATAATTAACAGCAAGGAATAATTAACAGCTAGGGTTCCCCCCAGCCCCAACAAAGGGTAGAAGGGCTGTGGGGAGAACGGTGGCTTGTTGTTATTGTTTGTGTTATGGCAGGGCTGGCACAAACACCTCATGGGCTGCAGCCCTTGTGGCGGGGGGACCCCCAAACCCACCCAGAGTGGTGCAGCCTGGCAGGGGGTGCTGCTGGTCCCCCAGTGGGAGATCTCACACACAGGAGGGAAGCCCAAATTTTTATTTTATATTTTGACTTTCTTTCCTGCCCATTGGCAGAGGTGATTTTGGGATGTGGAGAAAGCAATGCTGCAGGGTTGGGAACCCTGGGTGAGGGTTTTGGGGGTCACAGGCACGAGGGCAGCAATGGGGAGCACAAGGGAGGTGTTGGGGATGCCGATGGATCCCAAGAAGCTGCTGTGGGGAGCAGAGGGGTATTTATAGCCTGGAGCCGAGCTCAGCAGCCCCAGGTGCACGTCAAGCCCTCCAGCTGAGGCATCCTTAAAAAGCTGCGAGGCATCGGGCTTCTGCCGGGTTATGTGAAGCCTCTGCAGCTGCTCCCAGCGGCTTTTCCTGCCCCTGCTCCAGCGTGGCTCTGCCGGCGACGGTCACCGGCGGTTCCCCGGCCCCGGGGGTGGTTTGGTGCCGGAGCCATCCCTGGCAGGCGCCGCTCTCCAGCTCAGCCCCGCAAAACGCGGCTCTGCCCTCGGCCCGGGGCTGCTCAGGGCTGGGCTCACCCTGCCCCGCTCCCGGCTGTTCCCTGGGGCTGGGACCGGCTCCCCTCGGCGGCAGCCCCTGCAGAGGAGCCGAGGCAGCGGCGCTGGAGCGAGCCCGAGCGATGAAAAGCGCCCGCAGCAGATGGTCGGTGCCGTCTGGCTCCCCGCCGCCGCCTCCTCGCTCTTCCTCGCCTCGTTCTCTCTCCCGACTCCTCTTATTCTTCTTTTTTGCTGATTTATCCCCCCGAGGAATTCCCAGCCAAGCAGGACCCCCACATTCTCCTGCACCCCCAGCCCTATTCTCACCCAGTGCACTGCGCAAAGCCAAAGCTTCAGCTGCTGAGGAATTGAGGTGAGGGCACAGCTCCTACGAGGGGAAACTGAGGCACGGAGGAGGCTGCGACCTGCTGGTTCCACCCGACCTTCCTCTCCCAGCTGCGGAGAGGCTGCCACGTGTTTTGTGTCCTTGGCTCCAGCCCTGAGCATCTTTTTGAAGGAGCTGTAAATTGTAGGTGCCAAAGAGAAGGGAAGGTTAGAACATCCATAAAACCAGCCTGTCTGGATGATTTATCTCCCTCTGCACCCCTAAACTCTTCCCTTGACTCCCCAGATCCCGGATTGTTCTCAGCCCCAGGGGTTAAATCTCCAGGTGGCACAGCCAAAACGGAGCACCAAGTCTCTGAAAAGGCCACGGACTTTGCAATCCCATCACAAACACGAACCTCCCCCGTGCCCCCTCTGCCCGGGGACCCCCGGTGGCCGCATTCCTCCGCGGTCCCTTTCTCCCCGAGCCCTGCAGCGGGGACGATCCCGGCCTCCGAAAGCTGCATTGTTTGTTCGGGGGGTTGATTTCCCGGGTTGTTTGTCTCCTCGCCTCCTCGGGGCTCTCTTTGGCGGTGCCAGCTGCTCTGGCCGCCCGCAGCTCCTGGCGGGTGGCAGCGGCCGCTCCGGCGCGGACAATGGAGCGTGCTGCGGGCTGGGCACGGCTCCGTGCGCCCGGGCCAGCGGGGAGGGACGGGCACCGACAGGCCGAGGCTGCTTGGATGGGTTCCCTCTAAAGGCTGAGCCGCCTGGGGGTTTCCACTGGAAGATCTGCCCCTCAGTGGAGGTGCTCGTGCCGGGGGATGCCCGTGGGAGGGTGGTCCCAGCGGGGATCCTGAAGCTCTGTGGGCTCTTGAATAGGGAGCTGAGGCCCTGAGTAAATCCTTCCCTGATGCCATCAAGTGTTGCTTGATCTCAGCGCTGGCTCCAGATTCCCTTGGCTCCGGGTGGTGCTGGAGCCGCGGGAGAAGGGATGGGGCTGGGCAGAGGAACATCCACTTGGAGCCAGCTCGGAAAGCTCTGGGAGAAAGGAGGAGAGACCAGAAACAAGGGAGCATGGAGCAGGTACAAACCAGCCCCTAAACCGCAGCCAGCCCTCCTCTTCCCGGTGGGAAGCTCTGGCTGGGAGCACCTCCTGTCACATCTCCCCTCGGCCGAGCTGCCTCCTGCTGCCCTGTTAATAATCCCCACCCTGTTCCCACTCGGTTTGGGGGAGAAAGCTGCCTTTGGGAGCTGTTCCACCCGCGGAGGAGGCACTAGGGTGGGTTAGAGAGGCGGCTGTCTCCTCCCAGAGGCACAGGAGGGGTAGATGAGATGGGGAGAGCAGCTCCCTCCCGATGCTCTGAAATGCCTGGGGGGAGATTCATTCATCCTTGGAGGTGCTCCTTGGAGATGCCCATTCATGCCTGGTTTCTGCCACCCTCGTTCCCCCCACCCTTTTCATCCTTAGGGCTCCAGGAAAGGAGCCCTAAGGATGAAAATCCGCCCTCGCAGCGCCTTGCCAAGCTGCAGGAAATGTTGCCCGGCCTGAAAACTCCCTCTGTCCTGGCATCCTGCAAAGCTGCCTCGGTGCGGGATGCTCAAGGCACGACCCCGCGCCCCTGGAGGGGTGGGACACGCAGAGCTCATCCCAGGAGGTGCTGCTGGGGCAGGATCGCTCCTCCACGCTCCCCCGAGCCTGATCCCTTCCCCCGGCCCTGTTGCAGGCGGGCTGGGGCTGATGCTGGACGGGAGAGCAGGAGCAGCCCCGGGGCTGACGAGGGGAGCTGCCTTGGCTGCTGCCAGCCGTGGCGGGGAGCCTGGCTCTGCCCGCTGCATGGGAGCAGGGATGGCATCCAGGCTCTTCTCTCCAGCAGCGTTCCACATTCCTTGGGGCTTTTTCTGTCCTTAAAGCTCGTTGAGGACCTTGGAGGGTTGAGGGGCACCAAGGAGGGAGGGGAGGGCAGGACAGCTCATCCCAAGCCGCCTGTCTTCACGTGGATGATCGTTTCCAGCCGAATTGCTGCGATGGGAGGGTTTTTTCTGTTTGTTTTTTTTGTTTTTTAATCAGCTGCTTTAGTCCTCCCAGTGACCTCTCCCAGCCCTGAGCCCTCCTGTGCCTGTACAGCTCGACTGGGGGCTGGATCACAGACTGAGACATTCTGTTACAGGACAGCTGTGGAAACATCTGGCTGGGTGATCCAAACAGAAAACCTGGGCTGTGCCCAGCGTTCAGGGTAAGGAAACAGTCTCTTGGCCAGGTGTTTTGGGTTAATTTCAGACCAGGTGCTCTCAGGGCTCTCTGTGCCACGTGGGAGTCAGTGGGCATTCCTACAGCACCTCCTGGCTTTGGGGACATCCGGGGAAGAACAAAGAGCACTTGTGTGCCTGTGCTGGCACTGGGATCCAGCGGGATGTGCTGAGACAGAGCTGCAGGTGAGAATTCGCAGCAGAGGGAAAACAGGCTGGATCATTGCCCCCTGTGCTCCCCATCAGTCAGGGCCCAGCACAAACTGCTGGGTCAGAGGGGTGGGAGGCTCGGGTGAAGCTCTCTGGGGCTGTTTCAGGGATGAGCTCTGTGAGCTTCAAGCTCAGTTCATGCTGTGCTGCAGCACTGCCAAGCCGTGCCCGGCCACCAGAGCCAGCACAGCACCTGTGCTGCTCTGTCCCTGCCCAGGTCCTTTGCCTCAGGGGGCTGGAGGGGCTCCAGCCTGGGACAGGAGGAATTTGGAGGCGTGATGCTGGTTTGGGGCAGGATGCAGCACTTCATTTGATCCAGGAGTGCAGCTGGGGTGGAGAGGATGGGACAGGGTCTGGTTTGATGGGGCTTTTCAAGGTGGTCTGTCAGGCCACAGGAAGGATTTTTCATTTGTGCCAAGCTCCAAAAAGAAGAAGGGAGCAGGATGAACCCACCACTCTGCGTGGATCCATCCCTGTTGCCTTGCCCCCCACACCCACCCTGTGGGGCTGATGGACCCATCCTGCCCCAGTCTGGTTGCTGGGTGAGCTGAGCATCTCACAGCCTGCTTTTCCCCCTTTTTCCTGTTCTCCCAAAGGGATCATTAACACCTCCCTGCTCCTCAGCTGAGGGGTGACCTGGCTGTGGGGAGCCAGCGCTGCAGGGAATGGGGGAGATTCAGGCCAGGGTGGCTCCGTGCCTGCTGGGAGAAGCTGAAAAGGAGATTTGGGAACGGTTTTGCCTGGAACTTTATAGAAAGCAGCATCCTGGGGAAGCAGGTGTGACGTCAAACTCAGCGCTTAAAATATACCCAGGGCAAAATCACATGGCAGCTGGTGAAACAGGAGCTCTGAGTCCCAGGGGAGCCTTGGGGATCTGTGCTCCTGCTGAAGCTGCCTCCCAGCCCTTGCCATTGACAGTACAGGGATAAAACGTTTCTAAAACCATGGGATATTCAGGGGAGTTGGAAAGAAATGTTGGGCCTGGTAGGCCCTGGGAAAATGTTGGGCTTTACTGGATCATGCAAAACTGCACCTGTATAATCATTTAATGACTGTGATAAAAGATGATAGGATGGTTATGTGATAGATGATATGATTGTTAAATGCGATGATTGTTTGGTAATTGATATTATTTAATCGTAACAAGAATCATGAGAAATGATGTTTGGGGGGTTTGAAATTACAAAAATCCGTGCTTGGGTGAAATCAATGTATACAATAAAACAACATAAGTTTAATAATTAATATGTAATTATATAATAAAGGTATAAAAACATGTTCATCCTGAACCCATGGCAGTCAGATTGGGTCTGTGCCCCTGACACCCAGAGCTCTTCAATAAAAGCACCTGCATACAATCATTCTGTGATTGTGTGTTCCTGAATGCTGACACCATGAGCAGGGAGCTGCCCTGCCAGGCTGGGGACAGGGGGAGGGCTGGGGACAGCAGGGAGGGCTGGGGACAGTGAGGAGGGCTGGGGAGAGTGAGGAGGGCTGGGGACAGCAGGTGGCCGCCTGGTTCCCATCTGCTCCCACAGCCGGGGCTGCACGGCCCTGCGGCGATTTTTGGGTGACTTCTGTTGGAAGCAGCTACTGCTGGGGACTGGCTGGATGGTGTCTGGCTGCTTCTCATTAGCTGGGTAGAAAATGGTGCTGGGTGCCAGGTTGCTGAGGGTCACCTCCCCAGAGGGACAGGGACGATGAGCAGCTTGGGAGGGTTGGCTCAGGAGCCCAGGATATGCTTTTTCCATATGGAAGATGCAGGCTGGGGTAAAAATCCTCTGGTTTTGGCACTCTGAGCCCTGTCGAGCCCACCAGGCAGGTTTGCACGGTCAGGGAACTGCAGGGAACAAGCCAAGTGCTGGTTTGGGCAGCATCAGACAAAATCATTGTGAACTCCCTCCCTGCAGGGCTGTGTCCTCCCTTTGGGCCTTGGCGTTAATATCAAACTGGTTTTAAAGTTTCTGCTCTGTTTCCATGATACATGAGTGTTTAAAAAATGTAACATGCAAAAATGTAAAAAGGAATGATAAAAAATGTAAAAAATATTATCTTAGCTTCCTCAAACACTTACTGTTGATATATTGATTGTATAATGTGAATGTATTGATTTTTATGATAAGCATTATTTATAAAGTATTGTTATTATATTTTTAGCCAGCTCTCATCTGCTTTACCATCTCCTGGCGTGATCACCTCCAAGACACGTGTCGCTTTCAGGATCTTTCTTTTTGTTCTCTGCTGACATCTTATAGCAAGCCCCACTCAGAGAAGCCAGCCCCAGGTCAGGCTGAGATCTCTCTTTGCTCCTCCAGGAACAAGCAGCACGGTCGGCAGCGCCTGTGCAAGGAGATCTGAGGCTGAGCAGCCTTTGAAAGGGTTTCATTTTTATTTTCATTTCCAAGGACAAAATGTCCAAGGACCACACAGCTCCCTAGAGTGGGTCCAGGCACTGAGACCATCCCAGATCCCAACTCAGGCCTCTGTGTGAGGCAGAGAGGGCTGGATCCAGGGATCTGGGGTCTGTCCCACTGGAACCCCTCCAGGGAGATGGAGCTGGCTCAGATGGGCCCTGCAGGCAGCCAGGGGCAGCACCGGAGGTCTGGTGTGGGGATCGTCCAAGCTATGGGAAAAACCTTAAAAAATCTCTCTGAGATCACCCAAATCCCTTCCAAAAATGCATCCAGGCCACCAAAAGCACCTGGAAACGCAGTGACAGGCTGAGCTGGAGCAGTGCCACCCGGCCCTGGCGCTCCTGAGCTCGCCCCGTTGCACAACATGGCCCCGGCCGCGGCTGCCCCGCCGGCAGCTTGGCATGTGGAGAAAATTAAGACCAGAACTCTGGAGCAGCAGCTCTTTAAAGCATGTCCCACTGCTTGGAGCCCTTCCCAGGGGCTGTGGGACATGGTTCTCATTCCTCTGCCTGGGCTGGGGTTTATTATTTTTCCCTCTATTGTGCAGAGTCCCCTTTATTCCCTGCATGCCTGTCCCCCGGGGCTGAGGGAAGCAGCGTGGTTTTCTTGTGCTCAGACGTGGCTTGCTGCCTCCTCCCAACCACCCTTTTGTCTTTCAGACATGATCTCTAGGCCAAAAATAGATGATCCCTGCACCTTCCAGGGCTGGAGACACACAGCCTACAGGTGAGTGCATGGAGGGGCACCGGGCTGGCTTAATTAGAGCCCCTGATAAAGGGAGATGATGCTTTTAAAGGCAAATTTCTCTGTTTCCTGATGTTTCCAGCTGGGGCTGTCTGCCATCAACCCCCTTTTTGGGGACATGCTGCCCTGTGGTGCTGTCATCCCACTCTTGAGTGACCCAAGAGGTTTGGAAGTGCCACCAGGTCTGTGTGTGCTCGAGGGTCACAGGCTCAAGCTGTCCCTGAGGAAGGGGCATCTCTGTGGTGGGGAAGGCAAATCCAAGGGGAATGCCCTGCTTGGGATCCAGCCATGCTGCAGCCTCTCCCATTCTTGGACACATCTCTTTGCCTCATGGGATGAGAGAAACATCCTGGCAGAGACAGCTGGGACTGGGATTCTTGGGTGGAAAATGCTCTGTAAGAGCCAGAAATTCCTCTGCTCTGAGTCAGGCTGGGTTCTCCTTTCCCCGGGTCTGCTCCTTCACATCCTTGTTTGCAGTGCTGGCCCTGAATGAGCCACGACAGGCCCTGGTTTTGCAGGCAAATTCGTATTTAGAAACCAGAGGGCTTTATCCCCTGCAATTATTATCACTTGAATGTAGGTCGGCTTGACAGCTTAGGTGGAAAATCATCTTCAGAGCGTTCTGGCACTCTGCACTCACTGTCCTGTTAATCCCCACCCTGCTCCCACTCGGTTTTGGGGGAGAAGCTGCCTTTGGGAGCTGTTCCACCCGCGGAGGAGGCACTAAGGTGGGTCATAGAGGCGGCCACCTCCTCCCAGAGGCACAGGAGGGGGCTGGGGGTAGATGAGATGGGAAAAGCAGCTCCCCTCCCGATGCTCCGAAATGCCTGGGGGGAGATTCATTCATCCCTGCGCTCCTTGGAGGTGTCCATTCATGCCTGGTTTCTGTCCATCCCGGTTTGCCTGTCTGTCTGTCTGTCCCTCCCCACAGCTCTGCCTGGCTGCAGCGTGCTTGGGAGCGCCGGCTCTGCCGCATCCCTCCCGGGAGGCACCGCTCCGTCTCCGCCCGCTCCATCCTCACCCGCTCCCTCGGAACCTCCCCCCTGTATTTTTCCTCCCGAAATCACAACTTCCATCCTTTGAAAAGCCTCCCCCAGGCCGGACCCCCTCCCCTGGGCCAGTCCGATGAATGAATGGCTGGTGGCCGTGTGATGCCATTTCCATGGTGACAGATGGCAGCGGGAAATGCGGGGATCAGGGTCACATGAGAGCAGCGGTAAATTCAGGCAGTTATTTATAGGCTGCTGCTCCAGCGTTTATGGAAATGCGTCTGCCTTGGACCGTGCTATCAGCCCTGCGCCGGCTCTCCGGGGCACTGCTCTTCCAGGAGAGACATTACTCATGCTCTGCTTTAATCCAGACTGTTCCTGCTGCTCAGGCTGGTGTCGGAAAAGTACCGGGCAGAGGGTCTGGTTTATTTTTTTCTGAGCCTGAATCTCTCTGAATCAGCCTCAGCCAAACGCAGCCGTAACCTTCCCGCGTCTGCCCGTGGCATCTCCCATGCTGGTGGCTGCAGTGTGACAGGGCCATAACCTGAATTTTTGGTCCTGGAAATGTTCAAGGCAGAGCCCAAATCCTGCTTTGTCTCATCTGGTTTTAGCTCCGATACCTCTGGGAAAATTTCCATGCCTCAGTTTACCAAGCAACACTTTGGTGACGTGTGGTGAACCAAAGGGAGATTATAATCCACAGGGGAGGATTTGTGAGACCTTAAGGTGTCATCGAGTCAGCCCATCTGCAGTAGGGTTATCCCTGCTCCCTGACGAGATGTGCAGGAGCAGGGAGCTGAGTGGCTGGTTCAGCCCCTCCTTCAGAAGAATCCTTGATTTCTCTTTGCTTAAGACCCCCTAATCATGTCGCCCGATCTTCTTTCTGCTAATCTGGGTGTGCAGAGTTTGCTGCTGCTGGCACTTGCAGCCCGTGGGATCTGCAGCTCCCCTTCCCCAGCCCTCCAAGCTCAGGCCCATCTTTCCATGAAGACAACAAAAATCCCCATCTTCAGAAACCAGAGTCAGGAAATCACGGAGTGGTTTGGGTTGAAGGGACCTTAAAGCGCATCCAGTGCCAGCCCTGTCACGGCAGGGACACCTTCCACAGTCCCAGGCTGCTCCAAGCCCCATCCAACCTGGCCTTGGACACTGCCAGGGGTGGAGCAGCTCTCTGGGCTGCTCTGGACACCCCGTGCCAGGTTCTCACCTCCCTGAGGCATCCTTTGTTGGATTATGCCCTTTTCTGACCTTGTTTCTAGTTCCATTCTTTGTTTCTAGTTCCATTTCTTGTTTCTAGTTCCATTCCTTGTTTCTAGTTCCATTTCTCTCTCAACCATGTCTGTCCTATCCCATGGCATTTCTAAGTCAGCATTTCTTATCTCAAGGTTTACATTTCTTATCTCAAGGTTTGCATACAGATGCACACTCTGTGAGCCTTCTGTCAAGCGCTGAGATTTCTCTACAAATCCCCAAATCCCCACATCCCACATCCCTTGCATGTCCCCGTTGTGGTCCTGGCTGTCTCTCCTGTCCATATTTCACTTTCCCAGCCTGAGCATCTCCTCCTTGGCTTTCCTGTTTGCTTCCCCAGCACCCAAGGGGTGTTCCACAGGGAGGGCTGTGCCACAAACACAGGAAGTGCCAAGTCTTTGGAGAGGTCACAAGGACTGACCACAGCCCAGAGCAGCCCCTGGCAAGCACTGACCACATCCCACCTCACCCAGGTTGTCTTGGTTTGGAAAGACAGGTGTCTGCTAAGGAAGGCAGAGCCTCCCCTAAAATGCAAACCCCCTCCCTCCAAATCGCTAGAAATTTTAGGTCCAAATGTGTTTTTCCTCCTATCAGGGTTTCTCTTGGTACCAGCAAGACCAGCACCAGCAATATACTGGTTGGGAAATTCAACCAGGCTCCATTGCTGAATGTGTGTTTTCAGGACCAGGAGACTTTTCCATGAGATGCTGAACCAGAAATGAGTTCCTCTGAAAACATTTCCCCTGTTTTCCCTGCAGTGAACCAACCCAGCAGCCCTGTGCTTTTCCTGATGAATCTGATTAGAGGTTTTCTGAGGGCAGCACTGAATAGATGGGGAAGGCTGAGCCCTCCTGGTGTCCTGGGCTCTGCTCCCCACACCAAGCATCCTGAGGAGCTGTGGGAAATTTGGCCTAAAAAGCTGGATTTGGGGTTTGCTCACCCTCAAGAGATGTTTGTGCAAGGCATTTCTGCCTTTTCCAGATGTATGTGCTGCTGTATCCCATGTCCTGCTGGGAAGGAAAGGGAAGTGGTGTCCTTTCACCTGAAGAATTTTATTGTCTGCATTAAAGATGGGTTAAAGGTGGAGAGCTCAGAGCAGCCTTCCAGGAGCTGAGGGGGCCTGCAGGGGAACCAGAGGGGGATTATTCCTCAGAAATTGGAGTGACAGGAAAAGGGGAATGGGCTTGCACTGAAAGAAGGGAAATTTTGGTCAGATATTAGAAAAAAATCCTGCCCTGTGAGGGTGTCGAGGCCCTGGCACAGGTGCCCAGAGCAGCTGGGGCTGCCCCTGGGTCCCTGGAAGTGCCCAAGGCCAGGCTGGACTGGGCTTGGAGCAGCCTGGGGCAGTGGGAGGTGTCCCCCATGGTTTGAGGGGGAATGAGAAGGGCTTGAAGGTCCGTTCCCACCCAAACTATTCTATAATAAATGCAAATATCTCCCATATCTCACAGCTGGCTGACACCCCAGCTCAGCCCACTCAGGTCAGTGCTGCTCCCAGGCTCCCCTGGCAGGGGGAACTGCTGTGGCCAGGAATGAGGTGTCCCCTGAGCCCAGTGCTGGCTCTGGGCTGCCCGAGTGTCCCAGGGCTCAGGACCAGCACTGAGCATCCTCACACTGAAGGGGCAGCTTAAGGATTCACACCTGAGTGAGGGGGAGCAGAATTTGGGGCCTGGCCACTCCTCCTGCCTCCCTCCTGTGTGGTCCCAGCCAAAGAAAATCCTCTGAAACACCAAATAATAAAAGAGATATGAAATACCTCTTTCAAATAACAAAATATAGTGGGTTTAGATTAGATTTTAGAAAAAAATTCCTCCCCTGTGAAGGTGAGCAGGCCCTGGCACAGGGTGGCCAGAGCAGCTGTGGCTGCCCCATCCCTGGGAGCATCCAAGGCCAGGATGGACGGGGCTGGGAGCTGCCTGGGACAGTGGAAGTGTCCCTGCCATGGCAGGGGTGGGACGAGGTGATCATCAAAGTCCCTTCCAATACAAACCATCCTACAAGTCTCTGACAATACATCAGGGGAAAGGGGTGCCCAAACCCCCCAAACACTCCCTCCCCCAGGGGAAGCAGCAGCCAGCAGGGCCCTCCGGGGGCTGCTCTTTCGGGGCATTTTAAAGGGGTTTTGTTTTCCCCGCAGCAAAACCAGACCCACCCCTTTGTGTCAGGACTCGATGCTACTTTTCTTTGCCTGCGAGAGCCTCCCTCGGAGCAGGGGGGGTGGCCCGGCACCCCAGCTTTGACGCGCAGCCCTGGTGACTCAAGCCTGCGTCAGGGGCTGCGTGTCCCTTCGCGTTGATTTTTTTTTTAATTCCTTCTTATTTATTTTTTTTTTTTTCATTTGCTATCCCCTTTCGTTGATTTCCCGGAGCCGCGCGGAGTTACCTCCCTCCGGCGAAGGCGAGCGGGGCCGGGCGAGCCCAGCGCGCATCCACCGGGCGGCGGCGGGGCGGGGGGGCACCGGCAGCGGAGCGGAGCCGCCGCTACCTCGGAGCTTCACCGCGGAGCCCTTCCCGAGCGCTGCTCGCCTTTCCCGGCCGCCGCTGCTCCCGTTTGCCCGGCTCCCTGCAGCACCGGCAGCCTCGGAGCGGCCCCGCCGCCGCCCGCACTCGCCCCTGGTGATTTCTGCCGGGAACCTGGGGATTTCTGCCCGGAATTTGCGCCGTTTCCTCCGGGACCGGGCCAGTTTCTCCTGGAATCGGGTTGGTTTCGTCCTCCCAGGGAGCCGCAGCAGCGCCGAGGTGAGGATGCTCCCCCCATCCCCGCCCCACCGGTGGCTGCCGGCCCCGGGTGCCCCCTCCCCAGCGGGGTCTTTTGGGGGGAAGATGCTGCACCCCCATAACCGGGGTGAGGTTAATGCAGGGGACAGCCCAGCCTGGAGGCATCAGGCGTGGCCCTCAGGGTGGTGTTATCCAGGGCTGGGGGGCATTTGGAGGCAGCAGACGGCTTGAGGTACTCCTGGGGCTGGGGGGTCACTGCCAGGGGTGGCTCTGGGTTCCTGCCCGGCTCCTGCTGCTGGGGGGCTCATCCCGTTTGAGGATGGGTGGGAATGCAGCCTCCAGGTTGACCTTGACAATAACATTAGGAGAGGAGAAAGCGTTGGGTTGCAATGAATATTTCAGTCCTGGTCCCTGGAGTGGTGGGGGGTTTTGTCCTTTCTTTTATTTTTATGCTGCTTCTTAAGTGTGGATGGTTGGGTTTGAGGTAGAAAATAGGGCTTGGGGTCCTGGTTTTGTGAAATTCCCAGGATTGGGTGTGGGGAGCCCTTGGCCACCTCTGTGCACTCTGGATACACCCAAAGGTGTGTTTTTTCAGCTGGCCTCTCGGCCAGGTCCAAATTTCCATCATTCTGGGAATGTGTGGCTCAAACCAGCTGAGAAATCTGCTCCCAGCTCTTTGTAGAGGACCCAGAAGGTGAAATCCTGCTTCCTGGATCACGCCTTGTGTCTGAAGTACCTGAGGCTGGAATCCATCAGGAGCTGATGTAACTATTTCTGGTCTTGATAGGAAAAAAACCTGAAGCACCGCGGCAGCTGAGCTACTCTCGGCAGGGTGGAGAGTTCCTTGTGAATATTTCTCCAGAGGTGTCAGGACCAGGTCAAGGAACCTGGCTGGGGGTGTGACTGCTCCAAGGGAAATAAAATGTGGGTCTGAGCTGTCCGCTGGGATGGATTGGAGATGGCTCTGCTGAAACCAGCAGGGATAAAAGGGTTCAGTTTAAATCTGGAGTGACTTCAGCCTTGCAGAGAGCAGGAATCTGGAGTTAAACCAGAGCTGGAGTCACGAGGATCAGATTTACCCCAAATCAGATGCTGACCTGCCCACGTCCAGGTGAAATCATTGCCTTGGGAGGAGCAGTCCTGCTTTTACCCATCCCGGGCTGGGTTTGGATTTGTTTGTTTACAAACGTAGCAGCAGCTTCATGAATTACAACAGGGAAAAGCAGCAGTCACGGCGGGCTTTGGATGCTGCCAGTTCGTTGCTTTTCAGGGTAAATCCTGGCTGGTTTGGGGCTCGTTCAGTAACCTTTGGCTGGAGTGGGTGAGTTACAATGGATCGCTGAGGTCTAAGTGCAAAACGATCATCTGGTGAATCAAACCGAGCCCTGAAGGGATCATATGATGGTTGTCTTTGCTCTGGTGTCACGTTATTGCAGCTGTGTGTGTTTTCATGCTACTGAATGAGACATGAAAGGAGCCCTGAGCCCATGAACCCCCGGGCTCAGCTTCGTGACAAACCCGAGTGCCAGGGCTGCTCCTCCCATGCCCGTCTTGTGACCCATCAGTAAAACCCTTCCGGAGGTTTCCTGGCACCTCCTGGGGACAAGAGACCCTGTAACGTCCCAGCTGTGTCCCTGTGAGGTGGGACAGGCCAGCCTGGGCTGGGCACAGCAGGCAGCGGAGGAGCAGGGGCTGGTGCAGCCCCAGCCTGCTTTCCTCTAGAGGAATTGGGGTTATTTATAACATCTGGGCGCTCACAGCCGCTGGGGTGGGTGTAAGGCAGAAGCGGGGGCAGCTCTGATTCATCAGCTCTCCTGTGTCACGATGCTAAAGCAGGACGGGAAGGACCCGGAGCGGCTCCAGCCCCGCGGGGGAAATGCCGGGCTGCCCTCAGCCCCAGCTGGCCCTGGGATGCTTCTCGCAGGTGTCCCGTGCTCTGTCACCTTCTGACACCGACCCCATCTGCAGTTTGTGCCTCCCCAAGGGTGGATGTGAGGAGGGGAGAGTCATCCCGTGTGCTTTGGCACGGGGTGGGAGCTGGGTGCTGATTAGCAGGGTTCATTTTAACGAAGGGACAATGAGAGCAGCCCTAATGAGCCTAGATGGTAAAACCCTTCCCCTGTGGAGCAGCAGGCTGAGCAGGGAGGAGCAAACCCCAGCATGGAGCAGATTTAAGATGGAGGTGTCTTGGGCCAGCCTGGGCTGGTGGGAAAGGCAGGTTTGTGTGCTGGGGGCCGTGGGAAGGTCCTCGGAGCAGGGCAGGGGTGGGCAGAGCTGCAAAAACTCTGCCTTGGGCAAAAATATCTTCTTGGGGCTTTGAAGAGAAGTTTGGATGCTGCTGGGAGGGTCCTGCCCTTGGTTTCCTGTGGCTTGGAAGAGCGGGACACTTCCCAAAGGACCAGCTCTGCCAGGGCCATCCCCGTCCCACCACAGAGGCTCTCCTGAGCTCAGGGAGCAGCAGGAAGGGCCTGGGCTGGTTTCCTCATGACTTGGACCAAAGTGGATGTGCATCCAGGTCTCCTTCCCTTGGCTCTTGGCTGTGCACCACAGAAGGAGGACGGGAGGGATCCGTGTCCTTCCCTCCCCCTCTGCTTCCCGGTGACCTTGGATCTGTCCCTTCCCCTCCCTGGTCCAGTGTCCCCATCTCACCGAGCAGCCTTGCCCTGGGTGCAGTATTTCCCTGGCTCTGTGTGTGTCAGGGAGGATGAGGAGCTGCAAATTGATGCTCAGATCTCCCAGCCCCAAGCTGAGAGTAGATTTCCACCTCCCGAAATCCCTCGGTCCCCACTCCTCCCTCCTTTCCCTGCTCTGTGACCTTGATGGGGTGAGCTGGACCTTTCCAGGCCTACTGAGCTGGGTGCTTCACCAGGAACATCTCTCCCCTCTCCTTTAGGAGCTGTGGGGGATTTCTGTGGAAGCGGAAGGGAGAGAAATGGTAATGGTGGGGCAGGGAGGGACCAGCAGAGTCCCCAGGGGTTGAAATGCTAATTTTTAATTCACCCAATCTCATCTGGTGGCTTTTCCTGCCTCACTTTCTCCTTTCTGAACCCAAACAAGGGATAAATGTAGAATTTGGACACAGGAGAGGAGCAATTCCACTGCACCCCATCATTTGGACCCAGAGCACGTTTGCTGCCAGTGGCTGCTCTCCTTGGGTTCTGCTGTAAATCCCCATCTCCTCCCTGCCTTCCCCTGCTCTCCCAGGCCCAGCTGAAAGCTTTGCTGACACATTTCCAGCCTGTTTATTGCTCCCCAGCTGCCTTCCTGAGAAAGCAAGGATGGGCAGAGCCGGGACACGTGGCTCGGAGTCTCCCTCCTCCCTTGGCGATGCTGCTGGCAGGGCTGGGGGTCTGGGGGGTCTTCACTCATCCCAAATAACAGCATTTCCCCCATGGCTGCTTTTGGGATCAGTGGGAGCCTCTGAGCAGGGATTAATCCCCTGGGTGTGACAAGGCAGGAGCTTCTCCATCCCGGCCCTTTCCCTGGTGGGTTAAATCCAGTTGGTCCCGTGACAAACCTGTCCCACGTGCCTTGGATCTGCTGCTGTGGTGGTTCCCACGCCAGTCCAAAGGGATGGGGTGCTTGGAGTCCCCCTGTGCCACGGGGACATGGATGGGGACTGTCACTTTGTGCCAGCAGGAGCCCTGGGCACAGGGCTCAGGGAATGGTGGCTGCTGTCTGAGGAGTTCAATGTGAAGGTTTCCACTGGGACCAGGGAAGTGGGAATCCTGCTGAAGGACACATGGAGCAGGATGAGGTGAGTTATTCCCTCCCCTTGTAATGCCTGTTCAGAGACACCAGCCCTGACCACAGCACAACCTGGTCCTTTCCAGGGTCCTGCTGTGGGCAAAGCCATGTTCCCTCTCTGGCTGGGTGGCACCAGCGCTGGTTTTACCTGGGCAAAGCTGTGGGTGCAAGGGCAGCCCTGGTCTGGCAGCACCAGTGAGGTTCTTGCAAGCCATGGGCTCTGAAAGACCCTAATCTGTCTTCTAAAGAGAGAGAAAAAATGCACATTTAAGAAAATTAAGGTCATGGGGACTAAGTAAACAAGCTGAATCTCCATCTGTCGGTGACAAGGGTTTTCTCTCTCGCTCCAGCCCGGAAAGCTCCTGCTTGTCAGCTGATCTGCCTTGTCTTTCTCACAGGGTGGTTGTTATTTTTGGCAGATGATTTTTTGATTAAATTCCATTTTCTACCAAAGCAATGCACAGAAATACCTTTCTCAGATGGGTTTGGACTGTGCTTTTTCATTTGGGGCTGATGCAAAAGGCTGGGGAAAGGAAAAGGAAGAGCCCTGCTGACCTCGCTTTCCCTGCCCGTGTTCCTGTGCTGTGTGGGTTGGTGGCTTCGTGCAGGCTCAGGCTGGGCTCATCTCCCATTCCCAGCAGGGATGGGGATGGTGGAGGCTGGGTGTGCTCATGGAATTGAGAATGATCCTCTCTCCTTGAGCCTGGATCTCTGCCAGGCAGCACCACCATGCCCAGGCTGAGGCTGAGCCATGGGGAGACAGCAGGAACTCCCCAAACCAGCCATGGGACACTGCCAGAGCCATCCAGGATCAAGATCTGGATCTCTGCTGTGGTTTTCCCCTCTAGCTTAGCTTGGGCACGGGCAGGAAGACTTGTACCTGTCCTTCACCCTCCTGCCATGTTTAGAGAGCCCATCCCCATGCCCTTAAAGCAGCCAAGCAGCCCTGCTGATCCCCCACATCCTTTGGGAATGTTGCTCTCTGGAGTGTCCTCTGAGGCTCTGAGAGCCTCTGGAGCTTTGTAGGCGCTGGAAGGACCCTGCTCCTCCAGGATCTGTGTCCTGGTGCCTCCCAGCTCCTCAGAACAACTCGGGGGGACCTAAACCGAGGAGAGGGACAGGCTGAGAGCCAGCGGGATGCTGTGGGGTCTGTGCTGAGCCCATGGTGCTGGCCTGGCTCAGCGCCACCTGCCCTGGAGCTGGGCACCTCCAAGGGCTTGGAGTGTCCCAGAAAAGCAGTTTGGGTGCCCTCACCGTGGGCCACTGCACTCTGGGGCTTGGCCACTACATCCCGGATCTCCTTAGCTCTCTCCCTAATCCTAAGAGATACTTTAGAGATCCTAAAGAGATACTTTAGAGAATCCTAAGAGATACTTTAGCCCCAAGCCCGACTTCTCCTGGTGCTCTGAAGGAGCTGCTGAGCAGACAGGGAGCAGCAAACAACCCGTGGGTGATTTCGCCAGGTCTGCACAAATCCACGCCGAGCCCGAGCCAACCCCGATGGAAATCCTGCCCTTTCCTGGCTGCCGGGTGGGGCCCTTCCCGTGCTCTGTGCCCGTCCCCAGCCCGGCTGAGGATGCTCCAGCCCCGGGCAGCCACGTGCCGGTAATTGCCACGATTGAGCGCTGCGCGGCTGGTGTGAATGAGCCCTCGTTAGGAAATTAAACATCGCTGGCCTAGGCTTGAAAAAAATAACTCAAGCGGCTTCTCCGGAGGAGCCGGATCCAGGAAAGATGTGGAGCCGAGATGGTTGCCTGGCAACGGATGCAGCCGACAGTTGAAAATAGATTTTTTTTTTTTTTTTCATATAGGAACAGGGCCTGGCAGAGGGGGAACTTCCGTCAGGGGTGAGAAAACACCAAGGTGAGGGTGGGTGAGGGGGAGGTTTCCTGCTCCCGGTGGTTTGCTCCTGGGCTGGGATGGGGATGGGCTTTGCTGCCTGGGCTGAACACACTGCCCTGAAAAGGGACGGGATTGTGGGCTGAGCTGGATCGAAAATGTCCGAGAGGAAAGAAGAGCTGGGAATGGCTCCGGAAAAGCTGGGAATGGCTCCGGAAAAGCCCCCAGGTGGGAGGAGCTGCTGCCCAGCTGGGGTGGGTCAGGTCTCTGAGCACAGCACCACCATGGCCCAGCCTCCAGCCCGGTGTCCCCTGCGAGCAGAGATGGAGAGGACAGGAAAGAAGAAAGTGCAGCTCAGCAGGAGGGTCGCTTTCCAAGCTGAGGGGTTTATTGTGAGAGTTCTGTGTTTTCTCCCCAGCTGGTGTTGCACCATGGTCCAGTCTAGGGTGGGCGTTGCCCATCTGACTCCAGTGCTCCCAGTATGGAGAGGATGGACATGCTGCTTTCCCAGTCTGGGGATCCCCAGCCCAGTGGAGCAGATTTCCACAATGTCCCCAAGATTTCTGAGGCAGGGGGAAATCTGCAGGGCTGGGCTGGGTTCTGAGCACCTCCTGAGGCACTTCTGTGCAGGATTGCTCCTCCTGACCCATGCTGAAGGCTGGAAAGTGAAGGTGCCAGGGTTGATGGCTTTGCCTTGGCTGCTGCTGGTTTTGCAGCTGTTATCTGTTGTAAAGCTGCCTGGGGAGATTTAGCATCAGGCTCCAAGGCTTTTAAGTCACTCCTGATAACTTCGTATGATGCACAGATAGCCTGGGCGTTTGTCACTGCTTCCAAGCTGTCATGGAGCGAAGCCTGGGCTGTGCTGATGGTCAGGAGGGGAAGGAGCAGGACAGGCAGGGCAGAGGCTGGATTTGGTGTCAGGCCTTGTGAGGTTCAGCTGCTGGGCTGGAGGGGTTAGATGGGAGAAAGGTGTCACAGTGATGTGACCTGTCATCACCTGTCACTGTCCCCTGGAGCCCAGGGAAATTCCTCTCTCTGGGACACAGGAGGCTCTTCTCCATGAATGAGAGCAGCTGTGGCTGCCCCTGGATCCCTGGAATTGTTCAAGGTCAGTTGGATGGGGCTCGGAGCATCCTGGTCTATGGAAGGTGTCCCTGGCTTGTTCAAGGTCAGGTTGGATGGGGCTCGGAGCATCCTGGCCTATGGAAGGTGTCCTTGCCCGTGGCAGGGGTGGGGTTGGATGAGATTTAAGGTCCCTTCCCACCCAAACCACCCTGGTACTCTCTAATTCTCAACCAGAACGTGGCTCCTGGTCCATCATTCCTGGAGCAGGAGACCCTCCACGTTCAGGTGAAGGTCCCAGGACACGGTGGGATGGACACCCTTCTCTCCTGGCGCTGCCAGTCCCACCAGCTCACTGGGGGTACGACAAACCCAAGTCACCCCAGCTGACCCCTTCCCCACGCAGGTCCTGCTGATGAAGAGGAGGTGAGTCCCGAGCTGTAGCTCCCACTCTGTGCTGTTCCCTGCGGGACGTTCACCCTCTTCCCTCGCCCGTCGTGCCCCGGGCCGTCCCGATGCCGAAGAACAGCAAGGTGACGCAGCGGGAGCACAGCAGCGAGCATGTCACCGAGTCGGTGGCCGACCTGCTGGCCCACCAGGAGCCCGTGGACTACAAACGCAGCGTCCTCAACGTGACGGGGGAGGCCTGGGACAAGCAGAAGGAGGGAGATGAGGAGCTGGACGCCGAGAACCGGCCGGCCTGGAACAGCAAGCTGCAGTACATCCTGGCGCAGATCGGCTACTCCGTGGGGCTGGGCAACGTCTGGCGCTTCCCCTACCTCTGCCAGAAGAATGGAGGAGGTGAGAGAGGGGCAGGGACGGGATCAGCCCTTGGAGAAGGGGGTGTGACCCAATCCTGCCTCGCTGCGTGTTGGGGTGTGGATCCCCGGAGAGGACAGGGGTGATTTGGGCTCTAAAATGGGTTATTTGGTATTGGTGCTACGATGCCCAATGGGTGAGAAGACTGCTGTGCAGAACTCCATGATATCAGAGGTTAAGTAATTATTTTATTATATACTATGTTACACTATATTACATTATATACTATATATATACACTATATATACTATATTACACTAACAAGAGCTATTACTAACTAACAAACTAAAAAACCAGTGACTCTCTGCCCAAGAGTCCTGACAAACACACGTGGATCCAGTTGGTCAAGGAATCCAAAACACCATCACCAGAATCCAATCAAGCAATCATCTTGAGTAAACAATCTCCAGAAAATTCCACATGGGGACAAACACAGGAGCAGCAAATGAGATAAGAATTGTTTTGATTATTCTTTTCCCTGCTTCTCTCACAGTTTCTCTCAGGAGAAATTCTGAGGAACTGCTCAGAGGGCATGTGAATGCCACAATTTGCACTCTAAAGTGTGTTGTTTGGGCTCTGAAGCGGGAAAGGGCTGCCAGAAGTTGTGCTGAGATGTGGAGATCTCCAGGATGGCCTCTTCCTAAAGATTGTCCACCTCCAAAGTCATGGTGAACCCCAGGTTGGGAGCCAGGATTTCTGGCTGCTCCCCCTGATTCCTGTTGGGAATATTTAGTTGCAAGGAACATCAGCCCCAGTATCCCTAGAGCTGTAGGCTTTGTGGTTCTCTGATCCCTCACCCCAGCCCTAGTGGCAGCTTGGGGCTGTGGCTGAGGTCCCCAGCGTCACGAATGACCCAGATTGCAGTGATGGGTACATGGCAGTTTTGGCACAGTGCTGTGCTCCCTTTGGTGTGCTGTTTTCAGCCCCACCACTCTAGAGCTGTGTGGTTCTCTGACCCCTAACCCTAACCCTAGTGCCTAATTTGGAAATTAGGGCTAAAAATGGAAGAGGGAGCTGCTCCATTCCTCTGGGTCGTCAAAGCCACATTTTGTGGTTCCATCCCATTCCCAAATCCTCCTTGCAGCCAGCCCATTCTCTCATCCCACTCCATGCCTCCTCCTTGGGTTTCCAAGAGCAGCCCAGAGGGTCAGGTCTCTCCAGCTGTGCTGAGCCCCACCACCCTTCATGACACTGAAGAGAGGGTGGGCTCCTCATCACTAATCCAACCCCAGTCCCTTCCCAGGCCTTTTGGGGGAGCCAGGACAGTGCCCCCATCCCCTGAGCTCTCTGTTCCCAGTGTTCCATCCTTTGCGTGGCCCCAGCCCTGCAGCTGCCGAACCTGCGGCGCCCTCAATAATTCAAACATCTCCGGTGTCACTGTCAGGATGAGTCACTCTGCCCTGTGCAGTCAGCACTCCCCTCCTGGGGCTGCTCAGCCCCATTCCCTTCCCTCCCATCTGGGATGGAGCCAGCTGTGCCTGGCTCCTGCATCCCAGCACTTCCCAGTGCCCTGCTTCAGCTCCAGCTCGGCTCGGTTTTGGCACAGCACAGCTCTTCACCCCAAATTCAGGGCTGGGAGAGGTTGGTACAGCCCAGCTCCTGCATCCCAGCACTTCCCAGTGCCCTGCTTCAGCTCCAGCTCGGCTCGGTTTTGGCACAGCACAGCTCTTCACCCCAAATTCAGGGCTGGGAGAGGTTGGTACAGCCCAGCTCCTGCATCCCAGCACTTCCCAGTGCCCTGCTTCAGCTCCAGCTCGGCTCGGTTTTGGCACAGCACAGCTCTTCACCCCAAATTCAGGGCTGGGAGAGGTTGGTACAGCCCAGCTCCTGCATCCCAGCACTTCCCAGTGCCCTGCTTCAGCTCCAGCTCGGCTCGGTTTTGGCACAGCACAGCTCTTCACCCCAAATTCAGGGCTGGGAGAGGTCAGTACAGCCCTGCTGGCTTCATTACAGCCCACAGCTGGCCTCTGATTGCCAAGAAAGTTTTCCCCACTAAATGAGATTTAGAACCAGATTTCCCCATTAAATGAGATTTTTTAAACCAGATTTAGAACCAGAGATTGGAGAACCAGCATCCTTCTTCTCTACAAGGATTAGCCCAGCTGTGCTTCAGTTTCCCCATGCCACAGCAATCCTTAATTAACCATAATTAGTGCACTCAATGAAAAATCCTCAGCTTAGGCTGAGCTCTCTGCTGTCCTGGGTATTTGGGGGGCTTTGGCCTCAGCTGAGCAGTGCTGGGTGATGGGAGGTGCCACTGGTACTCCCAGGCTGGTGTATTCCTCAATTCTGGGGCTGAACTTGCTGTCTGTATGTGGGGAGCATTAAAGGAGTGGTTTTGGACACAAGACCAGATGGGATGTGGAATGGGGATGGGGGCTGAGGCAGCACAGCCCTGGCACTGCTGCAGCAGAGGAGATGAGCAGTGGGTTTGACCCACCCTGTGCTGGGACCCAGGGGCACCGAGCCAGGCAGGGACTGGGACAAGCAGCTGCTTTTAGGAGCTCCTTGCTGCAATAGAACATCTTTCTGCAGCAGGACTTCAAATAAAAGCTTTACAAGCTGCCCCAGCCATTACCACTATTCCATGGATGGGGAAACTGAGGCACACAGCTGGGAACTGGCTTGAGCTTTAGATTGCTGGGCTTTGCTGGGTTTTTCTTTTGCCCAGGTAGCACCATCTGTCTGTCCCGCGGGGCAGGCACCGGTTCTCTGCCTTTTCCTCCTGCCATGTTTAACCCTCTTGGCTGGGGCTCCCACCAGGCCGTGAGCTGCTGCCAGCAGGAGTTTGGGAGGGTTGGACAGACCTTTCCTGGCACTCTGAGCAGCTCCAGGATGCGATGGCGGTGGCTGCTTTCTCTCCTGCTCCCCCAGCAGGTGTCTGCGGGGGAGAACGGCTGCGTGCTGGAGGCAGGATGGGCTGGAGCCAAATTCCCAGGACTCGGAGTGCCGGGAGCCAGCAGGGACTGGCAGCTCTGCTCTGGTGCTGCACAGCCGTGAGCTGCTGCTCACCTTTCCAGGCATCCTGGCAAGAAAATCTCCAATACTGGACAAATTTGCATCTGAATCTGTCTGGTGTCCAGCTATCTGTAGGTTGAGATAGCCAGGAGAGTGCTGCAGAGGTGGGATGCTCGTGGTCCTTCCTGAACTTCCCTGAGCTCCAGCTCTGCTCTCTGCCTCTCCTTTTACCCTCCCACTCACCCTGGGCTGCTGCACCTCAATTCCTCTCCCTACCCCCATTTTTAACACACCATTCCCCCCATGCTGGGGCTGATCTGCTTTGCAGAGTCTCTGCTTGGAGCAGCACCCCCTGCCCCAGGTCCTGCCTGGGCCCAGCTGTCACCGGGCTGTCAATCCAGGCAGGAATTTCGGTTGTCTTTGGACCGTCTGCTACCCTGCAGGAGCCAGGCACATTCTCCTGAGCCCATTCCTCAGCTCCTGGCAGGAGCTGGAGCCGTTCCTCAGCCGGGCTGCAGCGTGAGTCATCGCATCCCTCACGGTCATCGGCTCTGCTTCGGGAAGCACCAGCTCCCCTCCAGCCCCAGCGTCAGGTCATCGCATCCCTCACGGTCATCGGCTGTGCTTCGGGAAACAGGCATTAACCGAGTTTCTAATCCGAGTTGTTTCCAGTCCTTGGCCGTGCAGGGTGGCACATGGCACGGTGTTGCTGCAGCTGGGAATGTGGGATGTGCTGGGATAGGGGGCTGGGCTGTGTCTGGGGGAACAGGATGG
Organism: Onychostruthus taczanowskii; assembly: GCF_017590055.1. NCBI lineage: Eukaryota > Metazoa > Chordata > Aves > Passeriformes > Passeridae > Onychostruthus > Onychostruthus taczanowskii. Next base: position 2,282,599 of record NW_024505229.1, on the reverse strand, counting down.
CTCAGGAATGTGGCCGTGTCCCCAGGGGTCAGCTAATGGGGGTGGTCATTTGCACATGGTGTCTGGGTTTGGAGAGACAGGTGTCTGCTAAGGAAGGCAGGAGCCTCCCCTGAAATAGAAAATGCAAACCCCCTCCCTCCAAATTGTTATAAATTTGAAATTAAGGGGCTCTCAGGCAAAAATAAGGGAGCAGGAATAACAGCTCTTTAATAGGGAAGAAAATAAAAAGATAAAATAAACAATGCAGTAAACCAAAACAACACTGCCAGAGTCAGAACACACCTGACACCCTGTGGGTCAGGGTGCTGGCAGCAGTCCCATTGGAATTGTGGCTGCAGCCCTCCTGCAGTGCCAGGGGTGGTTCTGCTGGAGCAGGGATCCTGCAGAAGGGTGGAGTCTTCCTCTGAAGATCCAGTGGAAGAGGCAGCTGCTCCTCTGGGAATGCAGTGGAAAAGCTGCTCTCCTGTCCCAAAATATTAGATTGGATCCAGGTAGGAATGCTTGGCTCCTGCCCTGGGCGGAGCATCTCCCCATGGGATGCTGGAATTTGATCAGCCCTGCAGGGACACTCAGTGGCCATGGACAGCAGAGATCTGCTGGAGGGAGGATTGGCTGTGGGAGAGATAAAGAAAACTGCCCCATGAACAGAAGAGAACTGCCCCAGCTCTGACAGATGGGAAATAGAATACACATTGCCTTGCAATCCAGGACACGTGGAGATTTGTCTGTGTGGATTGAGGGAGTCCTTGGAGGCCTTGGTGTGAATCCCACATGATCTACACTGGCAGGGAATGCCACAGCCTTTGCTTCCACACACATGTTTGCTCCTCTTCACAGCTTCTGCTCTGGCCAAGCTCTGATCTGCATTCCTGGATCACAAAATCATGGAACATTTAGGTTGGAAAAGCTCTCTAAGATCATTGAGTCCAAACATCAGCCCAGCACAAGGCCACCACTAGCCCCTGTCCCCACCTGGCACACCCACACGGTTTTTAAACCCTTGCAGGGATGGGGATTCCCTGCTGCCCTGGACAGCATGTGCCAGTGCCTGACCATCCTTCCCATGAAGAAATTTGTCCCAATATCCAATCTCAGCCTCCCCTGGTACAACTTGAGGCTGTTTGCAAATGAACTGATTGACCAGGCAGAGCGTGCCCCAGCTCTGTCCTGCTTGTCCGCCCTTGTCCATCTGTCCTTGGCTGCACTGGAGCAGGGAGATGTAGAATGGCCTTTCTCTCCCTTCCAGGTGCCTACCTGGTCCCTTACCTGGTCCTGCTCATCATCATCGGGCTGCCCCTGTTCTTCCTGGAGCTGGCAGTGGGGCAGCGCATCCGCCGGGGCAGCATCGGCGTCTGGAATTACATCTGTCCCCGCCTGGGAGGCATCGGCTACGCCAGCTGCCTGGTGAGCGTGCCCAGGGACCCTCCAGCCCTGCCCTGGGGACCTTCCAGCCCTGCCCGGGGACCGTCCAGCCCTGCCCCGGGGTCAGCGGGGTGAGGCAAACCCCGAGGAGCCCCAGCGGGAGGTTCGAGGGGCCAGGAGTTGTTGTTCCAGCTCCATCCATGGCTAGAGGGCTGGTTTGGGGATGCGCCCACCCCCTGATTCCTGCAGCCCCGGAGGTGCCCTGGGGATATTTCACTGCCCTGTGGTTTGATGCCATGTCCTCCTCCTTGCTCCCCCCAGGTCTGTTTTTTTGTTGGTCTCTATTACAACGTCATCATCGGCTGGAGCATCTTTTACTTCTTCAAGTCCTTCCAGTACCCCCTGCCCTGGAGCGAGTGCCCCATCGTGAAGAACGGCTCCGTGGCCGGTGAGGCACAGGGGTCGGCTGGGAGGGAGCAGCTCCAAGGGAAGGGGGGCTGTGGGGCCCTGTGGGACTCATCTTCACCCCAAGAGATGGTGGGGCCACAGCAGGCAGAAGTTCCTCTCTGGCCCAGCTGTCCTGACCATATGAAGAGCTTCCCCTTGGGTTGGATGAGTCTCTCCGGTGCTCTCTCTCCCCACTGATGGGATTTGATGCCAGTTTGGGAATCCAGAGTCTCCACTGATGGGATTTCCAGGCTGCCTCAGTGCTTGAGGCCAGGATCTGACCCAGGACCATGGAGGGAGGCAGCGAGAGTCAGGCAGGGGCTGCTCCACTCCCTGCCTGAGACACGGATGGAGCTAATGCTGTTTTAGAACATCTGAGCATCGGCTTGGGACTCTCTGAGAGGTTTTATAGCAAACGAAAATGTCTCTCCCCGTATTTAACATCTCATTTTCACCTGGCAGTAGTTTTATGTCCTGTCTCTTCTTTTCCCTGCTAAGAATGAGCCCCATTAATTTCTGCCCCTCAGTTTCCAGAGGTGTCTCCCTGTCCTGGCTGGCTCCAGCAGGTCTTTGATGTTTGATCAGCCCAGGAGACAGTGGATGACTCCCCCTCATGCTCTCCTGCCTCTCTCCTGCAGTTGTGGAGACCGAATGCGAGAGGAGCTCAGCCACCACCTACTTCTGGTACCGGGAGACCCTGGACATCTCCAACTCCATCTCTGAGAGCGGGGGGCTCAACTGGAAGATGACCCTGTGTCTGCTGGTGGCCTGGAGCCTTGTTGGCCTGGCCATGATCAAAGGCATCCAGTCCTCAGGGAAGGTGGGTGTTGGTGGCCACCTGAGCCTGGCTGGGCTCTGTCCTGGAAGCAGGAACCTGCTGGACACACTATCCTGCCCTGCTCTGGGGTACCAGTGGAATGCTGTGTCCCCTGGGATGGTCACACCCGCTCCACAGCTGGGGTCACCTCTGGAAGAATGCAGAATAAGATCAAAAGAGGGTGTAGGGAAGAGGTTTAGTTCAACTGACACGTGCAGCCAGGCCTTGGCCACACCAGCACAGAGAAGCCTGAGCTCCAGCACTTCACAGAATCAGTTAGGTTGGAAAAGGCCTTTGAGGTCATCAAGTCCAACCTGTGACCCAACACCACCCTGCCAGCCAGGCCATGGCACTGAGAGCCACATCCAGCCTTTTATTAAGCACTCCTGGAATGGTGACTCCACCAGCTCCCTGGGCAGCCCCTTGTGATGCCCAGTCACTCCTCCTGTGAAGATCTTCCTACTGTCCAGCCTGAAGCTCCCTTGGAGCAGCTTAAAGCTGTTTTCTCTTGTCTTGGGAGCAGAGCCCGACCCCCCTGGCAGGGCCCTCCTGTCAAGGAGCTGTAGAGAGGGATGAGGTCACCCCCGAGCCCCCTCTTCTCCAGGCTGAGCTCCCTCAGCCCCTCCTCACAGCACTTGTGCTCCAGACCCTTCCTCAGCCTTGTTGCCCTTCTCTGGCACACCCCAGCACCCCAGCATCTTTCCTAAATTGGGGACCTGTAACAGGACACAGCACTCGAGGTGCTGCCCAACCAGTGCTGAGCACAGGGGAAGAATCACTGCCCTGCTCCTGCTGGCCACACCATTCCTGATCCACGCCAGGAGCCATTGGCCTTCTTGGCCACCAGGGCACACTGCTGGCTCATGTCCAGCCTACTGTCCATCAGTGTCCCCAGGTCCCTTTCTGCCTGGGCAGTGCCCAGCCACCTGTACCATGCTGCCCCGAGGGGTCCCACAGTTCATCCCTGGGGAGCCAGCCCCATCCTGGGGAAGGAAGCGCTCCCTTCTCCCCGCTGTGGGCTGTCCATAGGTTGGATGGGAGGGTGGCTGGGCGCAGGGGGCAGGAGCTGAGGCTGTGCTGTGTTCATCCCTCTCGCTCCAGGTGATGTACTTCAGCTCCCTCTTCCCATACCTGGTGCTTGTTTGCTTCTTGGTGCGGGGGCTGCTGCTGCGTGGGGCAGTGGATGGGATCATGCACATGTTCACACCCAAGGTGAGAGTTCCAAGCCCAGCAGACTCCAAGCAGGTTCCCCTCCTGGCTGGTCATGTCCTATTTTCCCTTATTCTCTTACTATTCCCCTTATTTTGCTCCCCACCCCGAAAATCAAAGTACCAGCCCCAAACATGGGGATCCTGATAGATCATCAGGATGTGGAATGGTTCCCAAAATTCAGGGTGTGGCCAGGACAGCCATGAGCCTCACAAGCTCACCATCCTCAGCTACCCAGATGCCAGGGTGGGGGCCACAGAGGTGCCCAAGGCAATATGTAAATACAAAGATTTAATGGAGAGCTGCTGGCTGGCAGAAAAACCTCTGCTGGTGGTATGCACTTATTAATTAAGCAGCTAATTAATTAATTAAGCAGAGATGTAGATGCATCAGCTCAGCCGGCGAGGCTGTTAGAAGACATTAATTATGGTCTCTTGATGAATGATGCTGGGAGGTCTCCAGGCTGCAGCTCTGGCTCCCAGGATGGGGAGTGTGGCTTGGAGGGGACCACAGCTCAAACACCCCCCAGCCAGGATGTTTGATTTCAGTGCTCCAGGTGCTCTGGAAGCAGGAGATGGCCAGGGGAGGATGGAGACCCATCCCTGGGAATGTGGTGGTGCCCTGGGCTGGGGGGACACGGACTGGGGAGCTGCACAGAGAGAGATGGAACCCCCAGTTAGGCCTCCGGGGCAGGTGGAGCAGGCAGAGACGTGGTCAGGTCAAACCTTGTCCTGGCCTCTCTGTGCCTGTTTCTCCCTCTGTGTGAATGAGGAGAAGGACCTGTGAGTGCTGGGTAAAGCCAGACCTGAGCACGGCAGATCATGGAATCATGCAGTGGTTTGGATTGGATGGGGTTTTAGAGATCATTTCCTTCCACTGCCCCACCAAAGCAGCTCACAGCTGCCCCAAAACCAGCTCAGCCCTTTTAATGTAGCTCTGGGATGGGCTGTGGGGCCACCAGGCCACCTAACTTCTTCTTCTGTCTTCCCTCCAAGCTGGACAAGATGCTGGACCCCCAGGTGTGGCGTGAAGCAGCCACACAGGTTTTCTTCGCCTTGGGCCTGGGTTTTGGGGGGGTCATTGCCTTCTCCAGCTACAACAAGCAGGACAACAACTGCCACTTCGATGCCACCCTTGTCTCCTTCATCAACTTCTTCACGTCTGTGCTGGCCACTCTCGTTGTGTTTGCTGTGCTGGGCTTCAAGGCCAACATCATGAATGAGAAATGCGTGGTGGAGTAAGATTTGCTTTTTCTCTGTTTGGGGCAGGTCTTTACTGCTGCCACTTGTGGTGGGTCTGAAGCTGGATGATCCTGGGGTTTGGTGGACCCAAGTCCCTGATGGTCAGGCCCTGGATTTCCAGGGATGTACCTCTGTAGCTGAGGGAGTTGGACATTCAGCTCCTCCGAGCTAAAATCCAGCCCCAAGATGGGCTCTTAATCTGCAGCTTGGGTGTGAATCCAATGTGTCTCAGGTGCCCTGCATCACCTGAGAGGTTCTGCTCTCCCTTAGGAACGCTGAGAAGATCTTGGGCTACCTGAACACCAATGTGCTGAGCCATGACCTCATCCCACCCCACGTGAACTTCTCCCACCTCACTGCCAAGGACTACCACGAGATGTACAGGGTGATCATGACGGTGAAGGAGGGGCACTTCAAAGAGCTGGGCCTGGATGCCTGCCTGTTGGAGGATGAACTCAACAAGGTACCTGGTGGCACTCCTGGTGGGACCAGCAGGTCACCCGCCCCATTGCCTCTCCCTGTGTCAATCCTGGGCACATGGATCTGGAAAAACAACTTTAGAGACCCTCCAGGGATGGAGAATCTGAGTCCCTATGGTTTTACCAGCAGGCAGGGGTCCTCCTGGGGTGGGAGAAGCTCTGTCTAGTACAGGTTGAGCAGGGTCATCACCAGTTCATCTCCAGTACCAGACTGGGGTTTTCTTTCCTTGAAGAGGGTTTGGTGAGGGAAACCTGAGAGGGGCCGAATTCTGTGTCCCTGACAAGTTTCTTCCCATGTTTTGGTCCTCTTCCCATCTCAACAGTCGGTGCAAGGGACTGGCCTGGCCTTCATTGCCTTCACAGAAGCCATGACCCACTTCCCAGCCTCGCCCTTCTGGTCCGTCATGTTCTTCTTGATGCTGATCAACCTGGGCCTGGGGAGCATGATCGGGACCATGTCAGGCATCACCACGCCCATCATCGATACCTTCAAGGTGCGGAAGGAAGTGTTCACAGGTGAGGTCTCTTCTCCTGCCACCTCCTTGGGAAGGGGTGGGAGGTCCCCATTGCCTTGAGGAGTCACTCCAGAAAAGTGTGGACATGGTGGGGGGTGAACTGAGCCGTGCCCATGCAGGGAATGAACCTTCTAGAGGTCCTGGTGTACCTCAGGAGGCTCTGCTGACCATGCCCATGCAGGCAATGAACCTTCTGGAGGTCCTGGTGTACCTCAGGAGGCTGTGCTGACCATGCCCATGCAGGGAATGAACCTTCTGGAGGTCCCGGTGTCCCTCAGGAGGCTCCATTGATCATGCCCACGCAGGGAATGAACCTTCTGGAGGTCTTGGTGTCCCTCAGGAGGCTCCACTGACCATGCAGTGAATTAACCTTCTGGAGGTCCTGGTGTCCCTCAGGAGGCTGTGCTGACCATGCCCATGCAGGGAATGAACCTTCTGGAGGTCTTGGTGTCCCTCAGGAGGCTCCACTGACCATGCAGTGAATTAACCTTCTGGAGGTCCTGGTGTACCTCAGGAGGCTGTGCTGACCATGCCCATGCAGGGAATGGACCTTCTGGAGGTCTTGGTGTCCCTCTGGAGGCTCTGCTGACCAGGCCCATTTGCTCCCCACAGTTGGTTGCTGCATCTTCGCCTTCGTAGTGGGGCTGATCTTTGTGCAGCGCTCTGGAAACTACTTTGTCACCATGTTTGATGATTACTCAGCCACGCTGCCGCTCACCGTCGTGGTCATCCTGGAGAACATCGCTGTGGCCTGGATTTATGGCACCAAGAAGTAAGGAATTTCTACAGCAAAAGGAGTAACTGTGGTGTAACTCTTTCCACCTCTTTTCCATATGGGCTTTTTCTCCAGGAGAAAATGTTCCAAGGGCAGTTATAGAGGCAGGAATTTGTTTCACTTTGATCCTCCTGCCCTGTCCTGGTGTAATGCAGCCCCAGGAGTGGATCCTTCTTGTGGGTATCTCCTCTTGGTTGTGATGCTCTGTTACTTGTGATGACCCTTTTTTTCTGAGGTTTCCAGGTCCTTCTGGAAGGGGAGGCTGTTCCCCAACAGTTCTCCTTGTTCAGAAGTTGTCCAGAGCAAAGACAGCTCTGGATAATGCTCAGATGGTCTTGTCCTGAGGAGTTTTGCACAAGTTCTTCAGGCTTGAGGGATGCTGAGATGGTCAGCTGGGTTCTTCAGGCTCTACCTTGAGCAACAGTGGGGCTCCTGGGAGGTTGTTTCTCACTGGAAGCTGGGGGATATCACAATTCCAAGTCTTTCCTCGGCAGGTTCATGCAGGAGCTGACGGAAATGCTGGGTTTCCGGCCCTACCAGTTCTACTACTACGCCTGGAAGTACGTGTCCCCCATCTGCATGGCCGTGCTCATGACAGCCAGCATCATCCAGCTGGGAGTCAGCCCCCCGGGATACAGTGCGTGGATCAGAGAGGAGGTGAGCACAGCTCCCTCCCCTTCCCCACCCATGCCCCAGCACAGCACGGGCAGCTCAGAGCTGCAGACCACTCTGGTCATCCCAGCTCTGCTCATTCCTCCTTCCTCTCCTGCTGGGTGACATTCCCACCCTGCTCATCCTCTGGGAGCAGTTTGTTCACACTGCCCAGATATCTCCAGGTAGATATTTCAGCCCTGCCCGTGGGCTGAAATTTGTGTTGATTTTGGTTGGCTCCCACAGCTCCATGCTGTGCCCAGCATTCCGTGTGAGGATCCTTTCCCTCGACCTGAGCCCACCTTCACGTGGTGTCCCTGGTCTGGCAGGAGGCAGCAGGAGCTGTCTGGTGTTTTGGAGACGTTGTACCTGATGGGCATCACTGCTGCAGCAGCCTCGAGACGTTAATGTCTGTCTCTTCCAGGCTGCTGAAAAGTTCCTGTTCTACCCAACATGGGCCATGGCCATCCTCATCTCCCTGATCATCCTGGCATCCCTCCCTCTGCCTCTGGTCTTCATCCTCCGGCAGTTCCACCTGGTGTCGGACGGCTCCAACGCGCTCTCCGTCACCTACAAGAAGGGTCGCATGATGAAGGACATCTCCAACTTGGAAGACAACGACGAGACCCGCTTCATCCTGAGCAAAGTGCCCAGCGAGACGCCATCCCCCATGCCCACGCACCGCTCCTACCTGGGCCCCGGGAGCAGCTCCCCCATGGAAATGAGCAGCGCTCCCAACGGACGGTACGGGAGCGGCTACCTGCTGGCCAGCACCCCCGAGTCTGAACTGTGAGGGTTGCCTGCCCACCACCCCCACCGGGAGAGGAGGGCACTGGGGAGTGGATCCTGGCTGTCCAGGCAACAGGAAAATTAATTACTAAGGGTGGAGAAGAATTTATTACTAAGATGAAGAAGAAACCCCTCTTAAAATCGTAAGCAAAGCAGCCATTTCTGAGATGACATCCGGAAGAAGGGATTGCAGGAGGGGCAGGACTCCTCTGACAACCCTCGGTGGAAAGGCAGGACCCCTGGACTCACCTCTGGGGAAGGAACGAGGAGTAAGAGACGCTGCAATACCTTTTCAAGAGTTGTTCTCGTGCAGCTCAAATCCGAAGCAAAGAATCTCTCTCTTTTCTAAGCAGCTGATGGTTGGAACAAGGACCTGGCAGCAGGTGGGAAGCCAATCACACTTCCTCCTGTCACCCAGAGCTCTTCCCTCCCCGTCTGTTGTCCTTTAGCTGGGAAGAGTCATGGCCTTATTCCAACGAGCACAATTAATCATCGATGTTCATAGCACAAAAAGGTGCTCTTGTTGTCACCATCGTTGTTGTTGTTGTATCTCCTGTAGGTTTTTATAGCTGTGGACACACCCAAATAACCCCCCAAATTCTGACCAGGGTTGGCAGGGAGCAGCATGGGGCTGGCTGTGGTGTTGGAATGTGTGAGACAGGGCAGGGTGAATCCCTGGAATCTTTGTTGCCACCAGCACAGGGACGGTGGCTGGGAGTTCTTTGGAAGCACGGAGATGTCACAGCCATGGGATGGAGTAGCTGGGATGCTCCATGGGTTGGTGGTGATGGTGCTGAGTGGCAGGAGGACCCCTGAAGTGACAGTGGTTTGGGGGTGTGAGGCTGTGTGGGGTCTGGGTGGGGTTGGTGTGATGGGGGTCAGGAGTGCTCTCCTGGAATTACTCCTGATGTGGGGGATGCTCTGCTGAACCAAAATCCCTGGCATGGTGATCATCTCCTCTCACTCCTCTCTCTTCAGATGTCCCAGAGGGACAAGCAGAGGAGCTGTGGGACATGCAGTCCTACCACACTCCTGGTTTAGCTCTCAGGAAACCACCCCTGACTTCCCACCCGTGCCCCCCTGCCGAGGTGAGCTGGGCAGTGGTTCTCTCTGGATGTGCCTCCTCATTTCTCCTCGTGTCCCCTCCGAGCCAGGGGTTTGGCATTGCCTCCTGTCACACCCCACAGGGGCTCAGCAGCCTTTGGATGGGGGTGACCAGCTCTTGGGGACCACAGGCATCCGAGGGGCAGTGGCTCCTGGGAGCCAGTGCCGGTCCCCACTAGCTCTTGATCCAGGCTGGGGAGCCCTTGTGAGAGTCCAGGGGCCTCTATTGTGCCCATCCGTGTTTTTGGGGGATCTGACTGATGTGACCTCATGTTGTTTCTCCCCCAGCTGTTTGGAAAGGTGGGATCTTCTAGCTCTAAGTCCCACTGGGACTGAGGGTCATGTCCCTGCATCCTACCTGTAACCAAGCACTTTCTGCCAAGGGTGTCAGGATAGCCTGGCATCGTCCCCCTTTTCCTTTGGGACACGGAAGCAGCACACTCTCTCTCCTCTGTTGCCTCCAAAGGCTGGGGGAGTGCCTCACCCTGGGTCCTGCTGGGCTTAGGTTGTGCAGGAAGACCTTTGAGGCCGCTCTGAAGGCCACGTTTGTGGGTGCTGGTTCATGAGCCCTTCTCTCCTCTGCTTTTCTGTCAATTGCTTTTCTTTCACCTTGGTTCTCCTTTTGGCTGGAGGTGAAGGCAGGAAGCAGCTGGTCCATTCACCACACCCCTGACATCCATGGGGCCAGCAGGTTCCCACAGTGACATCTCTTGTGGGTGTGATCCTTCATTCACAGTCTGCTCCATGGACTTGGCTGGTGACCTGGAGACTCTTCCAGGACAATTAGCTCAAGCCCTTCGTTAACTGTTTTTCTGGGGGGAAGATGGAGGAGTAGAATGAACCAAAGCAGCTCAGTGATGGTTCCAAGATCTGTGAGTCAGGATCAGCCATGCTCCTCCAGAAGTTCCCCCTTCCTCATCCCCTCCCATCTCTTTCTCCTTCCTCTGCCCATGCAAGAGGGACACAGAAATGTCCCTATGGCATCATCTCTGGAAGGGAGAGCCCCAAATCCGGTGGCATTTCCCCATCATTAGGCAACATTTTCCCTCCCATTTCTTATGGGGTCCATCCTCACTGACCAGCAGGACAGAGGATGAGTCAAATCCTTGCCCAGCATCACCTCCCCAACGCCCCCGAGCCTGGGGCTGGATTCCCACCGTAGCTCCCATGGAGTTAATGGAGCAGGACACCTCCCGTAGCCAGAACGCTCAGTCCCATGTGCTCCCATGGCATGATGCTCCTTGAACCCCGGGGCGAAGGATCCAGCCCTCCCTCTCTCCCACCCCTGCTCCCAAACCAGCCGGGGAGGAGCTCGCTTTCCTCTCTTCTTGCAGCATCAATAAGAGGCAAAGTCAATAAGAAGGTAACAAAGAAGCTATATTATATATATATATAAAATATATACTGAGAGAGGAGATGGAATAATAACCTAGAGATTCTCTATTTCTATTGTATATTTATTCTGTAAATGTCACTGTAAATGCTGTTAAATGACAAATCGTATTCCAAAGTGGCCCATGACCTATTTTCATTCCCAGTGCTGTACAGATCAATTCTCATTCTATAGCAGGGCATATTTTTACCTTTTTATTTCTTGTGTCTGGTGGGTGCACGCCCCCTTCTCCCCCCAGCCCCATGGTGCCCAGCTGCCCTGGGGATCCAGCAGAGAGGAGGAGGAGGGACGACACCTTTACTTTTATCTGTGGAAATACTCGTGTTTTGTCGTGGCATTTGCTCGGTGTGACACACGGGGTTTTGGGGGGTGTGTGTGTGTGTGTTAGGTGTTAGGAGCTCCGTGTTGTCGCCGTGGCAGCGTGCGCGTGTTCGTCCGTAGATGCCGTGCGTGGGGTGCGCGTGTCCGTGTGCGTGGCTGCCTTTAGCATTCACTTCTGGCTCTACTCGCTCACTTTTGGAGCCTGTGTGGGGCTGTGGGGGTTTCTCCCGCTCGCCGGGGCAGGTTCTCCCTCCACACACCTTCTCGGGGTGCCAGGCTGCGGATTGGGCCGACCCCCAGTGGCTTTTAGCCCTAAAAATCACTTCTTTTCCTCTTTTTCTGCACAGAGGCACAGGGAATAGCTGCTAGTTGTGAGCACAGGCACTTTTCAGTTTTCCTTCAGGCGGTGGGACAAAGAGGGGGGAACCGCTGCCGATATCCCTGTCCCCCCACATCAGCTCCTGGAGGGGTTCCCAGCCCGGATCCTGCTGCTCAGAGCAGCGGGGTGTCCCTGCGAGGGGTCCGAACCCGTTCCCTCTCAGGGGAAGGGTGTTCAGTGGGTCTGCAGAGGGCACAAAGGAGGTCGCTGGGGGCACACCCTGTGCTGCTGGAGCTGCAGGTCCGGCCTGCAGGGCTGGAGTTGGGGTGCTCTGTTCCCCAGCACCGGCCTCTGCTGCAGGGAGCTTGGCCCCGGTGCAAGGCAGAGGGCACGACTGGAGCTGGGTCCCCAGGGTGTCCCACGGCTCCTTCCCCCCAATCCCTCCAGAACAGCCCCTTCCTCACCTCTCAGCTCCTGCCCAGACCCTGACAGGTCACGTTCAGCCCCAGCACCTCCCAGAAGCAGCTCCCACTGCCTTCTAATGGCCCCCACCCTTCCCGACGCGGGTCTCGCTGGCAGGAGCGGGGCCGGGTGGCCTCGGCGGCCGGGAGGGACATGGCACAGCACGGGAACACGCAGGATGCGGCTGCTTCCCCTGGGACAAGCACAACACTGGCGAAACCCTCCTGTACAGTAAAGCACAGAGCTGGTAGTGGCGTGTCCCGTGTCCCCGGTAGCCGCAGTAGTTCCCACGTGTGCCGGGCGGGGCCGGGCTGCGCCGCCCGGGCTCCTCGGACACCGAGAGAAACCCTGTAAGAGCTGTATCAGAGTCTGATTAAAAGTCTCTTCTTACCAAGTCTCTCCTCACCGAGTCTCTTCTGTGCCTCTGTTTCCTTCCTTGGGTGGGCTTTGGGGTCTCTCTGAGGTTTAGGGTGGCAGAGACAGAAAGCGAAGGGCCCACGGGTGTCGAGGTCTGTCCTTCCCTGTCTGTCCCACTGTTGTCCTTCTGTCTCCCCTCATCCCTTCCTCCACCCAGCATCTGCCTCTGCCTGGGCCTTGCTCAGAGCCAGCTGTGTGTGGGTGCTTCAGGAGCGTGTGGAGGTTCTTTTCCCTGCTGGGCCAGTTTAACCAGTAGCCCTTGGCTTTCCAGGGCACTGGGACTGGTCTGCTCCTCTGCACAGTGCCCTGCTAGCAGTGCTGCTGGCTTATCCTGAGTGCTGGGAGTCTGGAGAAGGACCTGGGGTTTCCAGCAATCCCAGATGACTCCAGCTGCTGGGAATTAGCTCAGGTTAGCTGGGAAGCAGAGCTGCTTCTTCCCTTCCCTCCCATCTCTGCTGGCTTGTTTGGCTTTGCCGGGGCTGCTTCAGAGAGCATGAGGAAGGAGGGAAGAGATGGATGCAGAGGAGATCCCTGCCCTGGGGATGCCACCACACATGGGGACACTGCCACGGCCATGAGCTGAGCCTGTCCCCACGCAGGGGCAGCTGTGGGGAGGCAGGGAAGGTCTTTTGGGCACCATCTGGAGATGTTGGTGCAGCACTGACAGAACCAAAGGTCACAGCCTCAAGCTGCAGCAAGGGAAATTTAGGTTGGATATTAGGAAAAAGTTTTTCATGCAAAGGATGATAAAGCTCTGCAGTGGCTGCCCGGGGAGGTGGTGCAGTCCCCATCCCTGGGTGTGTTTAACAAAGCCTGGATGTGGCACTGGGTGCCAGGGTTTAGTTGAGGTGTTGGGGCTGGGCTGGACTCAGTGATCTTGAAGGTCTCTTCAACCTGGTAATTCTGTGATTCTGTGAATTCTGTGACTGGGGTAAGTGTCTGACATGGCTGGAGGAGCAGCACTGCCCAGGGAGGGGACAGGAGGTGGCAGAATGTTCTCCGTGTCCCAGAGGACATCCAGGACCCAGCTCTGAGGGAAACATCCCCCAGGAGTGTTGACCAGGACAGTGGGACACGTGGGGCAGCTCTGACCCCAGCACAGCCCAGGTCTGGGGGAGCAGGGATGGAGATCCCAGCTCAGGGCAATGCCAAGTGCTCCATGGGACACGTGTGGTGTCACTGCTGTGCTGAACCAGCTGAACTCAGCCCATCCTGTGCTCCCAGGGGCTCAGAGGGGCCAGAAAATCCCAGCACCAGGGCCTTCCTGAAAACAGGTGAGAAAAACAAACTGGAGGGGTGATTCTGGCCCCTGGGGGATGGAAAATGACACAGAAATGGGCCCAAATGTGGGACTTAAGCCAAATACACTCTATTTTAAAAACCCCACAAATACTGAACTTCCTGTGACAGTGAGGGAGAGAGGTTTCAGAGCCTGCTGGGAGGTGAAGGACATTGCTGTGGATGTGGGGGTGGGTTTTTGGGTCTCCCATCTCAAAACAACTCTGGACCAGGCTCCGGGCACGAGGTGTGTTCGGACACGAGGTGGAGCTGCTACAGCAGCATCTGCTGTGATTCCCTTGGCACCTCGGGAAGGAAAGGACATCCTGATGCTTCCAGACAGGGAAACCGAGGCACGGCCCCCCCGCACGAACCGCTCTGGCTCATTCCAAAGCCGGACCATGCCCACCGCTGTCCTCGCTCCAGCCCAGCCCCCTCCCGGTCCCAAGCCGCTTTTACGGAGTGAAATTGCGTCAGCGATGCCGAGGATGGAGCCAGATTCTCCCCAGACCCCGCCAGGCTCCGGCGCCCGTGTTTTGCCTGCCGGGGCTCCAGGCGGAGCGCAGGACACGAGGTGGCACTGTGTGACAGAGCAAGGGACGCGCCAGCAATTCGGGGAGCGCTCCCCACCCGGGAATGGTGCGAGCTGCCCTTCCAGGCTGAGCTCAGGGAGGGATGGGGCTGCAAACTCTGTCAGTGTAACCTGCACTGCTGAAATGAGGAATTGTAGCTGAAAAATTCACCTGGCAGAGGCAGAGAGGAGAGACAGAGCTTGTCCATGGCTTGTGACAGCTTTTTTGGGAAGAGCCAGCTCCAAGAGAGAGACTAGAGAGGTTTCTTGGGGATCACACCCTGGGGAGGGAAGTGCTGTGGGTGCCACGCACACAGATCAGAGATGAATCTGTCCCACCAAAAACCCGAGGGCAGAGAGCTCGTTTGGAGCATCCAGGGGTTCCTGAGGACAACATGTCTTTCATTAATGAGATTCTGGCCTAGAAGGACCTGGAGAGTTTGGTTTGGCTATTTCTGCACCAAAACAGGATTGTCTGTCCCTAAACTGCTGCACTCCACCCTCCTCCTCTGTCCTTCCATGGACAGAGACCTTGAGGGGTCCCAGTGTGCCCCCAGCCTCTCTGTGGGGCCACTCAGCCCCCTGAGCATCCCGTGCTCTCTCCTGCTGCTCTCTCCCCACCTCTGGGGATGTGCCTGATGTGCAGGACCTTGGGCCAGGCTCAGGTGCTGTGCTGGGTCAGGGGAAGAGGCCATGGTGACCCAGAGACCCCTTCTCATGTCCTCAGGACCCATCCAAGGCTTTCCAGGCTAGAGCTGATCCTCCTCGAGATCTTCCAGGTCCTGCTCTTCATTCCATCCTTTAGATGTTATCTGAGATGCCTTGAGCCTTGCAGGACATCACTGCAGAAGTGACTCCTTGCTCCAAAAAGCCCCTTATTTATCCAGCTCTTTCCAATTTTTTCTCTCCTTCTCTCTCTCTATTTTCTTTTCTTTTTTTTTTCTTTTCTTTTTTTCCCATGGACATTAAAAATCAGAAGGCATATTTAGAGAGCAGACAGCTTTGGGCGGGTGTTGCTGGCTAAAAGATCTCTTCCTTCCCCAGAAACAACTCATTTGTCTGCTTGGCCACCTCCTCCCACCCCAGGAACGGCCGCGCTTGGGTGCACGGAGCTCTTCCTGGCGGGATGAAAGTCGGCAGATAAAATATTAGCCTCAGGTCGCAGCATTCCTCCCTCCTGGCCAAACCGGCATGACGGCGATGAGGAGCCGAGCCGCGATGCCTGGCCGGTGATGCAAGGCTCGATCTTTCCAGCACGCTTTTCCCTCGGGCTCCAGGCTCTCCCGCGGGGGCAGCTCGGGCTGCTTTGGGTGTGGAGCTCCGGCAGCCTCCACCCGCTCAGGATCCGGCCCTGGAAGCCGTGGAGTTGCAGCCACACTTGGAGCTTTCTTGGGGCTTTCTTGGTGGTAAGATTGCAGCGTGGCTCTCGTGCCTCGTGGGTTTTTTTAGGTGGAGCATTTCCCCCCAGTGCTCCCTGGATTTTGGGGACACATCACAAACAGAGGGGACAAACCTGGGCAGGGGGTGAGGAGGGCCCTGGTGGGGTGACAGTGCACAGCCCAGGGAGGGGTGCTGAGGCAGCATCCCCACTCCTGTCCCCTCACCCTGCACCAAGAACTCCCTTATCCAAGTGCTGCCCCTCCTGGATGAGCCCCCACCCCAATACCAGGCCTGTGCTGGGCTTGGATCCCTTCTATGGCCCCAAAGCATCCCCCACGCCCTCGGTGCAGCAGCACCGGCAGTGCCGGTGCAGAGGTAAACAGCGGTGAGTGCCTCAGGTCTCCACCTGGGGGGCAGCCTCGGCCCCGGGGCACCACAGCCCTTCACCCCCTCCCCAGCCCCGGGAGCCGGGGCTGAGCACCGCCAGCGTCCCGGGGGGCGCGGAGCCCCCCAGGAAGGGGGTTTAGGGGAAGGGCCCCGGGGGCTGGGGTGGTTGGTGCCCCCAGCCCCGGCAGCCGCTGCGGGAAAGGGGCATCTCGCACGCAGGAGCAGAAACAGGGCGGAGAGATGCTCGGGGAGGGCGGTGGGAGGGAAGGGGGGTCAGCTCCGAGTGCAGCCTCCCAGCTCCCCACCGGCCCCGGGGTCGGTCTCTCCTGACCTCTCGGTGAGCGAGGGATTGCGAGCCAGGGAGGGATGGGATCTGCGGGAGCCTCTGCCAAGAGCTGGCTCCAGATCCGCAGGCAGCTCTGGGCTGCATTTCCCCTCCGGCGCGAAGAGGAGCTGGGGTGTCCGGGGTTCACTCCTCGCTGACACCGACCCCCCGAGACCCTCACCGGCACGTCGGGCCCCGCGGGGAGGTGAGCCGGTGCCGGGGGGTGCGGGGGACCCGGGGGTAGGCGGAGGGTTGGGCTGGGGGTGGAGGGGATGAAGGGATGGATGGAGGGAAGGGAGGATGGAGGGGAGGGATTGCTGGGGCGGGGGGTCCCCGGCCCCCCGGCGGGGCGGCGCCGGTTCTCGTAACCCCACCGCTCGCTCCCAGCCCTATAAAATCCCCGCCGAGCCCCGCAGCCGCTCCCGCCGCCTCCCTCCCGCAGAGCCACGCGGGGAGGCACCGCCGGGGCGCAACAGGCCCCCCCGGGCCGGCCACGCGTGAACGGGGACCGCCGGGGAGGGAGAGCGGGAGGGGAGGCCGAGAGGGCGCATCCATACCCCCTTCTCTGCCGGCAACCGGGGAAGAGCCCCCCGGCCGCCGCCTCCTCCCCGAGCCCGGCCCGGGGGGGCGGAGGGAGCGCAGAGCCGCCGGAGCGGGAGGGGCGGGCGGCGGGGCCCCCCCGCGCCTGGCGCTGCAGGTACCGGGAGGGGGGGACACACCGCCCGGCCGGGCTCAGCATCCCCCATCCCTTCTCCGGCATCCTCCCGGCCGGGCCCGCATCCCCCCCGGCTGCCGCACCCCCCCGCCCACTGCTGGCCCCCTCCATCCCGCACTTGTTGCTGCCCGGCGGGGCTGGGCTGGCTCCAGGTTTAGGGCGGTTTTATTTGGGGGGGGGTGGCTTTGGAGGGGGTGGAGGTTGCAGCCTCCCCTGCTGTCCCCCCGGCAGCCAGCGGTGTCCGGCGCGGCTCCAGCTTGCTCCCCCCGAGGCCAGGGCCAAGGCTGAGCCCCCCCTTTTCCCCTCCCCAGTCCCATCTCTGTCCTCCCCTCCCGCCTTCGCTGAGCCCCAGCTCCTCGCCCGGAGGAAGGGTGCACGTTGTGGGCATCTCCCATCCACCGAAATCTATGATCAGCTCGGTGTGTGTCTCCTCCTACCGTGGACGCAAGTCTGGGAACAAACCACCCTCCAAAACATGCCTGAAGGAAGAGATGGGCAAAGGGGAAGAGTCGGACAAGATCACCATCAACGTAGGTGGCACCCGGCATGAGACCTACAAAAGCACCCTGCGGACTTTGCCGGGCACCCGCCTGGCCTGGCTGGCCGACCCCGATGCCCAGAGCAACTTTGACTTTGATGGCAAAAGCAACGAGTTCTTCTTCGACCGGCACCCCGGGATCTTCTCCTACGTGCTCAACTACTACCGCACCGGGAAGCTGCACTGCCCCGCGGACATCTGCGGGCCCCTCTTCGAGGAGGAGCTGACCTACTGGGGCATCGACGAGACCGACGTGGAGCCCTGCTGCTGGATGACCTACCGCCAGCACCGCGACGCCGAGGAGGCCCTGGACATCTTTGAGAGTCCCGAGCCTGGCGGAGGGGCTGGTGGAGAGGAGCCTGAAGAGGAAGGGGGCAGGGAGATGGCCCTTCAGCGCCTGGGCATGGATGACAGGCCCCCAGGGGCGGCAGGGGCGGCTGGAGGGGGTGGCTGCTGCCGGAACTGGCAGCCCAAGATGTGGGCGCTCTTTGAGGATCCCTACTCGTCCAAGGCGGCAAGGGTAAGCTCCCGAAAGGCGGCGGAGGGAGGTGGGATGGATGGGGCTGTGCTGGGGTTGTGTCTTCACCTCCCATCCCCGAGGGCAAGGCCCATCCTGGTGGGTTATATGAGGCCCTCCCATAACTGTCCCACTCCGACTGTGGGGCACGTGAGCCATGTCCCATCCTACAGGACATCTCTTCCATTGTCTCCCAATCGCCTCCCAACTCATCCCATCTGGGAGAGCTGGGCTGAAACTGGGGGCAAGAACAATCCCTGCCCCCTTTGCACCCTCAAGCACTCCCTAGGCACCTCCTGGGCACACGGAGATGAGGGATTGTCCTTGGCAGGGCTGACTCCTGGCAGAGTTCCAGGATGCTCTAGGATAGAATGTTTGGGTTCCTCCTGCTGGGCTGCATGATGCCAAAACCCACACTGAACAGCCCAGGTGTGGAGTGGAGGTCCGGGCTGGGGGTTGGGTTCTGCAGCAAACGGGATCCTCACGGCTGTCCCCAAGCAGCTCGTCCTCCTCACGTGTAGGGCCCACAGCCCCAAAGGACACCCCGTGCCCCTGCACCCCACCAGGGCCACCCCCACGTCTCACAGAGCCCATCAGGCACTGCTGACACCCCAGCATGGTCCCACAGCCCCCTCCCCACACATGGTCCTAGTACCGTGTGTGTGCACACAGGAGCTCATCCACACACCAGAGACCCCCCCACCCTCCCTGGGCACTTGGGCTGTCCCTCCCCACAGGCACTGACATGCCCAGGATGTGTCCCCCAAAACCCAGGCCACCCACCCTCCCTGGGCACGCTGGCTGTCCCTCCCCATGGGCACCGACGTGCCCAGGACGTGCCAGGATCCCAGCCCGGCGCTCCGGCGCTGCTCTGCGCATGTGTGTCCTCTCCCAGCTCCTCACAGATCATCCCCAAAGCTCTGCCCTGACCCCCCAATACCCACCCAGCCCCTGGCACGCCCAGTTTATAAATCTGCCACACACACCCAGGCAGGCAGTTGGGAAGGAGATGAATCCTGGATGCATTTAGAGGTGTAAAAAAACCCCATCAATGGTAAGAAATTCTGCAGGCATTTCACACCCACGAGCAGCACACAGGGCAGGGGTCAGTTTGGCAAGGAGCTGTTTTTGCAGCAAATGTTAGAGCAACATACACAGAGAATGCTCGGGCAGCAAGAGCTGAACCTATTTTAAAAGGGTACCCCCTCCTCTGCCCATCCCTGAGGGCTCTTCACCTTGGAGAGATGCTCTGAGTGGTGTAAAGCTCCAAATAAAAAATTAAACAAAAGTAAAAATAAACCCAAGCACAATAATTCAACTCCTTTTTTTCCCCCTGGTGTCATTTGGTTCTGCTTTTCCTGTGTGCTGAGCTGGTCCTGGAAAGGCTTTAGCAGGAGGAATGTACTGGAGGGAGCAGAGATGGTGGTGATTGAGGCCCCGCTGGGGCTGGAGTGGGACCAGTTTGCACTGGGATCTCCCTGCTTCCTTCTCAGTGCTCTAGATAAGTGTTCAGCTCAGCAGTGCCATGGGAACGATCAACTTCCAGAGGCAACAGGAAAAAATACCAGTGTAGTTTTGCCACAGCTTAGGAGAACTGCTCTGGCAAGAGGGGAAACTGAGGCACAGAGCAACGCAACCAGCCCAAGTTCCTGAGTGCACCCAGTTCCTGGCTGGAGTCATCATCCAGCACCAGGATGCTGCAGGACTCGTGTGGGTACAACATTCCTGGTGCTGCCCTGCCTTTGGTGGTGGGTGAGGTTTGCAGTGGTTGGGATTTCTTTGACACCCCATTTTGGGGTCTCCCCCTTGTCAGAGCCACAAACAGGGTGCTGCTGGCTGAGGGAATGTGCTGGAGCAGCTGAACAGCAGGTTGCCAGACCTTGGGAAGCAGCAGTCCCAGGCTGTCCATACAAACTCTCTCCTCTCTGTGTGCCAGCCGTGACTAAGAGTCTCAAGAGCTGAATTTCTCTGGTCAGTCGTCGCTCCTCCTCTCCATGGAGCAGCCCCTCGGGCCCTGACTCAGTTGGCTCCTCGTTATTTCCATCTTTCCCTCCCTCCAGCACTTCTCCTGAGCTGGCAGCAGTGTGAGCACATGGTTGGAAATCTCTCCCATGTTTTAGCCTCTTTGCCATGCACCATCGATGGCCACGGGGTCCCTGGCTCCTCACTCAGGGAATGTTTGGTCCCTGGTGCAACTGCTGTCCCAGCTGGAGCCTGACACTTTTCCTCCCCATGGGAAGCTGCCCTGGCTGTGATTTTACCTCTATGTCCAAACTCTTCTTACATGCAGCTCCTCATTGTTTTTTCCCTTTGCAGCCCAACTCGGAGAGTCCTGACCTCACTTTCATGGGGACTTTCAGGCTCATGACCCTCTGTAGGGTCATGGATTTTTTGGTGACACCTATGGCAAGCTGTTGAGTGCAGGACAATATTGTGTAGAACATCAGCAGGTTCTGGAGGACTTGTTTGGTGTGTATTGGTGGTACTGGATTTATACATAGATTTTATTTCATTTTAAAGACAGTTTTGGAAAAGGACTTGAGTTTGGAGCAGAGACTGTGGCTGAGGTGAGACATCTTGGGTCAGACACAGAAGTGGAGCAGCACTCTGGGGGGGACACGATGTTTGGCACTGGCTGTGAACCCAACTTCTATTTTTAAAGGCTGATTTTGCTCCTTGGGCTAAATCAGGTCTCACCTCACACCCAGCAGCAGGGCTGCTTCATTACTCAAGTGTTTTCATGGTCTCACTCCCTTCCTGGGTGAGTTTTTTCTTTCTACTTTTCTTTAAGTCTAAATTTTTACTCTTCAGGTTTTCCCAAGATTCCCCATACAGGGAAGCTCAGGAACGTGACTCAGCCCTCAGCTGAAAAGCAGATTATTTTGGCTGTGCCACCACTGTGTAGAGACACTTGTCTGGTTAAGCTGGCCTTGCTTTAAGATCCCAGTTTTTCTGGATTTGTTTCCCAAGTTGCACTCACAGGTCAGCCTTCAGAGCCGAATCCCCAAGCGCGGTTCAAAGGGGTCTGACTGAGGGGTGAGGAGCATCTCACTCCATCCCCGAGCAGGTGTCCCTCACTGGGGCAGGAGAATCATCTTCCACAGGTTTCTCCATCATTTAATTCCTGGTTTAAATGTCACAC
Organism: Onychostruthus taczanowskii; assembly: GCF_017590055.1. NCBI lineage: Eukaryota > Metazoa > Chordata > Aves > Passeriformes > Passeridae > Onychostruthus > Onychostruthus taczanowskii. Next base: position 2,261,445 of record NW_024505229.1, on the reverse strand, counting down.
CAAACTCCTGCAGGGCTGGCGCTCTGTGGCGGACCCACGCGGGTCTGCCCTTGGGGACAGCCCTCAAGGACGCTCCTGGCAGGCTCGGGGCTGCTGGCAGGGCACGGCCGGTGGCGGGGGTCGGGTGTTTCTCCAGCGTGACTCAGGCTGCCTCTGCTGCTGATTCACTCCGGCCGAGGATCAGGGCTGTCGCCCGAGCAGCCTCGCGGTGCGGCTCCGCCGGGCGCGGCCCTTGGGTGGCTTTGACTGCAGAAGGTCACGTCCTGCTCGGGGCAAAGGGGCTGCAGCAGGACCTGCTCCCGGGAAGCTGAAACCACCGTGCTGTTGTGCTGCAGGGAGGTAGAACAGGAGTTTTTCTGCTCCGAGGCTTTTTTGTTTTTGGGGGGGGTTGGCTCTTGGAAACATGCTCCAGGTAATGGGCTCGCGAGGAAGGGAGGCGGGGAGCTGAGCAGGGTCAATGGGAGCACAAGGTGGAACGTTGTGACACAGCCTGTGACTTCCAGTGCGTGCTGCTGGCCCTTCCTCACCCACATCCGAGGCGAGGAGAAGGGAGGAGGAGGTGGCATGAGGGGGACAACGATCTCCCTTCTTGGGCAGTGTGGAGAAATGGGAAGATCTGGGTGCCACCAGCTCCAGGCATCAGCAGGAGGCTGAGCTGTGCCTGCTCCTCTCCTCATCCACCCTAGCAGTCCTGAAGCTTCTGTGGGCACATCACCCACCACTGACCCTCAGGGAGGGAGTGAATGATGTCTCTGACACATCCAGACCCCAAAGCTCATGGCTGTGAACAGTGTGAACCTGTCATCTGGAGGGGTTTGTGATGAGTGTGGGGGAAAGCCCTTTGAATTTGTCCTGTCAAAATTCCCTTTTCATGTCAGTTCCCATTGGAAGATTGCTCCAGTCCCAGACTGTCCCAGTTGTCCCTCATCCCCACCACTGCACATCTCCAGGCACAGCTGGAGCCCAGCTCCACACATTCTCCTGCACAGATCATAGCACTTGGAGAAAGGTCCTGGACTGACAGCCCCAGGCACTGAGGTTTGCTGTCAACCCATGGGAGAGGTCATGGGGTCCCTCCTCATTCTCCACCCTTGGTTTTGGGGCAGTGGGTGGCAGCATCCGGAATGTTTTGTCCTCCTCCAAACAGAAGAAGTTGCCCCACATCAGCTCATGGCCGCTGTAACTTTGACTTTCACAGGTGGTTGCTTTCGCCTCGCTTTTCTTCATCCTGGTCTCCATCACAACCTTCTGCCTGGAGACACACGAGGCCTTCAACATCGACGTCAACGTGACGGAGACCCTGGTGGTTGGCAACACCACGACGGTGCTGCTGACCCACAAAGTGGAGACGGAACCCATCCTCACCTACATCGAAGGGGTCTGCGTGCTGTGGTTTACCCTCGAGTTCCTGGTTCGCATCATCTGCTGCCCAGATAAGCTTCTCTTCATTAAAAACCTGCTCAACATCATTGACTTCGTGGCCATCTTGCCCTTCTACCTGGAGGTGGGTCTCAGTGGCCTGTCCTCCAAAGCTGCCCGGGACGTGCTGGGCTTCCTGCGGGTGGTGCGCTTCGTCCGCATCCTCCGGATCTTCAAGCTGACGCGGCACTTTGTGGGTCTCCGGGTGCTGGGCCACACGCTGCGGGCCAGCACCAACGAATTCCTGCTGCTCATCATCTTCCTCGCCTTGGGGGTCTTGATTTTCGCCACCATGATCTACTACGCCGAACGGATCGGAGCCAAGACGTCCGACCCCACCGGGAGTGACCACACTCACTTTAAGAACATCCCCATCGGCTTCTGGTGGGCCGTGGTGACGATGACGACCCTGGGCTATGGTGACATGTACCCCAAGACCTGGTCGGGGATGGTGGTGGGGGCCCTGTGCGCCCTGGCCGGGGTGCTGACCATCGCCATGCCCGTGCCCGTCATCGTCAATAACTTTGGGATGTACTATTCCTTGGCCATGGCCAAGCAGAAGCTGCCAAAGAAGAAGAAAAAGCATATACCCCGTCCGGCCCCGCTGGACTCCCCCACCTACGGCAAATCCGAGGAGAACTCGCCCCGGAACAGCACCCAGAGCGACACCTGCCCACTGGCAGTAGAGGAGGGGGCGACTGAGCGGAAACGGTCAGGTGAGACCCCAAAGGTGGGGCCGAGGGAGGGGGAGACCTCCGGGAGCCCTCAGGGCAATTTGTTTGGTCCCCGAGTCCCCGGGGATGGTGCAGGATGTGGCCCCCAGCTCTGGGTGGGGCCCCTCAGGTGTGAGGGTGGTGGGGGCCATGCTGGTGGAGCAGGGCACTGCAGGTCAAATCCCCCACCCAGGCAGGGGGGAAAGGCCACCTGCTTTCCCAAAAGCCATATCCTTCCCTCCTAATGGCACAGATCAAGTCACTGTGGTGGCTTTCAAGGTGTCCCTGCCTAACCCACCTCCCTCACAGTGACAGAGGTAAGGCCACTCGCCCTACTCTCATGTTAGCCTGGTCATGCCCTTGGCACAGATTTTTCCTTTGCTTCCTCCCACCATAAATCAGGGTAACTTTCACCAAAATTGATAAATCCAGGAGCATTCCCTGGGGCTTGACCCCACGTCCTCATTCATCTGCTGGTAGACAGAATCCCTGCACTGCTGCTCCAAATCCTGAGCAAAACCAATCCCTGGACATTTCTCTTTCTTTTGGTCTCATGCATTGAGCTGAAGTTTGGGGGTTGGCCAGTTTTTCCTTAGGATCAGCAGAAGGCACAGCCCCAGCCGTGGGCAGCTGTGGGCAGCACCCCTTGGGCTACCTTTGGGGGTCTGTGTGAGCCCTGCCCCACTGTCAGTGCTGGCCATGGTGGCTGCTCTGCCCATTTTGCCTTGCTTTGCTGCCAGTGGCACCTCTGGGGTGTCTGGAACACCATGGTGGGGTTGTGTCCTGCACCAGCACTGAGGGGTTTAACAGGGATGGGGATTTCCCTGCTGAGGAAACAGGGAGCTCTGGGTGCCCCAAAGAGCTCTTTCCCTTTATAAATCCTTTTCCACATGCCTGCGAATCCCATCTGCCCAGGAGCCCTGGCAGCAGGGAGCCGTTAGAGCCAGGAGCCCAGGCCAGGCCCTCACATGGCAGAGCATCCTCTCAGCCAAGCAACCAGGGAGCCAGGGGACATAAATTAGCACTTCCCACCACCCTGAGCAGCCCGTTCCTCAGCAGTGTGAATTTTGGAGAGCTAATTCCCTCCGATTAGGTGGGTGGATCTCAAAAACCTGGGGTGTTTCATCCCCAGCTTTGGCTTCATGCAGGTTTTATATCCCTCAGCAGGACTAGAGCTGCTTGGAATCATATCTGTGTTTGTCCTGCTCCCCTGGCTGCTCTAAATGAGCATGTCCAGGCTGGGATCAGCACCTGAATTGGTCGGTGTTGCTCACCTGCAGCCTGCTCTTGTGCTTCCTTGCACGGTCTGGCCAGCCCCTCCTGGCCACCCTGAGCACTTTCTGCTGTGGCTTTGTCAGCTGCTGATGGGTCTCTGCCTCCCTGCAGACTCCAAGCAGAACGGCGAGGCCAACGTGGTGCTGTCGGACGAGGAGCAGCCGCTGTCCCCGACGGACGAGGAGAAGCGGCCGATGCGGCGCTCCAGCACCCGGGACAAGAACAAGAAATCCTCCACGTGCTTCCTGCTGGCCACGGGGGACTTCTCCTGTGCAGCAGACGGAGGCATCCAGAAAGGTACGGCTGGAGGGTGGGAGCAGGACCTGGCTGGGGAGGGAGAGGTGGAGGCTGAGGGCGGCTTTGTTGGGCTGATCCAAGGCTGGTTCATCTCCATCCATCTGCCTGGCTGTCCTCTGCTCCCCAAACCCACATCTTCCTGCCCCTCCATCTGCTTCACCTCCATCCAACACATTTCTCCCCGTGACGGCTCCACATTTTGTGTTCTCCTCCCCAGTCACCCCTATTTGGGGTCTGTGACCCCCATTTGGGTTCTATGACTGCCATTTGGGGTCTATGACTCACATTTGGGGTCTATGACCCCCATTTGGGGTCTGTGATCTGTGTTTAGGGTCTATGACTCCCATTTGGGGCCTGTGACTCCCATTTGCATTCTGCAATCCGTGTTTAGGGTCTGTGTTCCCCATTTGGGGTCTGTGTTCCCCATTTGGGGTCTATGACTCCCATTTGGGGTCTGTGACTCCCATTTGCGTTCTCTGATCCGTGTTTAGGGTCTGTGATGCCCATTTGGGGTCTATGACTGCCATTTGGGGTCTATGACTCACATTTGGGGTCTATGACTCCCATTTGGGGTCTGTGAATCCCGTTTGGGGTCTGTGATCCCCATTTGGGGTCTGTGATCCCTGTTTGGGGTCTGTGATCCCCATTTGGGGTCTGTGACTCCCCATTTGGGGTCTGTGACCCCGTGCTGGCTGCACTGCCCTCCCGGGGGGCAGAGTGCTCCAATCTCCCATTTGGGGTCTATGACTCCCATTTGGGGTCTGTGACTCCCATTTGCGTTCTCTGATCCGTGTTTAGGGTCTGTGATGCCCATTTGGGGTCTATGACTGCCATTTGGGGTCTATGACTCACATTTGGGGTCTATGACTCCCATTTGGGGTCTGTGAATCCCGTTTGGGGTCTGTGATCCCCATTTGGGGTCTGTGATCCCTGTTTGGGGTCTGTGATCCCCATTTGGGGTCTGTGACTCCCCATTTGGGGTCTGTGACCCCGTGCTGGCTGCACTGCCCTCCCGGGGGGCAGAGTGCTCCAATCTCTGTCCCTGCAGCTCTCCTCCCTGGGTTTCAACACCCCATCTCTGTCTGGTGTGAGTGGGACATCTCTCCTGGGGACATGGTGGGGTTGTGACTGAAGGTGACCAAAAGGTTTTCAGTAGGGAAAAAGAAATCCAGAGGCTTTTCCCCTGCTCTCCCCTGTGGTGGCTTTCGGCGGGTTCGAGTGTGGGGAGCTGCGATGTGTCAGGTGCTGCCTTGCCAGCAGCTCAGGGCTGCCAGAAAGGCTCCTCTGGCTTTGGAACAGGAGCTGTGCTAAGTGTTGAGGCTTTCCATGGGAAACTGAGGGGGAGATGAGTCAGGAAAACACAAAACTCTTCTCCCCGTGACAAAACAAAATCTTTTTCAACCTGGTCCCAGAGTTCTCTGCTCCTTTGCTCATATCTCAGCACTCCAGCCCCAGAGAGGGTAAATCCAGTGCCCCAAAATCCAGCTGCACCCTCGATTGCTGGGATAACTCTTAGGGCACAGCTCAGTTTCCCAGTTGTGCAGTGTTTTGTGTGTCCAGGGTGGCGTGGGATGCTGTAGCTGCAGAGCTGACCTACTTCTACCTCCCTGGTACCAAGTGCTGCCCGTTGCTCACGGGGAGCTGGCACCAGGCAGGAGCAGGGATAATATGCTGCATCCCTGAGCGCTCCCCAGGACCTGTTGGTGCTCTGGAGAGCCTCAAGGGTTTGTTCCTTTTGGAACTGCTTGGCATGGCACAGACTGAGTGGGACACAGGGACGTGTTTGGGTGCAATCACATTTATCAGTAGTAGAAGCAAGTTGGTTCTTTCCTCCTGGGAAATCAAGGATTCCCTTTGGCATTGCTGCTCAGCCTCAGAAAGAGGACAAAGAGGAAAAGCTTTGCTCATCCTTGGGGTACCATCAAATATCTGCTTGAAATGCCTGATGTTTTTTCCTTGGAAGTGCCTTTTCCTGTGAAGTATGTCCTGTTAATGTGGAGAGGGGAGGGAGGATTAGTCCCATTCCAGACTGGGAGAGGGAATGCTGAACTGGAGGGGTGGAGGAGACGGATGAAAGCCAGAGCTGATTTTCCTCCTCAGAAAATGCTGAAGCCAGGCTTCAGCTGAAGCATTTGAATCTGGTCCCACTGAAGCCAGGAGAAGTGGAGCAGCTCTAAGAGTTGAGGATCCAGAGCTGCTTTCACTCACTCCCAAATCCCATCACTGGATCAAGGAGACCAGGAGATTTCTGTCCTTGTGTGGTGGCACAGCAGCCCTTTGAAAGGGCGCTGTTGGTGATGGTTCTGCGGGGGCTCTGGTGTCTTCCCTGCAAATTTCAGAGTGCCTTTTACACTTTAAAACAGAAGGTGTGCACGGGTCACTCATGCCCATGTTGCTGAAATGATGTTGCACCTGGAGAAAGCTGGATCTGCGGTCCAGAGGGGCTCCAGAGATGCTTGAGACCTTTTGGGAAGGGGAACCTCAGTGTCCTGCTTGGCTGTGGGACAGACGGGTGGGAGGCTGTCCTGGGAGGCTCTGGTGTCTTCCCTGCAAATTTGAGAGTGCCTTTTACACTTTAAAACAGAAGGTGTGCACGGGTCACTCATGCCCATGTTGCTGGAATGATGTTGCACCTGGAGAAAGCTGGATCTGCGGTCCAGAGGGGCTCCAGAGATGCTTGAGACCTTTTGGGAAGGGGAACCTCAGTGTCCTGCTTGGCTGTGGGACAGACATGGGAGGCTGTCCTGGGAGCTCAGGGCTGGCCTAGTGAAATGCTCTGGGTGACCAGAGGTGACCAGAGATGACCAGAGGTGACCAGGGGGCACTGTGGGACAGACGGGTGGGAGGCTGTCCTGGGAGGTCAGGGCTGGCCTAGTGAAATGCTCTACGTGACCAGAGGTGACCAGAGATGACCAGGGATGACCAGAGGTGACCAGGGGGTGAAGCAGCCTCCAGCCAAAATCCGCTGGGAGCCGCAGAGGCGCCTCTTCCCTTGGTCCTGATTTATCTCCTGCTGAGGCTGTTTGTTCTGGTACTGGGATGTTGGCAGCCCTGCAAATTGAGATGAGCTTGGTTCTGAGCCCGACTCTCTGATGGCCATCTGTCAGATCCTGGGACAGGTACTGGTGTCTGTGCAAGCTGTGGAAATCAGGAGAGGGAGCTGGTTTGGGAATAAGCTGCAGATCTCGGTATCCATCGTGGCTTAACCCCAACTCCAGGTCGGTCTTGTTGGGGTAGCTCAGAGAGAAGAGCTGCTCCTGCCCTTGGAGCTGAGCCTGGAGCAGATTGAGCTGGATTGCTGGGGATTCCTATGTGGAATGTGTTTCTTGCTCCTGTAGCTGCCTGCAGTGGTATTGCTCTGCTCCCTGGCTGCCAGGGATGGCTTCAGAGCCTTTATCTCCCCTCAGCCCTGGGGTCCTGCTCAGCCCTTCCCAAAAACGTGTACTGCTGGCTGCAGACACTTGCCATGGGGCTGCCTTGGCACAAAAGCCCTGTCCTCTGCTTGGTGGAGGGATATGGAGGCAGGGTGAGTCCAGCCAGGGAGACTGGTTGGGATGGAACCATGGAATCACTTGGGTTGGAAAAGAGCTCTACGAGTCCAACCTTCCCCCAGCACCTGGCCACTAACCCGCGTCCCCAAGTGCCACATCTGTGTCTCTTAAAGAACTCCACCTCCTTTATCAGCACATTAAAATGGCACAGCAGCAATTTTTGGCTCTGTAGAGCACGGTGCAGCTGATTTTCACTCTGTTTCTTGCTGCCAGTGCAGGGCCATGATCCTGAGCATGTAGGATGGGATCAAACTAGGAACACTCACGGGAGCATCCCCTGGAGCTGCCTGGCTGGGGGGGACCGAGCACCAGCCCACTTTGCACAGGGACACGACCCCACAGGAGCTGTGTGCCAGGACTCTGTCCCCAGCAGCAGCACGCTCCTGGGCTCTGCAGCCTCCCTGCTCTGCCCCATCCCCTCTGGCACATCTCCCAGCCTCACCCTGAGCCTGCAGGAAGCAGGCAGTGCCACGGCCCGGGAGGAGCCCCCGGGGTCACCCAGAGCTCTTTAATTCCTAAAGCAATCCCAGTGGCTCTGGGTAGCCCCTGGGAGAGTTACTGGGGCTCCAGCTCTGTTTATCAGCTGATTAGCAGAGCACAACCCCCTTGTCCAGTTGTGGCTGTATCTGGCCCTGGGTGTGGTGGGAAGCCACGACAGCCGTGAGGGACTGAGTCTGGAGCCCCTTCCCAGGTGCTCCTGCAAGTGTGGCTTGGGATAAATTCATGGACAGAACAAAGTGCTGGGCTTGGGGCAGGTTTGCCCCTGGAGCTCCACTGCAGAGGGTCCCTGGGGAAATCAAACATCTTTATGAAGTTCTGTCCCAAAATGTGATGGTTGAGACTTAATCAGAGTGAGCAGCGGGTTTTGGACCCCGTTTCTGTCCCTGTTGGCACCTTTTCTATTCAGGGTTCGGAGCGGGAGGCAAAGCCCATCCCCACAAACCCCACCAGCCCTGCCTCGCTGGCAGCTCCCAGCAAAGCCCGAGCCCGTAACACCTCCTGCCCCACGGGGCTGCTCGGGGGCTGGGGGCTGCCCCAGGCTTTCAGGGACCACTTGGATCTCAGCACAGCTGCTTCCCACACAGCTCAGGGCAGCGGGAAACGCCTGAGCTCTTCCAAGAGCCTCAGCGCACCCGGAGAAAAGAGCAAGGGGAAGGAAAAAGGAGTTTTTGGGAATGTTGTGGGGAGCAGGGTGGTCTTTGCATCAGCTGCTGTGGGTGGGGAAACTCCCAGCTCCCCCCCAGCTCAGGGCTGTGCTCACTTCCCTCCTCACTCGCTGGGTGGATCCGTGCCAAGATGTAAATAAGGAAATTGCTCTTCTCCTCAGGCCTGCTGCTGCTCCCGCTTCCACTGCAGGGAGGGAAAAGCTTTGCTGGAGTCAGCAACAGGTTGAGGCAGATCCCTCTGTGCCCTGGACCTGCCCCTGTTTCACTGGAGGAGCTGAGTCTCCTCGGGGGGCTGAGGGGTGGGGAGGGGCTGAAGAATCCCTGCTGGCTGCTGGGGCTGGGAAAAGCCACAAACAGGGGACAAGCCCCGGAATTGCAGAGGCAATGCTCTGGAGCCTTTCCCAGGTGATGCTGCTGTCTCAGCACCCACCTTGGGGGTGATGCTGGGACTGCTCTGCTGTGAGTCTTGATCCCTGACCCAAGCCCAAACCAGCGGCAGCAGAACCCAAAGATGTGCCACGAACTCCTGGGGCAGGACGCAGGGAGGGATTCCAAGCCTGGCACTGCTGAAGGAGCCATCCATCACCTTGTTTTTCTGCTGTCAGGAGCTGCCTCCCTCTGCTCCCCCCACACAAACGCTGCTTCCCTGGTCTTTGCTTTCCCTGGATCTCGCTTGGGAAGGCTCAGGCTTGGCTGGGTTTGCTCAGCCAGGTGCTCTCAGGGAAGGTCCAGGCGCAGGGACATTGGGCTCATCACAGCTGGGAACATCATTAATTTTCCATGTTTTGGCAGCAGATCCAGGGAACAGACTCATCCTTAGCAGTTCTGCTTTGTGGATCTAAAAATCCAATTTTCAGTGCAAAGACTTTGTGTCTTCCCAGCAAGAAAAGTGGCTTTTGACCTGCAAGAACATTTCCTCTGGCTGTTGCTTTTTCAATAAAAGCTGGAGAAATTCCTGGCTCTTTGTGGGAGCATGAAGGGTCCCCATGCTTAAAGAAACAGAAATATTTGCTCTTTAATGCAATTTCTTATGGAAAATAATGAGCGTGTCTACCTGCTCCATTCCACACAGAAAGGTGTCAGCAGCAGCCTGCTGCTACAGGGGTGTGAAAACCAGAGCTGGGGGAATCACTCCTTCCAGATCCCATATTTGTTTGAGTTCTGCTGCTTTTCCCCGTCTGCTTCAGCCCACAAAATCCCCAGACTCATTCCTCATTCTGAGCAATTTGGGAAACAGAACCCAACACCCTCCAGGAGCAATTTGGTCTCTTCACTGATGGCTGAGTCCTGCCTTTGGCCGGCGCTGCTCCATGAAGGGAAGCTCTGGAGGAGCCTGCTTGTCCCCAAAAAGCCCTTCCTGCACTTTTTTTGGGGGTTGCTCGGGGTGTGGGGCTCAGCCCGGCGCTGGCAGCCTCCTGAGCCTCGGGCAGAGCTGCTGGGCTCTAACCTGTGTGTTTTGTCCCGCTGCTCCCCCGTGCCCTCCGTCCTCTAAAGGACCTGGCTGTGCCCCGGGTGTCCCTCTGGTCCCCACCACGCCGAGCAGCCCCAGCTGGGACATCTCCATCCCCCAGGAGCTGGTCTGAGCCCCTCCAGCTCCCCCTGTCACGTCTCCGCTGACCTTGTCTCGTGTCCATGTGGATGGGCAGTCCCTGGAGGAGGTGTTGGGGTGCTTTTCCCCTCTTTGAAACCTTATTCATCCTAAATAAACCCTGCAATTCCCTCTGGTGTCGAGCCCTCCCTCCCGTGGGCCGCCTGTGTTGGGCTAAAGGGTGGTGGAAACACAAGGAGGACAAGTTGACTCATAAAATTATATCTCATTGTGCTGGAAATGGCTGAATTCATATATTTTTAGGTTTTATTTTGTTTGGTTTTTTTAAAACCAGCCTCAAGTTTCCGGAGGCAACAGATGAATAAACCTCTATTCCCTGCCCAGCAGTGGCTCCCCTCTTGTTTTGTGCCTCTTTCTGCCTAAATCCTGCTTGTTCTTTCCCAGATTGTGTCTGCTTCTCCTTCCAACATCAGGATGGGCCTGAGGGCCTTGGAAACCAGCCCTAAGATCCCTTGGAGGCTGGAGGGCCCTGGGAGAGGGTTCAGGGAGCACACAGAGGCTGGGATCATAGGGATGGGTACTCCCATGAAGAGCTGGGAAGTGGTGGCAAGAGGAATAAAGGTCCCTGGCAAAGCTGCTGCTGGTGTGGAACAGAGGGGCAGAGAGAGATTTGAGGCAAAATGATGCCTAAATAGATGGGGGATGAATCCTTGTTTGGGATGGACATGAGGTGGTGATTCCAGAACATTCCCACGGGGATGGGAGCTGGGTTTGAGCCAGGCTCTCCCCATCCCTGGGAGGATGAGGCTGGAGAGTCAAACTCCCTGTGGCACTGCTGGTTTTTGCTCACCTGTATTGGTTTTTGGGATGATTTTGGATGATCTCAGGTATCTTCCCAAGCTAGAACAAAACCTTCAGTCCCTGGCTCATTTCAGTTCTGTCCAGCCCAGCCTCCCTGGAGGTGTTTGGACCTTGGGTGGCTGCAAGGGGCTGGTTTGGGGTGTCCAGCCCTGGTCTGGAGTCCCCTCGGTGCTCTCTTGGCCTCTTCCCTCACTCTGAGCAAGTCAGGGCTGGAGCCTGGGGACTTTTCTGGGAGGACAGCTCAGATTTGGATGTGTTTGAAAAGCAAAGAGCCCCAAGAGCTTTCCTGGGATCAGACCCTTCCCCTCCACCATGGCCAGCCTGGATCTGGTGCTCAGGGAATGGTGATGTTGGACTTCATGATCTTGGAGCTCTTTATCAACTTTAAGGATTCTGTGATTCCATGGTCCCTGCACCTGAAAGAAGCTGGGATGGATTTTGGCAGATCCCACAGCCAGGACCCTCCTGCTCCACCCCAGGTTTCCTGTGCCTCAGTTTCCCTTGGTGTGGAGAAGGATCTGCCAAGAGGAGCAGCCAGCACATATCCAAACCAGACCCCTCTGAGTTTATCCTTCCTTCCTCCCTCCCTCCCTCCCAGCTGTGCAGGAGCCAAAGGGAAGCAGAAAAGAGGTGAAAGAACTTGGTGCCTTGGGATGGATGAGAGGAGCTGGTGCCGGAGGCAGAATTGTTGTGGATTTGGGGAGGAATTGGGATGAGCTGCATCCATCCTGTGCTCAAGGTGTGCCATGCTGGGCTCTGGTGCTGATCCATCCCTCACCAGCAGCACCTGGGTTTGTGTGTTGGGTGCAGCTGCATTCCTTGGATTCCTACAACAGATGGAGGGGTAACAGGGCAGGTTCATGAACCCCCCAAAATTCCATGAGCTGGCAAAGGGGTGGGAGCAGCAGCACCATGCAGGTGCTTCTCTAGCTCATCCTTCCCTCTGGAAGCAGGAGGAGCTGGAATATCCCCAGCCCCTGCCAGAGGGAAGGCCACACTCCATGGCTTCATTGTCCTTTGGATCATAAATGATTTATCCAAGGTTGTGAGCTGACTTTGGGATGAGCCAGGTATGAAACCCTTTCTCTTGCAGAAGGATCAGATCAAAATCCTTTGATTTTGACCCCAGACTTTGGGGTTTGAGTCTCTTGGCGGTAGAGGATTAAACCCAGAGCAGCCACAGATCCCAGCAGATCCCATCCTTGCCTTTGCCCCCTCAGCTCCCAGAGCAGCTCATCCCAATGCCAGAGTGGCTGCTTGGGGTGGAAAACCTTTGGTGGACCCCCCAAAATCCCATCCCCACCAGAGCAAGGAGGGTTGGGCAGGAGCTGCCACGGAGCCGGCAGGATGCAATTTTTAGCTGGGGCGTTATGCAACCCAGAGGAGGGATGACTAATGTGCAAAAAGCTCCTCTAAAACAGCCCAGCCCCGAAAGGGAGATGGAGGGATTTCAGTGGGAGGCACCAAACTGCTGCAAAACCCATCGCATCTTCTCCCTCTTCCTCCCCGCCTCCTTCTGAACAGGACTTGGGGGATGCAGGAGGGAGAAAACAGCTTGTTGTTATTTTTAGGTGGGGTCTGGGTTGGTTTTGGGGGCGAGCTAGCACGGGTTAATCCCTGGGTAAGATTAGAAGAGGAGCTGTAGTGGATCAGAGCAGACCTCTAAATATCTCTGGAGCCCAGGTTTTTATCTCAACCAGTGGCCAAAATTGGCAGCCTGGAGAAGAGGATAAGAATAGAGCAGGAATATACGATCCTTCCCCTGAATATCCTCGCAGGACTTATCTGTGTTTAGGGATCTGTAGGAGCTCACGTTCCAGCCCAGGCCAAAGGAACCGAGACAAAGCCAAGTTGTTGGATTTATTCCCAAGAAACTGCATAAATCCACAGGAGTCCAACTGCCCCTGCCCAGCCCCTAAAATGGCATTTAAAAAAGCCCAAAACATCAAGGGGTGTGCAGTGGTCGTGGGGGCACGGCAGCATGGAAAGGAGACCTGGGGATGGGATGGGATGGGATGGGATGGGATGGGATGGGATGGGATGGGATGGGATGGGATGGGTGTGCTGGGTCTCCTTCCTGGCAGGGTGATGGGATTGAGCAGGAATCCAGGGGTGAGCACTGGGTGTGTTATAGGAATGTGTCCCTCACCTGTGGAGCAGGGGATTTGTCCTGGTGGCTGTGAAAAAATAATCACAGAGTCAGGGAATTGTTTGGGTAGGAACAGACCTTAAATTCCATCCCATTCCAGCTCCTGCCATGGCCAGGGACAACTTCCACCATCCCAGGTTGTTCCAAGCCCTGTCCAGCCTGGCCTTGGGCACTGCCAGGGGTCCAGGGGCAGCCCCAGCTGCTCTGGGCACCCGTGCCAGGGCCTGCCCACCCTCCCAGGGACAATGGGTGCTCGGCAGGGTGAGATGCCCCAGAGCTCCAGTGCCCCGTGTCCCTCTCCCCACCATGGGGACACGTGTGATGCTCAGCAGTGGGAATGGGACCAGAGATGATGGAGCCATGGAATGGTTGGGTTGGAAGGGCCGTGGGCAGGGACAGCTTCCTCTAAACCAGGCTGCTCCGAGCTCTGCCCAGCCTGGCCTGGAACACTCCAGAGGTGCTGGGTGACACCGGGCTGTCCTGTGGGGTCCTCGCATCCCTCTGCCCACCTGGGACATGGATCAGCACTGTGGGACATGGATCTGTCACCAACCCCTGTGACCACCCACCCCTCTGCAAGGAGCCAAACCAGAGCAGCCTTGGCTCAGGGGATTTGGGAGCAGTTTCCTGCTCCAGCCTCAGCTCCTTCCTTCTCTTTTCCTGCTGGAAGACTCGCGGTCCAGCACTGCATGGAGGCTGCACCGTGATCCCGGGCTGCTTGCACAGTATTAATTTTTATTGTTGCAACAACTGCTCTGTTTCTTGGGAGATGCCTGAGAGAGCTGAGGAAATAGAAAGGCCTGTCAGGCAGCCGGGCAGGAGGTGAAGATGTCAAGAGAGTAATTGCTCTACCCAGAAGGAGCCTGTTCCTGGCTTCCCCGGCTCTGCCAGGAAAAATCCTCGCTGCTTATTTGATGACAATAAAGAAAAACAGAAAATAAATAGCAACCCCATGGCTTGCCCGTGCTGACGAGGAACAGGGAGAGCAGAGGCAGATGCAAAATAGGATGCAGGGGAGCTTATAAATAGGAGCCTCCCAGCTCCCAGTCTGTTACTTCCTTACCTCCGCCCGGGCAACCGAGCCGAGCGTTTTACCCACGGGAAAGGTAAATGGAGGCTCAGAAAGGATCTGTGAACTCCTGGCAAGAGGGTCACACTTCCTCCTGTGTGGGACAGGCAGGGGCAGGGTTTGTGTCCTGGTGGCTGTGAAAAAATAATCACTGAGTCAGGGAATGGTTTGAGTAGGAAGGAACCTTAAATTCCATTCCATTCCAGCTCCTGCCGTGGCCAGCGACACCTTCCACCATCCCAGGCTGTTCCAAGCCCTGTCCAACCTGGCCTTGGTCACTTCCAGGGATCCAGGGGCAGCCACAGCTGCTCTGGGCAGTGCCAGGGGCTTGTCACCCTCTCAGGGAAGAATTCCTTCCCAATATCCCATCTAACCCTGCCCTGTGGCAGTGGAAAGCCATTCCCCCTTCTCCAAAGTCCCTCTCCAGCTCTCCTGGAGCCCCTTTAGGCACTGGAAGAGGCTCTAAGATCTCCCCAGAACCTTCTCCTATACAGGTGAGCTGTGGCAGTGGAAAGCCATTCCCCCTTCTCCAAAGTCCCTCTCCAGCTCTCCTGGAGCTCCTTTAGGCACTGGAAGAGGCTTTAAGATCTCCCCAGAGCTTTTTCCTCTCCAGATGAACACCCCCATCTCTCTCAGCCTGGCTCCAGAGCAGAGGAGCTCCTCCTGAAGGAGCCCAGGGCTGGGGCAGCTCTGCAGGTGGGGTCTCACCTGAGCAGGGCAGAAATCCTCCTCTGCCCTGCTGCCCAGGCTGGGGGATCACCTGGGGGGTTCTGGGGGGTCAGAAACATGCCTGGGGAAAGTTGAGCTGCTCATCCCCCAACACCCCCACATCCTCCCCCTCAGGGCTGCTGGCAGAGCAGAGCAGAGTCAGCGTGGGACCTACCCAAACATTGTGCTGGCACAGCTGGCACAGCTGGCACAGCTGGCAGCCCCCACAGCAGCACTTCAGGCTGCTTGAGGAGATGCTCACAGTGAGAGGGCAGGACTGGGTGAACCCCCATGAGGAGAAATTTGGGGGTGATGGCTCTGGGAGCAGCACAGCAAACCTTGGGGTGTTTGGAGCTGAGTTGTGCCAGGCTGTGCCAAGCCTCCTGCCTTGCTCAGGGCAGCACTCTGTGGAGGCTGGTGGCAGATCTGCACCCAAAAATAGGCTTGAGGAAAGGATAGCACATCACTGAGGGGCCGTGAGGGCGAAAGCAGAACAGAGCTGGTACCTGTAAGCCAAGACAGGAGGGATGTTTTGATGTTTTCTCATGGTGCCTTTGTCTGGGGGACAAAAAAATAAAAATCTGGGCTGATGTTATTTATTTTTAGTCGTGCTAATTTTTTTCCTAGGCTGGGAAGCTGCTTTCCAAGGCAGGTCCCTGGAGGCTGTGGGCAGCAGGTCTCGAGCTCACACACAAAATGGCTTTGAACAGGGAGGAGGAGATGGGAGTTAAAAGCCAAGTCGTGCCCCTGGTAAATCAATCGACCTGATGGGGAATGTTTCTAGCAGGACACAAACCCTGCCAAGAGCTTTTAGCTGCTTGCAGGAGTGACTGAACCAAGACCTGGGGTGTTTTTCAGCAGCTGCTGCATGTGTGGGCACTGCTGGTCCCCAAATTGCTGCAGGGGGATTGTTGGGTCCCCAAACCCTTTTGTCTTTGGAGGTGGGGAGCTCTCCTGCCAGCTCAGGGAGGAGAACTCCTGTAATCCCTGGGGGTTTTATGGGATGTGAGGTTTGAAAAGCCTCCGTGCCTGGGCATTGCTCACCCAGCCTGTGCAGTGATGCTCAGTGGAGACAAGACCTTTCTTTTGTGGGAAAGGAGGTGTTTTTGGAGCTGTGTTGGGTCTGCAGGGGAGGCAGCTGGGTCAAACTCATGAGCAGGAGCTGGGGATGAGGTTTGAAGCAGAATTCCATGGCTTATCAGGTGGATCAGGCGCTGTCTCCCTGCCTGACAGCCCCTTGCCTGGAAACTGGGCCCTGGCACATGGGGAGAGGCGGTGGGGTGACTCAGAGCTCCAATCAATGATAATTAATTCAATGATAACAAATGAGAGGGAGAGAGGGAGAAGAAAAAACACGGAGAGATTAATGCACCAGGCTTGGCTTTGGGACACCTGGTTTGGGGTTGGCTTGGGAAGTTTTGGGCAAGAGCAATTTTCTGGGAGGAGAGGGTTGAGAGGGATGTGGTGAGGGTGATGTTTTTCCCCCTGCTTTTTATTTATACCCTCAAAATCACCCTGATTCCATGCATGGTTTCTCATGGAGAATCATTTCCCGAGTCTTCATCTCTGCCACCATCCTGAGGCTGTTTTAAACCATTTTTCCCTGACTTACAGATGCAACAGCAGCATTTTATCCCTCTGAAAAAGGCCACTTTACATTGTTTTGTTACTCTGTTTTCTGCATCCTACTAAGTCGGCGTCCCCTGGAAGCTCAGTGTCCCTCTCCCTCTCCTATTTCTCCCCCTACATAGCCATGGGAGCAAATCTCTAATGCTGTGTTTAATGTTTATGTCTTTAATTGCAGATTCCTGCCAGGACACCCTCGCTTCCAGCTACCCCCAGGGTGAGGTGGTCACCTTCTCCTGAGCCCCAGCTGGACGCAGGCACTGCCCTGGCGAGGGATGCCTTCCCCAGGGGATGCCCTCCCCAGGGGATGCCTTCCCCAAGGTGAAGGAGGCTCTTCCTGGGGCCAAGGGATGCTCTTCCTAAGGCTAAAGGATGCATTCCCCCAGGGCTGCTCTCCCCAAAGCCCAGGGATGCTTTCCCTCAGGCTGGGACATGCATTCCTCCAGGGATGCTCTCCCCAGGGCCAAGGGATGCTCTTCCCAAGGGAGATGCTCTCCCCAAGGCTGAGGGATGTCCTCCCCAAAGCCCAGGGATGCTGTCCCCAAGGCTGGGACATGCATTCCTCCAGGGCTGCTCTTCCCAAGGAGCTTTCTCTCCCCAGAGCTCCAGCTCCATCCCCGGGGGGTTGGCAGCTGGGTCCCCCCGAGTGGTGTCACAGAGCAGCAGGGCAGGGAGGGAGGTTGGGGACAGCCCCATTCCCCTTCCTGGTGCCAGCCCTGCCACGGCCACGCTGCCCCTGCACCCCCTGGGCTGCCCCCTCCCCTTGCCCACGCTTCTGGCTGCACCTCACCCTCCACCTCTGGAGATCCAGCTGCTCACCAGGACATCTCTGCCCGTGGCTGCGCCCGTGCCCTGACCCCTCCATCGTCACACGGCCACTGGGAACCTCCTCCAGGCCCTGGAGGCTGCCAAAGGCTCCACTCTGGGTGCCACTCCAGGGTGCCAAAAGCGCCACTCTGGGTGCCACTCCAGGTGCCAAAGGCTCCTCTCTGGTGCCACTCCAGAGTACCAAAGGCTCCAGTCTGGGTGCCACCATCGCCCCCTCCCACAGGTGCTGAGCCCAGGGGCCCAGGGCCCAGCAGGGGGGTTGGGGCAGGGATGGGGATGGGAAGCAATAGGAGACCGAGGTGTGGGGATCCCGGCTGGCCTGGAGGGGTCAGGGTCCTTCCAACGCTGTTCCATATCTCTGTGACCAAGGCAATACTACTCCTGTCTCCGTCTGTCCTGTTCGCATGCCTGTCCAACGTGTAGAGTTCCAATAAAGTCATCCATGAGCTGAGTCAGCTCCCCTACCCCTCCTGCCTCCTTGCCTCTGGCTCTCCATGGAGAACGAGACCTTGTTTTGTGGGAAAAGAGGAGTTTCTGGAGCTGTGTTGGGTCTGCAGGGGAGGCAGCTGGGTCAAACTCGTGAGCAGGAGCTGGGGGTGAGGTTTAAAGCAAAATTCCATGGCCCCTGTTTCCCTGGAGTCCTGTTCCAGCCCCGGGTGTCCCCTGGAATGGGGATTTTGGCCACGGCACTGCCTGGATGTTGCATGGATCACCTTGAGAGAGGTGATTCTTCCTCTCTACTCTGTTCTCATGAGATCCCATCTGGAATGCTGCATCCAGCTCTGGTGCCCCCATCACTAAAAGGATGTGGGACTGTTGGAGTGGGTCCAGGAGAGCCCATGAACTTGATAAAGGAACTGGAGCACCTCCCCTCTGGAGACAGGATGGGATTGTTGGGGCTGTTCAGCCTGGAGAGGAGAAGGTTGTGTGGAGACCTCAGAGCAGCTTCCAGGACCTGAAGGGTCTAAGGGAAGATAGAGGATGACTGTTCATCAGGAACTGGAGTGACAGAACAAGGAGGAATGACTTAAAACAAAAAATGGGAAATTTAAGTTTGATTTTGGGAAGGAATTGTTCCCTGTGAGGGTGGGCAGGCCCTGGCACAGGGTGCCCAGAGCAGCTGTGGCTGCCCCTGGATCCCTAGGAGTGTCCAAGGCCAGGCTGGATGGGGCTTGGGGCAAGCTGGAATAGTGGAAGGTGTCCCTGCCCATGGGGAGGATGGGACTGGATGAGCTCTGAGGTCCCTTTCCACTCAAACTAGTCTGGGATTCTGGGACTCCATGTTGTGGCTGAGCTCCTTGTCATGGCTTGGAGCGGAGCCCACGCTGGAAAGCCCAGGGCAGAATCTTCCCTGTGACCTCCCTGTGACCTCCCCGTGACATCCTTGTGACCTCCCTGTGACCTTCCCATGACCTTCCCATGACCTCCCCGTGACCTCCCTGGCCGGGGAAGTCCCTGCAGAGCTGCCCCCAGCTCTGCCCCCAGCCAGCAGGGAGGACACACCAGCCCTGCGGGGCACCCCTGGCTCTCAGAGGGGACACCAGGACGGGGTGAACGGGCCGGTCCTGCTGAGCTGTGGGGCCACCCTGACCCCATTCCTGACTCCAGGGTTCACCTTTCACACCCTTTTGGGGCTGTACCCTCCCAGAGCCCTTGGAGAACTGCAGGGACCTGGCACAACCCTGGCTGCTCGAATCACCACGGGCTGAGGGGGCTGCAGCTGACACCTCTGGGGAGCTTGGGGCTCCACCTTTGACACCAACAGGAGGTCCTTTATTTGGGAGTGGTGCTGTGGGAAGAGGCTGGGATGGGTAAAACCAGCGAGGGAACTGAAAAGCAGCCCTGAGACTGGAAAGAAAACATTCCCAAATGTGAGCGATCGGTGGCAGGGTGCCAAAGAGCAATTACAGAGAGAAGAGAGAGGAGAGAGGAGAGAGGAGAGCCTTTCTCCGGGAGCCTTCGCTTCCTGCTGCGGCTGCAGAGTCCTCGGGAGAGCCCCATGGTGCTGCCAGCTGTGCCAGGCCCTGCTCTGTGGGCATGGATGGATCACAGGATCGATGCTGGGTGCCAGGGTTGGCTGACAGGGGTGTTGGTCAGGGTGTGCTGAGCCCTGCATCCCTGGGGTCCTGTCAGGGGTGTTGGTCAGGGTGTGCAGAGCCCTGCATGCCCCAGGTCCTGTCAAGGATGTGGTCAGGGTGTGCTGAGCCCTGCATGTCCCAGGTCCTGTCAGGGACAGGGAGTTCTTGGAACATCTCAGCAGAGCTCAGCACCTGCCCAGGGTACCCCCAGGTGACCTCGAGGGGACAGGAGCAGCCCAGTCCTTTGGGAGGGTTGTGGGGACAGGGCAGTGGTGCTGTGGGTGGTTGGGACAGAAGTGGCTGGAGATGATTCCCCAGCAGCAGTGAGAGGTCCCTGCCCCAGCCTGGACAAAGCCTCTTCCCATCACCATTCCAACTGCAACCTGTTCCTCTCTGATCCCTGGGCAAAAAATTAGGGAGGAGGAGCAGATGGGTGACTCTGGGCAGGAATGTGTGAGCACAGATCCCCACAGGCCCCTCTCCTTCCTCCTGCTTTCAGAGAGAACAAAACCCCTCCACGCCTGACCCTGGAGCTGCAGGCTGGGAAATGTGGCCCCAGCCTAAATCTGGGGGCAGGGGATGGTGAATGGCCAAACCTCTCTGAAGCTACACAAAGTGATGTGATCCATGAGCCAGGGAAGGTCCTTCAGCCCAGGACTCCGTGGGGGTGTGGGAATGCAGGAGGGGATGAAGCCCATCCCAAACTCCAACCAGTGCAGGGCTTGCTGGGCTCCACGGGCTGGGCTGGGGCTGCTGGGCAAGGCCGTGGGCAATCCAACTTCCCAGCAGAACACAGAATCACAGGAATGTTGTGGCAGGTGGAGAATGGAGCTGGGGGAGGCCGAACCTCAGGTGGGCCAAAACTCTCTTGGGGGAGCACCAGGATCAGGTGTGGAAGAGTGTCTTGGTTTGGAAAGCCAGGTGTGTACTAAGGAAGGCAGGAGCCTCCCCTGAAATGGAAAATGTAAACCTCCTCCCTCTGAATTGTTATAAATTTTAGATTCGGGGCTCTCAGGTAAAAAATATGGGAGCAGGAATAACAGTTCTTTACTAGGGAAGAAAATAAAAAGATAAAATAAACAATGCAGTAAACCAAAACAACACTGCCAGAGTCAGAACACACCTGACACCCTGTGGGTCAGGGTGCTGGCAGCAGTCCCATTGGAATTGTGGCTGCAGCCCTCCTGCAGTGCCAGGGGGGGTTCTGCTGGAGCAGGGATCCTGTAGAAGGGGGGAGTTTTCCTCTGAAGATCCAGTGGAAGAGGCAGCTGCTGTTCCTCTGGGAAATCCAGTGGAGAAGCCGTGCTGGTGTTCCAGAATGTCACATTCTAACCAGGTACCCATGCTTGGCTCCTCCCCTGGGCTCACATCTCCCATGGATGCTGTAGTTCTTATCAGCCATGCAGGGACATTCCATAGCCTGTTATCAGCAGATGTCCCCCAAGGGAGGAGTGGGTGTGGAAGAGATAAGGAAAACTGCCCACTGAGCAGGAGACAGCTGCCATACAGATGGCAAATAGAACACATTTTGCCTTGCAATCTGGGACAGGAGCAACAGTTCCTGGAGGAAGCAGAAATGCCAAAGGGGAGCAGAAAGGTCGATTTATCAGAGGAGTCCAAACCTCTTCTGGACCCAGGCATCCTCCCCCTCACTGGGCAGTGCTCCTGGCACTCCCACATCCCCACGGAGCAGATGATCCTCACCGGTGGGCAGTGCCAGGCATGCCCAGCCCGGGGCTGGCAGGGATTTTGTCAGTGCCACTGCTTGTTTGGAGCTGCAAGACTTGGATTGCAGCGCTTCTGGCATGACTCTGCTGCTGGCCTGGGTTCCTTGGCTCTCCATCCCTCCTGGTGTAAATCCAGCCAAGTGGGAGAAGGGAGACAAGGGATGAGGACAGAGCCTGGCACACCCTGACACCAGTCCCTTTCTCTTCCAAATAAAAATCACCATTTCCTCCATCATCCCGGAGCATTTTTATTTCCTTTGCTTTATTTTTGAAGCCAAGGAGACACATGGAGCACCTGGGGACACAGGGCTGAGAGGGAGCAGGGCAGAAAGGCCCCATGGAGGGGACAGTGACAGCATCCCTGGCTCGGGCATGGGATTAACCAGCAGGTGCACTTAAAGGAATTTTAATCAACAAAAGATGGGGCTGTCAGTAAAAACAAGTGTGAGGCTCTGGGGCACCACGCCAAGGGATGAGAGCAGGGTTTTTAATCTAGGAAAGTACCTGCTGGGAGGGAACAGCCTGGATGTGGCTGGGGAAGGAGCTGCATGCAGCCAGGGAAAACCTGAGCTGAGAGAGGCTTTCCCCCGGAGCCAGGCTGCCCTGGGGGTGCTCTCGCAGTGGAGGTGGTGGGGAAAGGGGTGGGGTTGTTGGGATTCTCCACAGCTGGTTTGTGCCTCGGTTTCCCCACTCCTAAGCGGAGATGTTTGATCACTCCTTTCAGACGTGGAGATTTGCTGGGGGGGATAAAGAGAGGCTGTTATCCCTCTTATGGGATGTGGGATAAGCCTGGAGCAAAGCCTGGGAGAAGGGCAGCAGGAGCTGAGCATCCAGCTGTAGGATGGGTTTCCAGAGCTTCAGGAAGGGCCAGAGCATGGGGAGCACCCTGGATCCCCTTCAGGGGCAGGTGAATCCCTGCATCCCTCCTCTCAAACTGCACTCCCTGCGGTGTAAGCCTGCCTTGGCCTCACACCCACTACCTCGGGGATGCTGCTGGAGGATTTTGGGAGGGGGAGGTTCCCTGGAGCCAGGTGTGACTCCTCCTTCCCCCTGCATACCTGTGACAGATGAGGAGCTGATTCCCTGCTCTAATCCCAGCTCTGAGCTGAGGCTGCCTGTGCCTGCCACAGCCTGGGGGGCTGCAGGGGGTGGAACTGGGAGCACTGGGCGGGTTCTGAAGCCAGCCCAGAGCAGCTCCCCAGCCCACCAAGTGTGTGGTGCAGTTGATGTCACTGGCCACAGCCTTGGAGCGAGGATGGTGAAGGTAAGGGATGGGATTCAAGGGTCTGTCCTGTTCACTTTGGGATCAGTGGGATCCTATAAAACCCTTTTCCCCTGCAGAGCCCCAGCCTCATGTGCTGGATCTATCTTGGCATCAGGTGGGGCCCCCTCCCCCAGCTCGGGGTGATCAGAGACCCCTGGGTCCAGGCTCAGTCCAGCTTCCTGGAACCTTTATTCATGGAACAGAATTATGGAATGGTTTGGGTTGGAAGAGACCTTAAAGCTCAGCCAGTGCCAGCCCTGCCATGGCAGGGTCGTCTCCCACTGTCCCAGGCTGCTCCAAGCCCTGTCCAGCCTGACCTTGGGCACTGCCAGGGATCCAGGGGCAGCCCCAGCTGCTCTGGGCACCCTGTGCCAGGGCCTGCCCACCCTCACAGGGAGAATTCCTTCCCAATATCCCATCTATCCCTGCCCTCTAGCAGTGCAAGCCGTTCCCCTTGTCCTGTTCTTCCAGGCCCTTGACCAAAGTTCCTCTCCAGCTCCCCTGGAGTCCCGTTAGGCCCTGGAAGAGGCTCTGAGCTGTCCCTGGAGCCTTTCCAGGCTGAGCACCCCCAGCTCTCCCAGCCTGGCTCTGGATCAGAGGGGCTCAGAGCGTCCCTGTGGCCTCCTCTGGACTCATCCAGCAGCTCCAGCATCTCACCCCACGCTTCCCACCATCCCTATTTCCACCAGAGCCTCACCACACTTTACCCCACTGGGACCAGTTTAGTTCAGGGCCTCTCCCCAGTGGTGTTCCTGTGCCCAGTGAGCTCCTGGGCTCTGTCCCAGCACGGCTCTGCCTGCAAACACTGCTCCATGCCCAGGTGCTGGGCCAGCCGTGGGGCTGGGGGGATGAATCCCCTGATCCCAGCCTGGTCCCACGGAGATCTACAGCTGCTGAACTCAGCAGTGCTCCCTGACTGCAACATTCCTGCACGTCCCCTCCCCAGGGATCTCCGGGCTCCCAGCTCCAGTCCTGGAGGATTTCGGAGTGGAGGGGAAGGGCTGGAGGTGCTCAGTGTGCCCAGTTCCCACTCTTCTAACGAGATGCAGTCTCATAAATAACTCAAGCCCCAAACAGAGTTTCTTTATCATCAAGGAATGAACAAGCCTTGCAGCCTGGTTTTGGCCAGGCCATGCCTGCCTTGCACAGATTTATTTTACTGCTCTGGCTACCCAGAGCCAATGGCCTTAATCCCATCCCTGCTGGAGGGAGATCTTAGAGCCCACAAAAACTGGCCTAAGATGTTCTTTTTTTCCTCATCCCTGCTTTGCAGTACTGTAAGATGTGTTGAAAAGCCAGATAAGCTGGGGAGAGGCTTAGGAGGGCTGCCTGGGGTTCTGGGAATGGCTGAGCCCTGAAATGGTTTCTACTGGAAAACAGGCTCTTCCCACACTGAGCAGGGCAGGGGGGAATTTTCCACTGCAAAACCCCATTTATCACCCACCCTAAATCGTCTGACTGCGAGCTGGGGATGGCATTTTTCCTGCTTCCCTAGATCCTGGTAGAAAGGAAGGTTTAGAGCAGCATCCTGGGAATGCTGCCTGTTTTCCCCACAGCTGGAAGAAAAACAAATGCAAAAATTCAGAGTTTCCCTAGAAAAATCAGTCCCAACTCTGCCCCCAGCTGCTGGAGCCGCCACAAAGCCACTGGGATGTGGGTTCACACCTTGCCATGGGCTTCTGAGAGCCTTTTAATTAGGAGGCAGCTCTAATCAGGCTAGGAGAGTTTCCTTGATGGAGTGTTGCAGGGCAATGCCTGATCCTGGCTCCTGGCACAGCTGGGAAACCTGAATTCACTCCCAGCTTGCAGTGAGCTCTTGACCAAGCAGGCTTGTGCCTCAGTTTCCCCATCTGGGTTCTCTCCCGGGGAATGCTGAGCTGCTGGGAGAATGTCTTTTAAAAAAAAATAAATTAAGGAGGTGTTTGTGCATTCTGCAAAAAGCAGCTCTGGGAGTCAGCTGAGGACAGTCCCAGCTAATTGGGAGGGGAGAGTTGGGTTTTATTTCCCTATTAGAGCCCTGGGAAGGCGGGGCTGGCACAGGGCTGTGGGCACGGTGAGGGGCTGGCAGTGCCCACACCCCCAGGCTCCTTTTGCTGGACTCGACGTCTTTTTCTTGGAGAGATGACAGGAGGGAGAAGGAAATACACAGTGCCAGTGTGGCAGCAAGGTTACTCCTCCCCCAATTGTCCCCAACCCCCTTGGTGGGGACAGTTGGCTCCTTCCCAGCCCATGTCAGTGCCACAGAGAACACAGCGCTCCTCCCAGCCAGCTGGGCACCAGGGAAAACCTTGTTTTCCTGCTTTTACACCGGGAAAAGGGCATCTTGGAGAGGTGCAACAAAGCCCCGAGGACCCGTCTGCTGCCTTCAGCGGCTCCTTCTCCATCCCTGGAGCGGGGATTTGCTCTTCCCCACCAAGCTGGTGCTCCTCGAGGGCTGAGACCCCACGGTTACCTCCCCCATCCCTTTTATTTTAGCTGATTCATGGGATTTCTGCTCTGGCAGCAGCGTGTTGCTTTAAGCTGTTTACTCGAGTTCAGGAGGCGACAGCTCACAGGGTATTTTTAGCTCTCCGGGTAGCGGAGCGGGATTAAAATGCAGTCAGTGTTACAGACGCTGGGGCTGAATCAGTATTCCTGCACAAGCCTCTCCGTGCCAGCGTTTTCCATTGAGTGTCTGAAAAACCCAAGTTTCCATGGAGACCCAGCTCCAGGGCAACCCGTTTTCCTTGCAAAAATAATGATAATAATAATAAAAAAAAAACTTAAAAAAAAAAAAAAGGCAGCAGGTAGAGAGCCGGCGCAGGGGCTGGCCATGGGATGGCTCCAGGGGGAGGGTGGTGGCTGTAAATCCCAGTCCCTGCCTGCTGGGATGCTGGGGCAGAAGCAGAGGTGTGGGTGTGGGTGGGAAATGCTGGTAAAGGTGGTTGGGTGTGGGCTGTGGTGCTCCATCCACCCCATGCCCCTTTGGTGGGTTTTGGGGGCTGGGTGTGCTCCGTGTGGGGGTTTTGCTGTGGAGGAAAGGGGCAGTGTGGTGCCAAGGTTGGGTTTGGAATGGTGGAAACAGGAGTTGTTACCCCACCTGCAGGAACTTAATGAGCTAAATCAGGAGATTCTCTTACCCATGTTGGAGCTGTGTTGTCTTCTGCCTCGGGGCATCTCTGAAAGGGCTTTCCTGGGGCAGGTTTGTCTCCAGTCCGATGTGCAGGAGCAGAAATGCCCTCAGAGGACAAAAGGATGAAGGTGGTGGCCCAGGGTGACACCAAAGGACTGTCTTGTCTTTGTTTGCTTGTTGGCCAACATAGAGACATCAACCACGAGACTCTCCCATGGAGAAGAGACCAAAATGTTGAGTTCTCTGTTATTTTCTAGCTTGGCACATTTCCCCCTTGATCCCCACCTCCTGCTGCATCTTCTTTGGACGGAAAAAAGAGAAAATTCTTCATTCTTGCAGGACTTTTCTCTAATTTCTCCAGCCTGTGCCCAGCCCTGTGGTCAGAACTCTCCCCAGCTGGTGCAGTGACAGCGTTGGGTGGCAAAGCAGGAGAAAACCCAGCGTGGCACTGGAGAAGATTCAGCAAGAGGGACCCACCATGAGATGGCTGTTTGGTTTTCCCAACAACCACAGCATGATTGGCCTGGACTTATCCAGAGACACTCTTGGAGGCCCTCCTTGGTGGGGATGAGGGCATGGGTGAGATGCTGAACCCAGGAGCTGATCTCTGCTCTTGCAGCCCTGGCACTGGGGTGGTGCCTGGGGATGATTCCCAAACGAGCCACAGCTGAGATCCAGGCTGGAGCCACAGTATTTCCTGCCACTTGTTTTCCCCCTGCCACTGTGGGACTTTTGCATGTGGTGATCCAGCATGTGCAAACCTTGAAAACCTGACCTGGAGCCACTTGTAGCTGCCCCAAGGGAGGCTGAAAAGCATGGTGAGTTCGAGGACAAAGCAGAGGCTGACTCCTGGTCAGCCCCAGCACTGCCTCCCTGCAAAGGAACGCTGCATCTGTAGGGACAGTGACATGGAAATGTGCAACTGCTGGGCAGGGATGGACCAGGGTGGACCAGGGACGGACCAGGGATAGGGGGATGAGCTGCTCCCAGGAGCAGAAGGCTCCCCAGACCCAGATGTCCTGATGAGATCTCTTAGAGATGTGTATGAGGGCAGGTGAGATCCAAGGAGAGGTGGAAGGCTGCAGACAGACACGAGCCACCAAACCTCTGGTGCAATCAGGCACTGCAAGGCCACGTTGTCACAGCACAGTTCATTATTTTGATTTTCCAAACCAGTCATGAGCAGCTGCGGTTGAACAAATTGCTCCATTTTCAAAGCAGAGTTTGTGCTTTGCCATCCATTACCTGGGGAAAAATCCTGAAATCCCATCTGTGGAGAAGCTTCCTCGCCTTCTCAGAGGTGTTTTCATTAGAAGAGCAATGGGTGTTTAACATCCCGTGTCCTCCGAGACAAATCCAACTCACAAACTTGTACCAAACCAAATGATTTTTGCTGCAGCTCCTCTCAGCCTGATTGATTAACATTTCTGCCCAAGCAAAGAAAACGTTCTGTGGAAGGCTTCTTTTGATCTAAAAACTGTTGTCATCGGCTTTTTTTAATTGAGAACCACTTCCACTGGCACTAATAGCTGCTCCCCCAGCCCTGCCCTGTGCTCAGCACGCCTGAAACTGTTCCTTTCCAACGGATTATTTTCCAGGATTGGAAACAGCTGACACGATGGGATTTCATCTCCATTCACGGAGAATTTACGCAGACTTGTTCCTATTCAGGCCGTGCTCAGAAAATGGGCTGTTTTCCTTGTTCTTGGTAATAAAAGAGGAAAAAAGCCATTTTTTTGCCCAACTCCTTCCTTTTTGTAGTCTTGGAAACTGTGTCATTCCCCATGGTGTCAAGGGGGTGCTGCCAGAGGCACTTTGGTGCTGGAGGGTTGTGATTCAGCTCTTGGATCGTGGATTTGGCCGAGGTTTGGCACAGGTCAAGAAAGGGCCAGCCCTCCCTGTGCTGCTGGGGTGGACATTCCTCTGGGATGCAAGGTGTGATGCGATCCCCTGGGAATGCTGCCACCACAGCAGGAATGTCCCAGGGAGTCCCCTTCTCCCTGGGTCAGGGACCATGTGCCAAGGGCATTCTCCAAACGCTGCCAGAAGCTCCGTGGTAAGCAGTGGCTGATTTCCTGCATGTCTGAGGCTGCATGAGACACATGAAATTAATTCCCTCTTTTCCTTGCCCAAGCTGCTCCATTGTCAGCCTTTGTTTTTTTTCCCAGCGTGAGCAAGTCCCTGGCTTTGTTTCCTGCTCCCAGAAAATGGTATTTGTGGAATAACCTGCAAGGAAAACAACCAACCAACCAATCCACCCCCCAACCCACCCAACCAACCAACCAACCAACCAATCCCCCCCTCAACCCAACCAACCCACCAGCCAGCCAACCAACCAACCAACCAATCCCCCCCTCAACCCAACCAACCCACCAGCCAGCCAACCAACCAACCAACCAATCCCCCCCTCAACCCAACCAACCCACCAGCCAGCCAACCAACCAACCAACCAATCCCCCCCTCAACCCAACCAACCCACCAGCCAGCCAACCAACCAACCAACCAATCCCCCCCTCAACCCAACCAACCCACCAGCCAGCCAACCAACCAACCAACCAATCCCCCCCTCAACCCAACCAACCCACCAGCCAGCCAACCAACCAACCAACCAATCCCCCCCTCAACCCAACCAACCCACCAGCCAGCCAACCAACCAACCAACCAATCCCCCCCCCAAACCAACCAACCAACCCCCCAACCCACCCACCAACCAACCAACCAACCCACCAACAAACCAACCAATCCACCTCCCAATCCAAAGTGTAGCACCCCAGATATCCACTGACTTTATTTCAGTAACCTGTCTGAATTCTCCATGGGAGCCTGTGGCCCTTCCTGGAGAAAGGAAGGTTTTTGCAGCTTCATTCAAAGGCTGCACTCAATGTTTTTAGAGGTGTTTTCCAACCTAAATGATTCTGTGCTTCCCAGCAGTGATGGGAAGCAGGGATGGCCAGACAGGGGTGGGCAGAGGCAGGTGATAATCCCAATGTATTTAAGCCCTGGTGGGAAGCATTCTGCAGTAGAGCAGAGTCCCCCTTGAGCAAGGAGGGTGAAGGAGACACAGCCAGGGGAACAGTGAAGTCCAAGGAGCAGATCTCACTATGGATCATGGAACACCTTGGGTTGGAGGGGACCATAAATCCCATCCCATTCCACCTCCTGCCATGGACAGGGACACCTTCCAGCCCAGGTTTCTCCAAGCCCCACCCAGCCTGGCCTTGGACACTACCAGGGATGGATGGCTGCTTCCAGCTGGAAGAGATACCATCTCCTCCTAAACTGGCAGCAAAGGGAAGGTCAGTGGTGCCCAAGCAGCTCTGCCAGGCTGCAGCAGCTCCTTGCAGGGTCACCCCAGCACTGTCCCCTTTGAATGTGTTTCCACTTTCCCTGCAACCCCCCCAACCCCTCTCCAGGGGACCCCAACCCCCTCCAGCCCCTGCTTTGCATTTATAGCTGCCACTTGCAGCTCTTTTATTGTTTTCTGCTGTTCATTTAAAAAAGGCATCTGACACCATCTCACTGTTCATGGAAGGAAACTATTTAGGGACACAACCAGTGGGTTTTGGAAAACTTACCATAACGGGAGAGCTGCGGTTCCTCCTAGGCGTGCACCCTCCCTGCTCCCTGCCAGCCAGCTCTGCTCAACAGGACACTTTTAATGGGATGTTAACAACTCCAAAAAATACCACAGAGCAGTTTTGGAGCAGAATAATTGGGAGTCAGCTGCAGCTGGGGGCTCTTCGTGCTTCCCCAGTGTTGTCCCTCTCAGAGAGGGACGTCACATTCCCGTCACTGGTTTGAGTGTCCTTGGAGCCTGTCGGGTATGTTGAAAGCCAGGGTGAGCTGAGGAGCTTGGCAGGGCTGGGATTTGTGGGGAGAAATGGCTTTTTAAGGGCCTGGGGCTATTAAACAACTCATCTGGAGCAGCACTTTGGAAACGACTAAGGAGGAGAAGGGAAGGGGCAAGTTCTCCTCTCTGGTCTTGGCTGTGGCCGTGATGGGGGGGTTGTGTTGTCTCTGTGCAGCAGAATGAGAGCTCCTGTATCGCAGAAAATAATGGGGATAAATTGGGGATAGATGGTGAGGAACCCCCTTGGCATCCCCCATCCTCTGCTAAAACCTCTCAGGAGACACTGTGGATTAAATTTCCTGTTTGTGAGGCTGCTCCTCTGATCTCGGGCAGCCCCTCCTGCCCCCTGCTTGGAATTCTTGGGCTTTTGCTTCTAAATTTAGCCCTTTTGGGGCAGGAGGGGTATGGAGGAGGGTAGATGATAGATAAGGAGGAGAAGCACTTCTTTCTCCCTGGGTCCATTGTCTAATCAAAGGGAGCCCGACTTTAAAGGCTCCTTGTTCAGCAGACAGGGAACATCCATCATTAAAAATGTTCAAGGGCTTTTGTTCCTCAGTACCTCTTTGAAATTGCTGGCAATGACCAGGAGCAACCCGGTCTAGTGGAAAGTGGCCCTGCCCGTGGCAGGGGGTTGGAACACCATGGGCTTTAGGTCCCTTCCCTCCAGAAAAACCATTCCAGGATTCCAGGATTCTAAACACAGCCTTGGCCATGCTGCTCCTTCCCCTCCTCATCAGCCCCCAGGCAACACAACGGGGATCCAGCTCCTAGGAAAAGGAATTTGAATGTAGGAGCTCCTTGGGCTGCTGGGATCTCCCCACCCCAAAACGCAGCATGCAGTAGAAATTGGCTTTTTTTCATGTTCAGCCCCTCTCCCCATTTCCCTCTGAAACTGCACAGATGTTGCTGGAGCTAGAGAGGCATTTGGGGATAAACCAGGGATGTTTTCCTCTCTCTTTTGTGTAAAAAGGCTGGCGGGTATGGCCGTTGTCCTAAACCAACGAGGTTTAACCTGTAACCAAAACGCCAAGCCAGGGGAGGGGGGTGATGCACGGGGGGGTGTTCAGCTCTCAAATCTGCACCGCCTGTTTGGATCATGGTTTATTAGGGTCGGGACCTGCTTTTGTCCCCTCCGATGGACAGCTCTGGGGCAGTATGGGGCCAGGACACTGCAGAGGACTCTGCTGCCGGCTGCGGGGGAGAGATGCGGGCAGGGAGGGGCGGTGGGCAGCAGCCCGTGCCCAGGATGCTGCTCTCGGCAGATCGATGCTAATCCCGTTGTCTGTGCTGCAGAGCCGGAACCGCCCCGAGGGCGACGGGCAGGAGCGAGGGGTAAATCGGGATGGCTCGAGTCCCTCCCTGCTGCCAGCTGAGCCTAAAAGAGGTGCAAAAAGGGATCCTCAACTTCCACAGTGGGCATGGAGCTGCTCTTGAGGGAAGGGCTCCCGTCTCTGGTGGTCGTGGTTTGTGCCCGACCTCAAAACCTCACCAGGGGGGAGGAAGAAAGAATTATCTTAGTGAGTTCCCTCCTTTGTGAGCTCCATCCTTTGTGAGCCCCAACCTTCACTCCTGGCTCCTCTCCCCACATTTCATTGCTGCTTTTTCCCTCCACGTTTTCAGCCTGCAGGATAAAATCATCCCGGAGCTGCCAGCACAGCTGCCCCCTGTCCCCCTCAACACCCCACCGCCGCTGCATTTCCACGCCATCACACTCCTCCCAAGACGCGGCAAGAACCATTCTCCGGGTTTCTCCCTCCAGACTTCCCGGCGGAGGATGCAGGTGGATGGGTTTTTCCTGGCCTGATTGAAATTCGGCTCAGCACACCCTGGCTGGCGATCAGCGCCGCCGATCCCCGCCCCGAGCGGCGGCGGAGCGCTGGAACGGCACCGGGCAGCCCCGGCCGGGCGCACCGGGCTGGGAGCGAGCGGGACCCGCTGGGCTGGGGGGGCTAATCAGCCTAATGCGGGAGAAAATTGCTGCGAGGGGATGGGAATCCATCCGCTCCTGTGGCCGAGGCAGGCTCGTGGGCACGGGTGGGAGAGGAGCCGATCGCCAGCCCGCCGCCGATGCGCTCCCCAGCCTCGGGCGCATCACTGAACTCCCAGATTCAGCTTTGATAGCCCAAATCAAAGCTGCTGGTGCTCTTTGCCGCTTCCGAAAGGCTGCTTTGGCTTTTTCCTTGGATTCTGCTCATTTTTTGTGGCTAGAGGAGCCCATTGTGTTCAGTAACTTTGACTTCCTGCATTAGACAGGCCATAAAATGCTGCGTGGTGCTGAGCCTTATTATTAGCATTTATTACTGCGGAGGGAACAGGCTCGGCGAGCACAGCTCCATGGGTGGGGAGCTTTTTAAAGCAATCACCTACGGCCATGCAACCTGTTATGAAAGCTCTGCATAACCACGATGAATTTGTTATGTTGGTAATTAGAGAAAAATCAACCTCTCTTGACAGAGAAGAGCCCGGTGTGTTTGTTCTGGAGATTAGGAGGGTCGGCATGGCTGTTGGAGGTGTTTCCCCCCCTTGTCAGGGTTGTTTTGCTCGTGCAGGTGGGGATGGTGGAGGTTGGCAGCCCAAGGAGCTGTGTTGGCTCCTGTGATGCCTGCCAGGAGCAGGGCTGGCTGCCTGGCTCTCCCTGTGGGCACAGGGGCCATGCTGGGGTAATTCCTGGGTAGGAAAATGCAGTCCTGAGCTCCTGATCATACCTTCCCCAATCATCCTCCGCTTTCACACCGGGCCTGGGGATGGTCTGGGCTCAGAGCTGCCTCCTCCGCCCCTGCTGACCGAGAACACTGATTTTTAGCACTGAAAGCTCTGGTCTGAGCAGGATCTTATAGTGTGAAGGGCATAAAATGGGACCCACGAGGCCAAAGCCAGAGGGGGATTTGGTTCTGGGTGGAAGGCAAGAGCCAGGAGAAGCCTTGAGACAGGGGAAGAGCAGGAGATGGGCACAGGAAAAGACTGCCCAGGGAGCTGTGGAGCCTCTCTCTGGAGATTCCAAACCCACCTGCGTGTTCCTTTGTCCAGGTGACTCTGCCTTGGCGGGGGGTTGGACTGGGTCATCTCCAGATCTTCTAAGCCTGACCAACCTTCCCAGCCTTCCATAGTTCTGTAAGAGCTGGCAGTGGGATGGGCACAGGGTCAGGGCAGCACAGCTTGGAGGGCAGTTTGGGAAGGGATTCGTGGGCACCAGGGTTGCTGGGATGTTCCTGAGGAGCAGGACAGGAGCAGGACAGATTTAACACAGGAGCCACAGCTTTGATCTTCATCCCTGTGCCCACCTCCAGGGCTTCTGCCCACCTTGGCCCATCCCCATGGCTGTCAGCTCTGCCCCTGCACCACTGGGTGACAGTGCCACCACCTCCAACCACACCGGTACCTGTCACCACTCAACACAACCCCCAAAGTGACAATCTCAAGGGCTTCTGTAGACCAAAACTCTGTGCAAAGGGCTTTGGGGGAGGCTGGAATTTTTGCTACACCTGGATATATTTTTCCTCCCTCCTGCACAAAGGTGCCTGGGGAGGGGAAGGGATGACAGGACCTGAGGAGCTTTGGGGCTGGATCCAACCCTGCAGCAGGTCCTGCAGGACCCTCCCAGCTGCTGGAGAAAGGCAGTGCAGGGAGAGGGAGAGGTGGGAAGACAGGCTGAACTCCTGGAGACACTCAGACCGGCTTATCTCCCCTCTGATTTGGTTTAAATTAAGCCATCTGGTCACATTAAATGGTAAATTATCTGAGCTGCTGCTCCTCTACCTGTGGCCAGAGGGGAAGGGGAGTTCTGGAGGGCTGCACCCCTGGCCCAGGCCCCGAGGAAAATGTGGATGCCATGGAGATGGGTGAGATCTCCCCCTCGGTATCCCAAGCAAACTGGAGCCAGTCACCTGGGAAGATCACAGCCCTTCACAGCCCTGCTCCACTGGCCTTGGAGGAGGGTTCAGAGCCAGTCTCAAATCCATCTAATCAACCTGAGCGTGGTGTGTCCTTCCCTGTCTGGTGTCCTTGGGAGTCCTTTCCCGGGCAGCAGCGCCAGATCAAGTGATCAGAGCTCTCACCACGATGCTGTGGCTTGGAAAAAGGAGGAGAGGCAGTTTTACCAGGAGAGAGGGGCTGGAGCAGCCATGGGGAATGACAGCCTGATGCTGGAGCAGGACCCAGATTAACCCAGGGTGGGATTTTCTTCATTTCTGCCAATTCCCCCTGTTGTTTACCTTCCTGGTTCTCCAGGGATGTCTTCAGCCTGCCCTGGGTGGGCACCCATGGTTATGGGGAAGGACCCTCTTCTCTTAGGGCAGCTCAGAGGCTCACCCAGACCCTGCTGGGAGTCCCAGCCAAGTCCCCTCTGTGTGGGGGGCCAGCCCCTGGCTGAGCCTCACTGAATGCCCTCTGCCCGTGCCACGCTGGATGGGCATCTGTGCCAGTGTCATGGAATCCTGGAATGGTTTGGGTTGGAAAGGACCTTAAAGCTCATCCTGTTCCACCCCCTGCCATGGGCAAGGACCCCCTCCACCAGCCCAGGTTGCTTCAAGCCCCATCCTGGCCTTGGACACTGCCAGGGATCCAGGGGCAGCCACACCTGCTCTGAGCACCCTGTGCCAGGGCCTGCCCACCCTCCCAGGGAACAATTCCTTCCCAATATCCATGTATTCCTGTGCTCTGACAGCTTGAACCCATTCTCCTTTGTCCTGTCCCTGCAATTCCTGATGAGGGGTCCCTCCCCAGCTTCCCTGTAGCTCTCTCAGCCTGTGTCACACCTAGCAACACATCCAACTGCCACCTCTCCATCAGTGCATGTTGTGCCAGCTCCCCAAACCCAGCCCCTCAAACCAGCCCCCCAAACCCAATACCCCAAAGCCAGCATCCCAAATGCAGTCCCCTAAACCCAGCCCCCCAAACCCATCCCCCTAAACCCAGTCCCCCAAACCAGTCCCCAAACCCAGCCCCTTCCCACAGAGCCACTGGCCTGGGGAGGACACGGGCTGTGGGTGCTCATTGCCAGCTCCTCGCTGAGACCTCACTCATCATCTCTGAGGAGCTGTGAGCTCTCTGCAGGGCTGTGCCAGGGACATGCCAGGATGGTGCCACCAGTGCCCTTAGTGGGGACAGCAGCACTGAGAGGGAAGGGCTGGGAGGCCACGGCTTGCCAGGGAAGGGATGGGAGATCATCACTTCTGGGGGGAAGAGCTGGAGTGGAACAAGTGGGTGAGAAGAAGAAGCAGCAGGAGGTAGAGGGGACATTCAGGGCTCCAAAGTGCCTCTGGGTGCTGGTAAAGCTTCCCTAGGAAGCCATGGAAGGGATGGATGCTGGTCCTCAAGGCAGAATTTGCCCAGTGTCCCAGCAGTGTCTGTGTCCCCAGCTCTCCAGTGGCCTTGGAGAGCACCTCTGTCCAGCTGTGCAATGGTCACTGTGGCTCTGAGCATGCCAATCCCACTGATGTGCAAAGGACACCCACTCTGCCTGGGATAAAAGTGGACAGAATCACAGAATTCCCTGAGGGGGAAGGACCCACCAGGATCATCCATCCCTGCCCTGCCCAGACACCCCCAAATCCCACCCTGGTGTCCCTGACAGCACTGTCCAAACACTCCTGGAGCTCTGGCAGCCTCGGGTCTGTGCCCATTCCCTGGGGAGCCTGGGCAGTGCCCAGCACCCTCTATCCAACTTAAACCTGCCCTGGCACAGCTGCAGCCATTCCCTGTGTCCTGTCTCTGTCACAGGGAGCAGAGATTGCAGCTGTCCCTCTGCTGTCCCTCTGCTGCTCCTCTGCTGTCCCTCTGCTGTCCCTCTGCTGCCCCTTGGGAGGATGTTGAAGACACCAATGAAGTCTTCCCTCATCTTCTCCAGGCTGAACAGAGCCAGTCCCCTCAGCCCTTTCTCATTAGCCCCTCCAGACCCTTCCCCATCCCCGTGGCCTCCATTGGATGCTCTCCAGTGGCTTCACATCTTTTTTATATTGTGCTACCCAAAAGTGCCCCAGGGCTGGAGGTGAGGCTGCCCCAGTGCAGAGCAGAGCAGAACAGGACAATCCCTGCCCTGGCCTGGCCAAGGATGCTGTAAAGAGTGACCAAGGCCTCCTCTCTGTTCTCCTCCCTTGGCCTCTGTCCCTCCATCTCTCACAGCCCTCTCACACCCGTGCTGCTCTGAGCATGGCAGGAGCTGTGCCCTGGCTCTGCTCCAGCCCACGTGCCCAGCTCTGGCCTGCAGCAGCTCTGGGTGTCCTGGACCTCCCCCAAGAGCATCTGGAAGCAATCCACGTTCCCAGAGCTCCTGGCAGTGGGCTGGCTGGTCCCAGGGTTCAGTGGGGGCTGTCCCAGTGACCGACCCGGCCACGGGAGGAAGGGATTAGATCCAGAGTCCAGGTCGTGGCACTTGACACTCACCTGATAAAATGTTTTCTGAAGCTGTAGGACCTCCTCTCCATGTTCTGGGTGTCTCCTGGGGTCAGGCTCTCCCTCTTAGGGGCATTTTGGGGCATCTCACCCATCTGTACCTCTGTTTGTCAGCCTGAAGCTCATGGATGCTGCCGAGCTCCTGACAGACCAGGATCCTGGATCCATCCCAGATTGATTTGTCCTGAAATACAGATACAGGAGTTGATGGAGAATCTCCAGGACTGAATGTGCAACAGGATGTTCAAAGGACCCCAGCTGAGAAATTTTACAGTGAGCCACAGTTTCCCATCCTCAGTTCTTCTGTCCCATCTCCCAGGCAGGATTTGGGGAGATTTTTTCCAGCAGCAGCCAAATCCTCCCAGCAGCTCCAGCCTGCATTTGAGTGAGGTGTGAGAAACCACCTCAGTGCCAAATGCTGAGCACGCAGGCAAAGCCCAGGCAGAGCCCAGTCAGAGCCCGGGGAGGAAGGGGCTGCACCAGCTCACCCAGTTTGGTTTGCTGGGGATGCTCTGAGTGTGTCACTGGTGGTTACTATGGTAAGAACCTGATTATTGGCAGCCTCAACTTCGGGGTCATTTTGCACCAAAAAGGAGTAGCCAGGATCTCTTAAAGCATTCTGGAGAGATTTGAAGAAAAATAGAAGCTCTGAGTATTTTCAGGCCCTGGGATTTGCTCCTGTACCTGTGCTACTCCACCTGCCCGTGGGACAGTTTGGAGGAGCTTTAATGGAAATCCAGGCTGGACCCTGGTGCAGAAATCTCATCAGTGAAACTTTGGGGCTGGTCAT
This sequence comes from Onychostruthus taczanowskii, assembly GCF_017590055.1. NCBI lineage: Eukaryota > Metazoa > Chordata > Aves > Passeriformes > Passeridae > Onychostruthus > Onychostruthus taczanowskii. The sequence continues at coordinate 2,225,023 of NW_024505229.1, read as the reverse complement.
CCAGCATGGTGCAGGTTAAAATCCTGCCTGGGCAGAGGGGCTGGGGGAGCTCCCTGGGAGGCAGTGCCTCGTCAGGGATCTATTCCCTCAGAGGGAACCCCATTTTCTGGTTTATGATTTGCTCTTGTCTTCATTTTCTGCTGGATCCTATCAAGTCAACATTTCACAAGGCTTGGAGATGCCTGAGCAGCTGGGGAAGTGCCACAAAAAGGCTGCAGGTGAGTTGCAGGTAAGGAGATTTGGGGGAAGGTAGAGATGGAAAGCCACAGAGAAGAAGCCAGGAGCAAAAGAGCATTCCCCCTTTCCTGCTGGAAGCCAGCAGGCAATCCTGCCTCTTCCCACTCAGCCAGACAAAATCCTCGTGGACACCTGAAAAATGCCCAAACCAAAGGGGTCCGCATGAGGGGGAGGCTGCTGTGGTGGGATGAAACTCAGGGCTGGGAATGAATGACCTGTGAAAAGAATGGATGGGAAGGGTGAGGGGCAGAGCTGGAAGGGCAGATCATGCCTGCAGGGAAGATGAACAAGCCAATGGCTGCAGATGAATGGAGGCTTCCCAAGGACATCAGCAGGGACAGGAGACTGGGTGGAGATGAAAGGGTTAAACTAACGAACTGGTTCCTCCTCAGCACCAGCCTGGGGTTTTGTGTTTCTCCCCTGGCAGTGTTTCAGTGCACTAACCCGTGCGTGCACACACACTGCTCTTCCCCCGAGGGCTGCCTTGGAAAAAATAACCTCTTCCATCTGCGGGGCCTTATTAGCTCCAGGAACGGGTGATTTTCCACAGGTGTCAGATGAGAAAATTGAGATGTAAAGCAGAGAAACAGCTTGGCCCAAGGTGGAAAATAAATTTGGTTTGGGGCTATGGCTGGACCCGCTGTTTTCTCACGGCAGGCTGGGATTGCCTTTGCCTTTGAGCAGGAGCTGGTCCCAAGCATCAGGACCGGGAGTAGATCTCATCTTGCCCACATAGGTTTAATCTAATTTAAGATTACAGAGGTTCTGAAAGCCTTGTTTGGTGCCTGGACGAGGCTGCAGAGGGGAATATTCCACGCTGGGTGCTCTTGACTGGTGATTAGCAGCACCCTGAAGCCAGAGGGGGGCCGGACCTGCTGCGCTCTGCCCTGGGCCAGCCCTGTTGCTATTCTTGCTCAGCCCTGTCTGCTCTTTTTTGGGCTGGTTTTTGTCCTCAGCCAGTCAGACACCCCATCTCCCAGACAGGAGAGATGAAAATGAGCTCTCGTCCTCTCTGGAGGAGAAGATCAGGGAGAGGCACAGAGAAAAAGTGAGGGAAATTAAGCAGAAATAGCTTCAGGGGTCATTTAAAAATATCCCCACGACTGCCTTAAATATATATTTAGTAAGAATTCATAGTCCATGGCTGAAGGAGCTCCAGGCACCAAATGTACAGTGTGGTTTTTGATAAAGACCCACAGGATTTATCACAGCTTAGAGGGGAAGAAGGAGGAATGGAGATGGGATGGAGCTGAGGGAGATCCCAGGGCAGGAGGAGGCTGCAGGGCTGCTCCCGTGCCTGTGAACTGCCCCCACACTGCATAAAGCCACATGTTGAACCTTTTGGGTCTCTAAAACCAGATCCTTTTCCATCAGGATCTCCCAGCAGGTATCCTGCTGATGGGGTTGGACTGGCACCCAACCTGTGGAGACCCTGTGGGTCCCACCAGCGCAGGTTTGTGGTGACATTGCCCTGTTCTTCATGGCTCTCCTTTGGCAGTAACAGTTCCTGGTGCCTCTGGTGGACAAGGACAGCCTGGCTTGGGTCCTTGTCCCTGTGAAGGCTGGGAGAACATGAGGAGGTGCTGGAGTGAGCCCAGCCCTTCTGGAAGTGAACTGCTGATGGACCACCCAGAGGGATGGGAAAGCATGGAATGAAATCCATAATGCAGCATCCATGAGGAGACACAAGGGGCAGGTATGGTCCCATGGGGTGAAAAGCATGGAGCCACCACGGGGATGAAGCTTGGTGGGTGTGAATCACTGGGGTGGCCTGTGGTGACTGTGCTCTTTGCAGAGTTGGGATTGAGATCCCAAAGCACTGCTCAGCTCCCAGTTCTCTGGAAATGAGAAGATTCCCTTGTTCCTTGGATCATCCTGGGCTAAAACCCCCTCTGAAGAGCAGCCCAGGTCTGCCCAGGAGCTGTGCCACCAGCCAGCACCATGAATTATTGACAGCTCCTCCATAGGGTGGAGGATCCCCTTACACCTGGAGAAGGGTCTCCTTGAGCAGCACAGCCTTGCCCAGAGCTGTCGGCTTGGAAACACAAGATCTTGAGGGAATTGAACTCACACAGTTCTTCCTCAGGCCCAGCACTGCTCCAACAGCAAAGTCAGGCGAGGTTTTGACTTTGGAGCCCTGACTGAAGGTTGGTGGGTGTCTCCTTACAGACCTACGGCCTTATTGATTGTCTCCTGCCTGAGTTCCCTCCCCATCCAGGCTGGAACTGTTCCCCTCGAGATGACAAATGGAGCTGCCAGCCTCTGGCTTATTTTAATTGCCATTTTTCCTTCCTCTGGTGACACAAAGACGTGATGAATCCATGCTGGAGCACCTGAGACAGGATGTGCTGGGGGCTTGGTGGGGGCATCACCCACCTCTGCATATGGAAAAACTGCTCCCTGAACCCCCCCAGTGTGGGGAAACTGAGGCACTGGAGCTGGTTAGGAGGAGGTGAGAAATTATCTGCAGATGAATGGGATGAGAAACAAGTTTGGGGCTGCCTGTGCATCACAGGGGATGGGAAGGGCAGATAAAAAGGAAAAAAACTGGAGTTTTGTGGTGAGCACATCTCCTCAGAGCTGAGGGATCCCAGGCACTTTCTCTGGGCTCTCACCTGTGCCCTGGGTTGATGCATCTCAGCACACCACCTTTTGCACTTGGGAGGGTGTTGGAGAGGAAGGAAGGTGTCAGGAGGATTTGGTCTGTTCTCCTCCAGGGCTGCAGGCAAGGCCCCGAAGGGACAGGGACAGGAACAGGGACAGGGACAGGGACAGGGACAGGGACAGGGACAGGGGAGGACGTGCTGCTTGGCATGGCATGCTCCACTCCCCCCGTGGCTGGAGCCTGTCACAGGGAAGAGCTGCCAGACGTGACACACACCACCCTGAAGGTGAAGGGAGATGGGGACGATCCTTAGAGGTGTGGAAGAGAGGTGTGAGGTGCCTGGAGCTGGCTGGCACATGGAGCTGTGTCCTGGGGCCATCTCCTTTGTCTCCCTGTGTGAGCGCCGGGCGCTCCGCAGGCTCCTGCCCAGCGCCTCCCTTCCCGGCTGCTTGTGCAAATGGTTGGAAAATGTCTTTTGCCGCAGGCTGTGTCCTTGTTCCTCCCCGCTGGGATACAGGGAAGGGCACAGGTCTCGCTGCTGGTCTCTCTGTCTGGCTCCTCAGAGCATCCTTAGCGCTGCCTCTCCCTCCCGGAGCAAGTGCCACTTGTCCTGCAGACACGTCACACGCAGCCATGACGTCATAGCTCAGACCAGGGCTGGGGGGGGGTCTCCCCCATTTTCCCTCCCTCTCCCTATCCAAGGAGAATCCTTTGCCAAAGGCAGCCAAGGCCCCTGGCTGGGATGGAGTCTCTGGTGTTTGGGTCGTTTTGGGCACTTATGGTTGTGTGATGTGCCCCCTCCAGAGCTGCCACCTGTCTGGTGTCTGCCCAGCAAGGCCCAGCTCGTCCGTCATTCCTGGCCGTGTCACCGTGCGCTGACATGGAAATGGCTCCAGAGGAGGCTCCAGCGTTTGAAGGTGCCCGCCTGCCGGGATCGCTGCGGGAGCACAGATGGGCCGAGTCCTCCTGGGCCCTGCGGCTCCTCCGAGCACGGGGAGGAACTGAGGCAGGCGTGGCCATGGACCAGGTCCCTGCCTCTCGGTGGAAGGCTCTGGGAGGGAGCAGGATGTCAATTTGGGCTCCTCTGAGCACAGGTAACGCTTGGAAGGCAAAGGCAGCAGCTTGCAGGGGGCAGATGGACCGGAGACAGAGCAGAGCCAAAGCACCTGAAGCCCGTGGATGTGTGCAGCTTCCCAGGGCTCCGCTTGGCTTCCTCGGGCTGCATCCCTGTGGGAGGAGCCGCAGGGCTCGGCCACGAGGGAGGCATCGGGGCTGGCACCCAAAATCAGGTGGCTCCATCCTGTACAGACATCACTGTCCTGAGTGGGGCCATTCTCAGCAAGTCCCTGGGAGGGAAACGGGACCAAGAGCACGGGGGACCCCTGGGTGCCCAAGCTCTGGAATTCTGGGTTCACGTCCGTGCACCAGGTCTCCTCAGGATACAGGGCTTTAGAGAAGGATGTGGCCCTGCAATGCAATCCCTGATCCTGCCTTAATTCTCCCTGTACTTTGGGGGTTTATTCTTCCCTCTCCATTAATCTCTGAATATTAGGTGGAAAGCGAACAATTACCGTGCTAATGGCTCCATAAATTCCTTCATTACTTATTAAACTCCAGCCCTCCCCACGCAGCGGAGGAAAAGAGACGAAATGGAGAAGAAAAGGGAGCGGAGGGGGGTGAGGAGCCAGGGCAGAGGGTCTCGGGCTGGGCTGCGGCGGCGGGGCCGGCTCAGACGCGGTAATTCACGGGCTGTCGTTGCCCTCTGCCGGCAGCGGGACGGCCGGGGGCTGCCTGCCCTGCTCTTCGCTGCTCTGCCCTCCCTGCTCTGCGGACAGAGCCCCGACACCCCGGGGCCACGAGGGGGGAGCCGCGAGGTGTCGGGGGCTGCTGGTGCTGAAGATGCTCCGCAGAAGTCGCTGCTTGGGGACCCAAAGCCCCCGGGGACGATGCTGAGCAGAGCTCACGGCAACACGAGCTTGGCGTTAGCAGCGGTTTAACCCGGCAGCGGCACGGGCAAGGGTGAGGAATCCTGAGCTGTCTCCATCGCATCCCGCCGGGCAGAGCTTTCCCGGCTGCGGGGAGAAATCTGCTCCTTCCCGTCTTTCCTCGAGGTGCCGCCTCGCTGCTCGCTGCCAAACCTCCCCGGCATCCCGCAGCGTGGATGTTCTCCAGTTTCTTTCCTGCTGGCCAAGGCGAGGTCCGGGCCACTGCGGGGATCGCAGCCGCCGTTCCAGGGGAAGCTTCGCCTCGGTTCCAGGTCGGAGAGCGTGGCAGCTCCGCTCCCGGGAGGGCTCTTGTGGCCTCGCCTAAGTGGAGCTAATGGATTTCCATGTCTCCAACAGCCAGCTGGGATACGAGCACATCTCGGCAGCTCGGCTGCATGCAAAACTGCAAACAGGCAAATGCCTCCCCAGCAGAGGGGCTCGCAGGCCTGCCTGGATCAGTGGGATTGGAGAGGAGCTCTGGGATCCATCCAAGGAGCCCACTGAGTCTCCTCCTCCATCAGGCCCACCTGCCCATCTGTGATCTGCCCCTGCTGGGTTTGGAAAGGAAAACACATAGTTAAACCCCAAGATAATGGGGTTTGTTTTTGTTGTTTAGGTTTTTTTTTTCCCCAGGGAATGGCCAATTTCTGTGGTTCTGCGACACCCAAGTATCCTGTGGGATGAGCCCAGCTCTGCAGAGGGACCTGGATGCCCAAGTCCCAGGGACACCAGCTGTAATTAGATGTTTAGATCTAGGCCAGGGGCTCAAGGGCCATCTGGCACCTGAATTATTCATACACTTTTATCTAAGCACAGGCAGAGCAGAGCACAGCGCTCCTTCTCCAGCCTGGGCCCAGGGGAAGATTCCTGCTTGTGCCAGATCGTTTTTCATGGCCTGACAAATGTGATCCTCTCCAGAGCTCCTTCCCAGTGCTGAGATGCCTTTTCCCAGCACCAAACCTGCTCCAAAACACACCAGAGCTGCCAAACAGAGATCCATGCAGATCCACAGCGATCCACATCCCCAGCAGCTGATGCGGAGGTGGAAAAATCCAGGAGGAGAAGTCTCCCCTTGGAAGGAGCAGTTCAGGAGGAGTGAAATCAGATTAAATGTCTATCAAGAGGGCCCGTTCCTGTGGTGATGTGGCCCAGTGCTCCCCCCCAAGGTGTCTTTTACCCTGTGACTCATCTGCTGAGGAATTTTAATCCCTGTCTTTCTCTCCCAACCCCAGGCACCATTGGGAAGAGGAGAGGACCTTGGAGACAAGTCTCTATCACTTGTTGTTAACGTGATGCATTTCTTCTTCAGCCATGGAGCTGTGCCAAGTTTTAGCAGATGTAACTGAAAAATTTCAGATGAAGCTGAAATGTGGCACATTATGGTTTTTTGGTGCACTTTTCTCTCACCTCATGAAGTGATTCTTCAGCTCCTCTGAGCAACCTGGGCTAGTGGAAGGTGCCCCTGCCCAAGGCAGGAGGTGGAAGGAGATGAGCTTTAAGGTTCTCCCAACCCAAACCAGTCTGGGGTTGCATAATCCTATAGACACAACTGGAGATCCAGGAGAGGAGCTGGAGGGTGGGGGGAATCTCTGCAGGGGATGTGGGGGCATCTGATCCAGACTGCAGTGATGCTTTCTTCTTGTACTGGGATATTCTGCTCCCTAAAGCATGCTGGCTGCTGGGTCTCACTCCTCAGTCAAATCCAACTCAGCCTCCAAAACCCTTTCTAGCAGCTCTGGAAGGGAGGTTTTGCTGTCAAACAGTACCACCTTTACAGAAAAACAACTTTTCCAGAGGAAAATCATAAGCCTGAGATTTATCCTTCAGCTGTGTCTCTGTGGGAAGCAGCTGGATCCAGCTGGGAGCAGCAGCTGGAACAAGCCCTGTGACAGATCCACAGATCAGCCATGGCTCCTCCTGCACAAATCTTTGCATCCCTTCTTGTAATCACACCACCCACCTGTGTCCCTCAGCGTCCCCGTGATGATCCACACACACCGAGCTCCTGAGCCACCACAGCTCTGGCTCTGCTGGGTTCAGCTGGTTCCACAGAAGAATCTCAGTTTCAGAAACTCAATGAGTGTTGTGTTCCAAACACAGTTCCTGTCACTCCAAGGTCTGTATTTAAAGATCATGGAGCATCCAATTCTGCTGCTCTCAACATTAGAAGGATTTGGAAGTGTTGGAGTGAGTCCAGAGCAGGCCATGAAGTTGTTGAAAGAACTGGAGTATCTCCACCATGGAGCCAGGCTGGGAGAGCTGGGAATGCTCAGCCTGGAGAAGAGAAGGCTCTGGGGAGATCTTAGAGCCCCTTCCAGGGACTAAAGGGACTCCAGGAGAGCTGGAGAGGGATTTGGGGCAATGGCATGGTAGGACAGGATGAGAGGGAATGGCTTCCCACTGCCAGAGGGCAGGGATAGATGGGATATTGGGAAGGAATTGTTCCCTGTGAGGGTGGCAAGCCCCTGGCACAGGTTGCCCAGAGCAGCTGTGGCTGCCCCTGTATCCCTGGAAGTGTCCAAGGCCAGGTTGGACAGGGCTTGGAGCAACCTGGGATGGTGGAAGGTGTCCCTGCCATGGCAGGTGGTGGCACTGGATGAACTTAAAGGTCCTTTCCAAACCAGTCTGGGATCCTGTGATTCAACATCCACTGGCAGCCAGCTGTTAGTGGGCTTCCCCCAGCCTCAGGATTTGGGCTGGTCCTGTTTAATCTCTTTACCCATGATCTGAATAAGAGGGTCAAAGGCACCATTTTCAGTTCACAGACAACACCTCTGGATCTCCTGGAGGGCAGGAAGGCTCTGCAGATGGATCTGAACAGGTTGGATCCATGGGCTGAGGGTCAACAAGGCCAAGTGCCAGGTCCTGCCCTTGGATCACAACAGCCCCTTGGAACACTCCAGGCCAGGGGCAGAGAGACTGGAAAGCTGGAAAAGGACCTGGGGGTGCTGGTGACAGCTGCTGGACATGAGCCCAGGTGTGCCCAGGGGACAACAAGGCCAGTGGCACCTGGCTTGGGTCAGGCACAGTGTGTCCAGCAGGCCCAGGGCAGTGATTGTCCCTCTGCTCTCGGCACTGCTGAGGCCTCACCTCCAATCTGGGGTCAATTTTGGGTTTCTGATGACAAGAAGGACATTGAGGGGCTGGAGCGTGTCCAGGGAAGGGAACAGAGCTGGGGAAGGGTCTGGAGCACCAGGAGGGGCTGAGAGAGCTGGGAAAGGGGCTCATCCTGGAGCAAAGGAGGCTCAGGGGGGACCTTGTGGCTCTGCACAGCTCCTGACAGGAGGGGACAGCCGGGGGGTCGGGCTGTGCTCCCAGGGAACAGGGACAGGAGGAGAGGGAATGGCCTCAGGCTGGGCCAGAGGAGTCTCAGGGTGGACATCAGCAGGAATTTCCCCATGGAGAGGGTGCTCAGGCCTTGGAACTGCCCAGGGAGGTTTGGAGTGCCCATCCCTGGAGGTGCCCAAGGAATGTCTGGAGGCAGCACTCAGAGCTCTGGGCTGGTGACAAGGTGGGGATCAGGCACAGGTCAGACTCCATGGTCTTGGAAGGCTTTTCCAACCTTGAATGACTTCACAATGAGCCATTCACCACCACTGAAACCCTCCCATGATTTCAGGGTGTCAGAAGATGACAGAGCAGGGACAGCCACAGCTAATTGCCACTGCTAAAACAACCCCATTCCACCCTCCCTGAGCTGGATTAATTCCTGGGAGACATGGGATTTTTGGGGGGTGACACAGAGACGTGAGGGCACTGCACTCAGTGAGGGAACATTGTACCTCCTGATCTGATTTCCAACCACTTGGGCTGGGATTGTCAAACATGGTCCAGAGGAGCTGGCGCATCAGTTTTCCACGGAGCCCTTCCCACTCCAGTGCAGCTCCAGGGAATTCCTCCTCAGGAGCTGCTGGATTTCGATGTGTTTAGATGGCAGACAAGAAGAACAACTAGATAATTCTCCAGTTAGCTCTGGGGGGTGAAAATAGCAATTAGGAGGGTGAAACTGGGATTTGGTGGAGTGAAATTTGGGTTTAGAAGGTGAAACTAAGGGTTTGGAGAGGGAAATTGGGGGTTGAGGGTAAAACTAGGGGTTTGTGGGATGGTGCTAAAGTTTGGAGGGTGAAATTGGGGTTTGGGGGGATCAAACTGGGGTTTGGTGGGGTGAAATTTGGGTTTAGAAGGTGAAACTAAGAGTTTGGAGAGTGAAATTGGGGGTTGGGATGAAACTGAGGTTTGGTGGGGTGAAATTCGGGTTTAGAAACTGAAACTAAGAGTTTGGAGAGGGAAATTGGGGGTTGAGGGTAAAACTAGGGGTTTGTGGGATGGTGTTAAAGTTTGGAGGGTGAAATTGGGGTTTGAGAGGATAAAGCTGCGGTTTGGTGGGGTGAAATTGGAATTTGGAAGTGAAATTGCAGTTGTGGGGGTGAAATTGGAGTTTGGAGGGTGAAAATGGGGTTTGATGAGATCAAATTGGAGTATGATGGGGTGAAATTAGGGTTTGTTGGCACAAAATTAATGTTTGGGTATGGAAGTAGGGGTTTAGGATAAAAATCAGGATCTGGTGGGATGAAATTCGTGCCTGGGGGAAGAAATTGGGATTTGGGATGTCAGGATTAGGGTTTGGGAAAATGAAATGAGGGTTTGGTGGGTGAAATTAGATTATAGGGGATGAAATTAGGATTTAGGGGGTGAAATGAGCGGCTGGATTATGATACTGGGGTTTGAAGGATGGAATAGAAGAGGGTGATATTAGGGTTTGGTGAGCAGATATCGGGGTTGAGGTGTGAAATCGGAGTTTAGGCAGGACAATTAAAGCTTGAGGGATGAATTTTGGGTTTGGGCGGAGAAATGAAGGTTTGGAGGGGCTGACATGAGGGTTTGGAATGAAATTGGGGGTTGGGGGAATCCAGCTTGGTTGTGAAATTGGAGGGTTGAGGGTGAAATTGGTGTTTGGCTGTTGAATTTATGGTTTTATTGGGGGAAATTGGTGTTTCAATTTGGAAATGGGGCAGCAGGGCCAGCAGGGTTGTTGGACCCAACTTTCTCCCCCTTTGAACCTTTCTCTTTCTCACCTCCATTTCCCACAGGCAGGAGGAAGCGCCCAGGGCCCCAGGTGGCAGCGGGATCCTCACAAAATACAGGGATTATAGAGGGATCCTCACAAAATACAGGGATTATAGAGAAATCCTAACAAAATACCAGGATTAGAGGTGCTCCTGCTCCACGGGAGCTGGGATTCCCTGACCCTGAGGCCTCCTTCACCTCAGACCTAACCCAAACTTCTTCCCCATCGCTGAGAACCTCCAACTCCCTAAACAAACATGGCACTGCTGGCGAGAGCGGGAATGTAGCAGGATAACCACTGTGAAGTGAAGCTTTAAATGGGAAATATTTCAAGCGGTTTGCTGTCCCGGAGCAAGGAGTGACCGTGCTCTCAGACAGTCTACGCAGGGTTCCACGGCTCCAGACCCGGCAGAGCAGCGCCCGGCCCCGGGGAGCCGCAGAGAGCTGAGGGGCTGCCGCAGCCGCCGGCAGCGCTGTCCGGCATCCCTGGTGCGAACACGCACAAGGAAACAGGAAGAGGGTGAGGCAGGCACTGAATGCAGCAGAGCTCCCTGCTCTCGCCGCGCGGGGGGTTCAGCCCAGCCCGCTGAGGGCAGGAACAGGCAGCACTGGCGCAGCTCCGCACCGCACCACGGCCTGCCGCGCTCTGAGCCCTCAGCTGCCGCCGCACCGTGAGCTCTGCCGGGGACCGCCCCCCCTCCCCGCGGTGACCAATTAGAGCCAGAAGAAGCCTGATTGATTTTTGTCCTAGCCAATCAGCTCTCTGACTGTTTGCACCCAATCAGACGCCTGGGGACGTTTTCTCGCCCAATGATAAACCAAGAACTGAGTAGGGAGGGGGGGGAGTACTTTTTCGTGAGCGGCGTAGGGATCAGCCAATCATATCAGTTCGATGGGTGGACTAGTGACCAATGAGCAAAGGGGGCGGGGACAGAGCAACTCGCGAGACTTTGTGAGGTACGATGGGAACCCACATTTCAGCGAGAGAGCCAATGGCAAAGGGCGGGGCGGGGCCGCAGAACTATTATTGTAACTGGCAGATAGGAGAGCCAATCAGAAGGCGGAGCTAAGTTCGGCCCAGTGTTCAATGGGCAGCGAAAATCCTCCCATGGTTGAACTGCCACGATTGACAGATAGGACGGTCCAATGAGATCGCCGCGCCCTTTCTAACTGCCCAATGAGCGAGCTGGGCTGGGAGGCGCGCGACGGTGGCAATTCCCGCCCCCCCCGCGGGAGCACGGGTCTGGCTGGCAGACCGACAGCTCAGCGGACCAATGGGAACGCGAAGCGCCAGGACATGGGCGGAGCACCCCCGCGGAGACAGCCAATGGGCGAGGGCGCCGCCCTGGGCAGCCAATGGGCGCGGGGGGGGCGGCGCGCGTTGCCGGCGCGGCTCCCAAGATGGCGGCGGGTGCGTGAGCGGGGCGGTCGGGGAGGCCCGGCGGGAGCGCGGCCGCCGCCGCCATGAAGGGCAAGGAGCGCTCGCCCGCCAAGGCCAAGCGCTCCCGGGGCGGGGAGGACTCGGCGTCCTCCTCCTCCTCCTCGCGCGGCAGCAAGAAGCCGAGCGGCTCGTCCGGCGGAGGCGGCGGCTCCAACGGCGGGAAAGCGGCGGCGGCGTCCGGCGAGAGCAACAGCGGGAGCGGCCGGCGCGGCGCCCACGCGGACAAGGGCGGCCGCGCCGGGAGCCGCGAGTACGAGAGCGGTTCGGCGGCGGCCGCGGGCGGCGGGGGCCGGCACGGCTACAGCGGTAAAACCGCGGAGGCGTCGCGAAGCAGCAGCAGCCGCGGCGGTGAATCGCGAGCGGCCGCCGCCGCCTCGTCCTCGTCCTCCTCGTCGGAGCCGGGCGGCGGCGAGTACAAGACGCTGAAGATCAGCGAGCTGGGCTCGGCGCTGAGCGACGAGGCGGTGGAGGACGGGCTTTTCCACGAGTTCAAGCGCTTCGGCGATGTGAGCGTCAAGATCAGCCGGCTCCCGCCCGGCGCCGGCGCCGCCGACGAGCGCGTGGCCTTCGTCAACTTCCGCCGGCCCGAGGACGCGCGCGCCGCCAAGCACGCCCGCGGCCGCCTCGTGCTCTACGACCGCCCGCTCAAGATCGAGGCCGTCTATGTCGGCGGAGGCAGCGGCCGCCGGCGCAGCAGCCGCTCCCCGGCGCTGCTGGACAAGGAGTCTCCCTACGGCACGGCTGCGGTCGGGGCGGTGGCGGCCGCCGTGCGGCACCCGCCGGCCGGGGCCGCGCAGCGGGCGCTGTCCCCCGCGGGCAGCGGCGGAGCTTTGGGATACCGGGACTACCGGCTGCAGCAGCTCGCCCTGGGCCGGCTCCCGCCGCCGCCACCGCTGCCAAGGGAGCTGGAGAGGGAGCGGGACTACGGTGGCTTCTACGAGGCGCGGGTGCGGCCGGCCTACGGGCTGGAGCGCGTGGCCGGCGTGGCGGCGGCCGGGGGATTCCGAGGAGGAGGAGGAGGAGGTGCCGGAGCGGCCGCTGAGGAGGAGATCAGCCCTGAGGACGACCAGAGAGCCAACCGCACGCTGTTCCTGGGCAACCTGGACATCACCGTGAGCGAGTCGGACTTGCGGCGAGCCTTTGACCGTTTTGGGGTCATCACCGAGGTGGACATCAAGAGGCCGGGGCGTGGGCAGACCAGCACCTATGGGTTTCTTAAATTTGAGAATCTGGACATGGCGCACCGGGCCAAGTTGGCCATGTCAGGGAAGGTGCTGCTGCGCAACCCCATCAAGATCGGGTACGGGAAAGCCACCCCGACCACCCGGCTCTGGGTGGGCGGCCTGGGGCCCTGGGTGCCTCTGGCTGCCTTAGCCAGGGAGTTTGATCGGTTTGGCACGATCCGCACCATCGATTACCGCAAAGGGGATTCCTGGGCCTATATCCAGTACGAGAGCCTGGACGCGGCGCAGGCAGCCTGCACCCACATGCGGGGGTTCCCCCTGGGGGGGCCGGATCGCCGGCTCCGCGTAGACTTTGCCGACACGGAGCATCGGTACCAGCAGCCCTACCTGCAGCCGCTGCCCTTGCCGCCCCCAGCTCATTATGAGCTCGTGGCAGAGGCGGCTGCTTTTGGGGCTCACCGGGGAGCCCCTCCTGACCCTCTGCGGGGGGCCCGGGACAGGACACCACCGTTGCTCTATAGAGACCGTGACAGAGACCTTTATCCTGAGACAGAGTGGGTGCCCCCGCCGCCCCCTGTGCGGGACCGGAGTAATCGGGCCGCTGCCTATGACCCACTGGAAAGCCTGGAGCGCCGCCGGGATGGGTGGTCCTTGGAGCGGGACCGCGGGGAGAGGGAGCTGGGCAGTAGGGATCAGCCTAGGAAACGGAGGCTGGTGGAGGATGGAGGCCGGCACTTGGACCGTTCCCCTGACAGCGAGCGCTCCTCTTCCTCCCGAAAGCGCCACTGCTTGGCCACAACCTCTCCCCCGGACCGCAGCCCCGAGCTTCTCGGAGGCCGGGAGCGTTACAGTAGTGACGCTGAGCGCTCGTCCCGCTTGCTCCTCTTGGAGCGACCTTCCCCCATCCGGGAGTCCCACCGGGGCAGCCTGGAGCGGGGGCAGAACGAAAAGCGCGACCGCAAGAATTCCGCAGAGCGGGAGCGCAAGCATCGCGCCGCCGCCGCCGCCCAGGAGTGCAAAAGTCCGGCCAAAAAGGACGAGCGGGCGGCGGAGGGGGGTGGCGGAGGCTCTCGGCTCAAACCTCCTCCCCAGAAACAGCAGCAGGATGGAACAGCGCAGGCCGGGGCAGCGCCCAAGCTGTGCTTAGCTTGGCAGGGCATGCTCCTGCTGAAGAACAGCAACTTCCCGTCCAACATGCACCTGCTCCAGGGGGACCTCGGAGTCGCCAGCAGCCTCCTCGTGGAGGGAGCGACTGGGGGGAAAGTGGCTCAGCTCAAGATCACCCAACGTCTCCGTCTGGACCAGCCCAAGTTGGATGAGGTCAACCGGCGCATCAAGGTGGCGGGTCCCAACGGATACGCCATCCTTCTGGCCGTGCCCGGCGCCTCAGACAACCGCTCCGCAGCCGGAGCTGCCGAGGCCGCCACCACCTCCACGCAGAGGCCGCTCAGGAATCTGGTGTCCTACCTAAAGCAAAAGCAGGCTGCTGGGGTGATCAGCCTTCCTGTGGGGGGGAACAAAGACAAGGAGAACAGCGGGGTCCTGCACGCCTTTCCGCCCTGCGACTTCTCCCAGCAGTTCCTGGACTCCACGGCCAAGGCGTTGGCCAAATCAGAGGACGACTATCTGGTCATGATCATTGTCCGTGGGGCATCCTAAGGCCCTCGTGTTCTGTTCCCAACCCTGCCTACTCCTCCATGCAGCCCCTCCAGCGTGTGCCAGGTGCTATGGGATACAGCCTTAGCCAGCCCTGTCGTTATTTTAAATAGATCTTTGTTTGTAGGTGACTTTCCCGGGCCGATTTTCTGTTACTACATTTTTCTATAAAGATAGAAGCCAGAGAGGTTGGTTAGGAGTAGAGTGAATAGGATATTTTGAGAATTCCCTATCAGTGGGGACAGCAGGGAGGCTCAGCCTGCTTTGATTTACAGAAAATAGAAAAATAATAAAAACTGGGGTGGGGGGGAGGGGGGGGGAAAGAAAAACTCCTGTCTTCTTAATTTAGATTCATGTCCTTTTTTCATTTCATGTATTTTAAAGCAAGTCCCAAGAGCTCGCCCTCGAGAGAGCTCCAAACTGAACAGACCAGATTTAAAGCACTCAGTGGAAACGGAAAACCATACTTTAATAACAGACTGGTGTCACCTCCTCTTTTGAGTCCTTGAAATTCCGTGTGGGCCTCAGGCCAGGGGCCCTTTGGCCCGCGGGATCCCTTCCCTCGGGAGCCGCAGCGGTTTCCCCGTTGAGTCGCGTGGCTCAAGGTCGACGTTTTTCAGGTGAGCAGCAGCTGCTCTCGGGTACACAGCAGAACACTGAATTCCTTTTTGGAAAGGGATTCCTTTTTTCATCCAGCCCCCCCAGGTGCATGCACTGAAACTGGGCTTTTTAACAGGTGTATTTCCCTGATTTCCCAGTGTATCCCATATGTGCACTTTGGGTTTGTAGCAGTGACTAGGTTGTAGCAGTGACTAGGTGAAGAGCTGAGGACTTTGTTGCAAACCAGGAATGTCTTGTGCTCACTCTGGTGTGCAGGAAACAAGGAGGTGCTTTAAGGAGAACTTGAGTTATATTGTGGGGTTTTGGTTTTACTGCCTTTTTTTGTTTCGTTTTGTTTTGTTTTGCAAGAGTTGCAGGTTCAGTGGGGTCTGGTTCCACAATGCAAACTGAGCAAGTAAGTGCTTCTCTCCAGAGATGCTTTTCATTCTGTGATAATTTAATTACATAAAAGTTCTCATTAACATTTTACCTCTTTGTTAATAGCAAGGAACTGCTGTCTGCTAGGGACTTTTCAGGTACAGTGTGCAGTGGGCATTACATGAGGTTTATCATGGGCACCTGGAGTAAAGTGGTTTTAGCATCTTGGAGAAATATTAAAAATACTCCAAGATGCTGAGGTTTGAGCTCTTGTTCTTGTGATTCAAGGATGAAACAGTTTGCAGGTTGTTTTTGGGGGTTTTTTTTTCCAAAAGAACATAGTTAATTTTTTCTTATTTTTCCCTAATCATTGGGCACTTTTCTCCAGTTGTCTTAGCCACCTTTGGTAATTCAGGCGTTTAGGAGGGGAGAAGGGATCTCAATCCCTGATGCGATCTAACTCCATGATATTCAGTTTAACAACCAAAAGGATGTTGCAGCAGCTTCTAAACTGAAGTGTAAATCTCACTGTATCTCTTTACAGGCCCTAAAATTGTAATCTTGCACTTAAACCCAGAATGTAATCTTGCACTTAGCCATGTTTTCAGGGATTTGGGCAACGGAGAAGCGACGCTGCCTCTCTCGGTCCATGCTCCAGTAGATTCCTTGGATAATTGATACAGGCATGAGTTGATTTCTGTTACAACTTGCATGGCAAAAATCAAATTCAAAGTGTGGAATAGGATGCGATAGGAGACAAAGGAGGAAATGTCTTGAATGTATTTTATGGGTGTAACTGAACTTGCTTGAGTTTCTGTCACAAAAGTAGGAATTTTTGTTACTGCACCACTTGTCAGAGAGGGCTTTGATTCCTTTATCTGCCCAGAATGAGTGGACCCAGCATCCCAAACGTGGTGAACTGAGAATTCCAATGTGGCAGCATCTCTTAAACACAGATTTTGTTTTTTATAGCTGCTTTTCTTTCTAAATGAAAAGGTGAAAGTCTCATTTAATGCTCTTAAATTTGAGAGTAAAATCCAGGATTTCTGGGTTGTCCTTCAATGTGAATGTAAGAGATGGCAGAATTCAGCTGTTCAGCTTACTATTAACAATGAGAATTTTTGGGAATGACACCAGAAATGCAAATCACTGTGTTTAAGAAGATAAAGCGTGTTTACCACTTATTGCAAAGAATGTTTTAATTGGAGCAGGTGCCTGTTGTGTGTCAGCAGGTGAGCAATGCTGCAAGTGCTGCTTGTATTCAGGGGGAGTTTTCTGGGAGATTTCTGTCATCTGACAGAAATCACTTGCAAGAGTTTTCTAGGAAAGACTTGAACAGCTGGGAATTTAAATCTGCCCAAAACCGGGGGGAAAAAAAGCACTAAAGTTTGTGTTGGACACTGAGAGCAGCATTTGTTCCGCTGATCCGCAGCAGGCACCTGCTTAAAAACCCATCAAACTTGGGGTCAGCATAGCTTGTCAAAGCCAGCTTGGTTTGGGAAGCCTTTTGGGAAGAGCATGTTAGGTGCACTTCCATTTTTCCTTGGGAAGTCACGGTGGTTCCACCTGCCACTGGCTGTGAAATTGTGCTGTGCTGGAGGGCGAGCAGGAACAGGCGAGGCCGTGTTTGACTCCAAGTTTTTCTGGTTCCTTATTTAATGGAGCACCTGCTTCTTTGAATCTGGTTCATTTGTGGTTGCTGCTCTGTTTTGTAAGCAAGGATTTTAAACACCCTTTGAGGGTTCTTGTGGCAAAACTTTGAAAGGTTTTTTTTGCTGGCACTGAATTCCCGTGCTGCCATCCCGGCTGGGCGGGCTGTGCTTTCCTCCTTGGTCTGAGGTGTTTCCCATTGGAGTAACTGTCCACTGAAGTTGGCTTAGCCAGGGCTGAAGGTTTAGAAGCCTGTGGGTGATACCACTGTGTGTAGAGCAAACCAGATGTAGCAGTTGTTGGCTCTCTCCTCGTGTCTGGCATTAAGTTGCTCTGGTGAGAGCTCAGTATTCCCTCCCGACCTTGTGTGCAGCTGATGTTCTTCTATTTCATTAGTGTGTTGAATTAGTCTGGAAAAAGGATGTCCTTTTCCTGAATCATTTCATCCTTGTGCTTTATGCTTTGGGGAAAGAACCTCAAATGACTCGTAGTTTTGTTTGAGATTTTAGTTTGTTGTTTATTTTTTTCAATTGGAAACTTTGCGCAACTTCTTGGCCCCTGGCCACTGGCTTTGTTTGCCACGGGAGCACTGAGGTTATCCTCAATCCAGAGGTTTTAGGGGCACAAATACCAACACATCCTTGTCAGCCTCCCAGAGAGAAAAGGGCATTATTGCCAGGCAGACAAGCTTTGCCCTCTCTCTTTTGTTTCCTACAAGGATGTTAAAGATGGACTATTTCAGTGACAATTTCTTGGCCTCTGTGGAGAGCCAACTCTTATCAAGAACGAGTTTTAATTTCTTGTGTGGCTTTGGGAACCCTCTGGTTGATGGTAACTGAGGTGAAAGGCCTGAGGTATTAATGGGGAGGGGGATTGAATCAAAATTGTGAAGACAAGTTCAAAAACTCTGAGGACTCAGGGAAAAATGCCTTGGAAAATGGTAGTTCCTGGCTCAAAGCAAAACAGTGTTGAGGGCAGCGCTCCTGGGGAGTGCTGTGTGCCCTGAGGGGAAGAAACGGTTGCCGTGTGGCTCTAGAGCTTTTGGGGTTCTTTCCCCTTTGTCCCCCTGTTTATTTCTTTATAGCACTGAAGGACAGATATTCCAATGATTGGTAGACTGAACGATGAGGTGATTTTTGTATCAGGCTTAAAGCAGACCGGGTGGTGCAGAGAATGGTTCATTGAATATTCATCTTCCCGCAGTTCTGATTGTGTGAAAACGATGGCTAGGAGATATGACTTGAATAGTAACAATTTTAAATTTTATTGGGTGTGTCTTTGATTTGACCTTTTAATATTGGCATTGTCTGCTGTTAGAACTGCGCAGCAGAGCGAGAGCAAAAGAGCTGTGTAACACTACACTGCATGGTTTTGTTGATAAGTTGCCTTCAGGAAATACCCAGTGAGGAAAGTCAACCGAATTAGCAAGAATTAGGTTGGTTTTTCTCCTGGTTAATGATTTCAATGTGCCCCAACAAATGTTACTGCAAGTTGAGTAATCATCCATACTGTAAGCCTAGTTTTATCCTGGTCCAAAAAGAAGCCCTGCACTACTTGTTTTGCATCTATCCCTAGAAGGCAACTTCATTCCGAGGTTTCATGCCCATGGGTGGTATTGGTGCTTTTTGAAGTCCAAGTAGAATATTCAGAAAGGCCTCGTAGCTCTTTATGTTCATCTGTATAATGTAGGGAGGGGAAAAACCCAAATCTGGTGTACACATTTGTATTGAAATAACGTTTTTTTTCCTCCTGCAAGCAAATCTGGTGGACTGCAGAAGACAACTGCATGGGATACCAAGCTCTAATGGACCTTTGGGAAGAGAAGCTGTGGCTTATGTGGAATTTACATGGGCCTCCTGGTGGAAGAAAGCTTATCTGTTTAGTATTTGTGCATTTTACTAAAATGGCAGCTTTAAAAAAAAAAAAAGTTGTGTATCTGCTATTGTGATGCCAATGCCCGTGTTTTAAGTGGAAAAAAAAAATGACCTCTTTGCTTTGTGCTGTGTACACAAGATTGCTGGAAAAGTAAAGGAATACCCTTTTTATGGCTCACACAGCTTAAAAGTAGCTGTCACTCAAACATGCGCTCACAGTTGAGCTGATTTTGTTTCATTCTAAATAAATTGTTTCTTTTGAGGAAAATGGTTTTTCTGCCTGGAAGTGAATTGACGACAAACGTTTGGCCCCTGTGTTGGCAGCGGAGGGGTTCCTGCTGCTGCTGCCCAATTGAGCTGATAGTTGTGGGTCTTGAGCAAGAAGCAGGGAGAGCACCGACACTTTTGCGTTGATCGACCTGTGGTACCAGTCAGAAGAATTTGTATCTGATGGCCTTGCTGTGGCCCCCGTGTTTGCAGTGAAAAAGGGGTCGCTTGCTGCGTTTCTCCTCAGCGGGACGGGGCGGCGGTGCTGCTGCTGGCACGCAAGAAGCAGGGAAGCACCACCCTGCGCCTCGGAACGGTGGCCAAGTCTGGGGCTTCGCTGGTTGGAAGAGCTGGAGTTCCTGAATTTTAAGTTTCTGATTTATTTTGTTCACCCAACATGTTTGCCTTTAGTTTTGATTCTTGGTTTTTTTTTTTTTAATTTTGAAGAAAAAAAGTTTTGAAATTGCTTTGAATCTTGCACGTAAAACCTTTGCACCAAAATTGCCAAAAGAAAAAGAGAAATGAGTCCTTAAAAGTGTTTAAATGCTGTTAATAAAGCCTTTCCTGCCGTACGCGAGGCGCTCCTCCATCTCCAGGGGCTTTTCAGCAGTTGTGGGTTTAGTGCTGAATGGATGAAGAGTTCCTGAGAGCTGGAGGCGGTAATTTAAACCTTTGCGTGGTGTCTCAGTGCCTTATTTTGACCGGTTTTGAAGCCAGTGGTTCCACACGCCTCGGATGTGCATGTGCCCTGCTCGCGTCCCGGCCCCGCCGCGCGCTCCGTGCAGTCGCTCCCGGTGTAGTGCGGACGGGGAGAGGAACAGCCGGAGGCGGCCCGAAAACGTTGTGTGCTGTAGTTCTCCTGTCCCGGGGGCTCCTGAGCTTTGGAAAGCTGTTCCCGTGCAGGAGCACAACTCCGTGTTTGCTGCGGGAGACTTCGGGGCGCGCCTGAGGACCGCGGCCGTCGAGAGGAAGCTGCCACTGCTGCGTCGTCGGCTTCGGGAGCTGCCGTGCTGTGCTCGTGGTAGAATTCCTGTGACGTGCCATGAAGATACCTTGAACGCTTGCCCTGTTTGCCTTGACACACTTTAACTTCCGTGGATAACCCCCTGCAGCCGGGCAGGAGCTTTGCTAGGCTGCAGATGCCTCTCAGCCGACGGATTGTGCTCTGCAAGGTGTCTGTTCCCGGGGCAAAGCGCTGTGTAAATCCCTAAAACAGGTAAGGCGCTGGAAGAGGTTGGACTGAGTTGTAATGTAAAAGAAGATTGTTCACTTTTTGTTGCCTTGATTGTTAATGCTTACTAATTGTGGTTTCTTCAGTCGCCCTGCTGCTCCACCCGCTCGGGAATGGGGGCGAAGGAGCCAACTCTTGGATGTGCTTCCCTGTTTGTTGGGGAGTCCCGTTAGGAAACGGGGCCGTGCACATAAAGCTACATGTTCTCAGCTTGGCAAGCTGGAGCTGTTATTGTGACTTCATGAACTGCTTGAATTAACACTGCTTTAACCCAGAGTAGTGTTTATAATTTGTATGTGTTGATAAGGAAAGCCAAGCCAATGATTTGGCAAATTGTCTGTGTTTGTGGGATGCGGGTGTAATAATTTAAATGAAACTTTTTGTTGTAAATGGGAGCAATTGTAGATATTGCTGGTTATGAGGGAAGGGAATTTGAGAGGGGAGACTGAGAAGACGCCTTTTCTTCTAGAAGTTGGTGTTTGTAGTTAAAATTCCTATTTTTTGCCATGTATTACTTGTGCTGTTGAGATACAGCCTCTGAATCTCCTTTGAAGTGTTGTACAGTAGGTCTGGGGCTGGGAGCAATAATGGGAGATGTGTTTCAGCCCCTTTGCCTGGGCTGGGGCGTTGATGCTGGCAGGAGATGGGTGATCTGTCAGTGTACCCCAAAAAAGGGGATCTTTTTGGTAAGCTGGTCACCGGCTCAGGTATTCAGGTGTTTGTGTCAGGCCTTGGGCACTATCCCACTTTTTGGGTGTGCTTTGAAGTGACAGTGGCTGTTCCAGAAGAGTTCTGCCTCTCTGAGTCAGATTTCACTGTCTGTTTCACTGGGAGATGGTTCCCTGTCTCCTTTACATCATGCATTTATTCCAGAGACTCGGAGGTATTGTGGGATGTGCTGTGGGATGATTCTCCTGCAGTCACTTTGCCTTAGCAAGTTGTTTTTTGGGTGCTGGGTCTGCCCCTCTGCCTTTTAAAGGGCTTAGAGGGATGCTCCAGTGGCCAGGTAGAGCCAGGCTGTTGTTAAAACCACTCTCTTGGAAGGGTTAAGTGCTCTCTATGCATCATATTAATTTGGCTAATGAGACTTCTGGGGAAAGTGGATTTATAACGAGAACCATTTAATTAACTGCACTGCAGCAGAGAGCAATGCGAGCGGATTAGATGGGAGCAGGTTATTTGAATTCACACATTTTTTTAGAACTGTTCTTTTACCAGCTGCATCTGAATTAATAAGTTTAAAGCATCAGATGGCCCAGATTCTGCTTGTGGCCAATAACAAGCTTGTGTTGGCCTCGTGCTGCTGGTTTACTATGAAATGACAAATGCTCTTGGAGGATATGCTCCCACCTCGTGTCCCGAGGTCTGGGGCAAAGAGTGAAAAGGGTTTGGTCAGACAGGCAGAGCACTGGAAAGGCTCTTGGGCTGCTGGCTTTGTGATTCCCGTTGTGTTTCCTGTGGTTCTTGGCTCGGAGCCCTGTGCCTGAGTGTAATTAGAGCTGCCTTGAGAACTGGGTGAGGTAAACTCCTAAGGCAGAGTGAGCTCTGAGGGACTGGGTCAGTGCACGTGCTGTCATGGGTTTGACAGGAGCCTCCTGCTGCTCATCCTATTTGTCCACGTGCTGGAGGTGCCTGTAGCAGGAGCAGAGAATGTGGATGGTGGCACAAAGGTTGCCTATTTTTTCCCCCTTTGTACCCCGCTCCAGGGATGTATTAATTAAACATTGGAACCCAGGGTGTGGATGCTGTCACACATGCTGCTGGGCTGTGCATTAATGAGTTGCCACCTCCCAGCCCAGCTCTTGGGTTTGAGCTCGTGTGTGTTGTCCCAGGAAGGGGATGGGTGGGATGTGGTGGACTCCACAAAACGAGCAGATGAGCTGTGGATTAATTGTGGGTCACAGCTATTTCATCTCCTTATCTGCCTGCCTTGACCTTCATGCCTAGTTCTGCTATTGCATCTGAAGATTGGGCTGGAGGTTTTTGGCTCTGTTCAGTATTTCCTGTCCCCAGATGCAGCGATAGGTCAGGCCAGGGTTTAGCAATGCACACAGCTTGACCCAGCCCCGAGCTGGCAGCGTTCCCTGGCGTTGCTGCCCTTCGTGCAGGCGAGCACTTGGATCCTGCAGCCAGCCTCTCCTTTCAGATGCATGTGCTGCATTTCCAGGCTTGGAAACTAAAATTGCACGTTTTAGGTATGGCTGGGGACACAGATGTGTGTCTGAGCACACATGAGGGGTGTAGAAGGGTTTGAGTGAAGGGAAGCCAGTGAGGTCTCCCGGGGTGGTTGTTGAGCTGTTTGCCCACGGAGAGATGTCCTTTCGGCCATGGAGGTGTTTGCAGCCCCCTTGGCCAAGGGATTGCTTTGGTCCCTGCCAGCCTGGGCTGCTCCAGCTCTGACCTGGGCAGAGGTTCAGGGCAGGATGAGGTCCTGAACTGCCTGAGCTGCTGCTGTGGGGGCCTGTGGGAGCCGGTGGTGAGAAAAGGGGATGTTGATGTTTCTCATGCTGCTCCTCGGGTGGGTGAAGACAAGGCTGTGAACGAGGACCAGGAGGGACTCTTCATCAGGAACTGGACTGACAGGACAAAAGAGAATGGATTCAACTGAAAAAGGGAAAATTCGGGTTTGATATTGGAAAAAATCCTTTCTTTGTGAGGGTGCTGAGTCCCTGGCACAGGGTGCGCAGAGCAGCTGTGGCTGCCCCACCCCTGGAAGTGTCCAAGGCCAGGTTGGATGGAGCTTGGAGCACCCTGGGCTGGTGGAAGGTGTCCCTGCCCATGGCAGGAGGGGGAACAAGATGAGCTTTAAGGTTCCTGCCAACCCAAAGCATTCCAGGGTTCTGTGATTCTAAAACCTTGTGTTTCACCTGTTCCAGCCCAGCTTTCCCCCCTGGCACTAAGGCACAGCCTGTTCTGAGCCCTCAGGTATCTGAGGGTGCCTTTGCTGTTCCTCGTGGCACTCAGAGCTGCACCCCAAGAGCAGCTTGAGGCTGAGAGAGCCCAGTCCCAGACACCCCATCCCTGTCACCCGCCTTGTGTCAGCCAGGGTGGCTGTGACCCTTCCTAGCTTGTCCAAAGGCTTGAGGGGCTGGAGCTCAGTTTATTGGTTTTTTTGTCCCTAGGGTGCTGTAAAGACACCCTTTGCCTCTTCCTTCCAGAGTACAATCCTGGCTCTATCTTGTCCACGTGAGGGATATCTGTAGGGGAAAGTTTTGCAAAGCTTGGTGGTGGCTTCAGAGGCAAAGTCTGCTTTGGAAAAGAGACTTTGACCCATTAATTACTTCTGGAATTGTCTATTAGAGTGAGCAAGAGCTCCCGTCCTCCTTGTGGTTTCTGCAGGCTGGAAAGTTTTCCCATGAGGATCTCAGCTAAAGCTAAAACTTCTGGGTTTTCAACATCTGCTTTAATTTTTGTTCATTAGAGTCACTGCTAAGTTCCCATGGACTTCAGTGGGAGCCATTACAGTATCTTTAAAGACTCTTGTTATTATTTTCCAAACAACTCCCACCACCTAAGAAGGCTTCCAGCTTCTCAGAAGTGAAACTTTTTAATTCGAGCTCTGGTGAATTGCAGCCTAATAACGCTGTGCTTCATAAACACAGCTGCAGGACATGTTCCAGGCCAGGGGGGAAACCAGCACCAAAAAAAGAGTGTTCCTGTTATCAGTGTGTGTGAGGGCAAGTAAACAGCCCAGACCACGAGGGATCTGCCAAACAGGGGAGGGAAGAACAGCCACGTTTCCTGTTGCTGGAAGGCCCCGATGTCACATCCGTACCCAGCTATTTTAAATTGCTTTTGGCTTTCTTCACGTGGCTTAAGGTGCACACAGGAACCCCAGCAGTGCTGGCAGCTGAAGCACCTTGTCTGGGGTGCTTTTTGTGCTGCCACAGCTGTGGAAAAGCCTCTTGTTCCCCTTGAAAATGGGAACGATGGAGATTTCCCCCTGTGGTTGCTGAGTGCAGAGGAGCAGCTTTGCCTTGCTTTGGGTTCAGACAGGCCCTGGAAGGTCAGAGGAGATCCCGGCGACGGGGTCACCCTCACCCTGCTCAGTGTGGGGCTCCCAGAGAGTCCAGGCAACCCCAGAGCTGGGGCACGGTGGGGAAGCAGCCGGAATAATGCCAGGCCTCGGAGGGAATCTGTCTCATGAAGGAGATAAGCATTGCTCCTTATTACATGATAAACCTCTCTGCGCCCGGTGCCTGCCTTCAGAGGAGCGCTGGGAAAGTCTCAGCCTTGGTGTTCAGCAGGTTGTGTTCTTATCGAGGGCAGAGCCTGACCACAGAGAGTGTGGGGCACCGAGACGGTTGTTTTGTAAAATTTATTTTGTGCTTTGAAATGCCTAAATCCGTGTTCTAGCAGCTGTATCCTGCCTTTCAATGAGGCAGAATACAGAACAGGGAAGGGAAACCTGCAGCTGGTAGCCAGGACACTCGGGGTGTACAATGACCGTATAAATTATAAATCTAGAAATAATATATTTATTATTTATAAATATATAAGTACAAAATAGTATAAAATATTAACAAGATGTGTGAATTAATTAAATAATTATAGAAAACTATATAAAATATAAGTAATATGTATAAATAAAATAAATAATTGTATATTAATGTATAGACGATTATATGAAATTATAAAATATAAATAATATTTGTAGATAAATATTTATATCTAGAAATATTTAAAATTATATAAAATGTAAATAATGTGTATAAATGAATTAAAATAATGTATAAATAATATAAAACAATTCCAGTGGGTGTGGAGGGTGCAGTGTGTTCCTGATGTGAGCTCCAATTGCACCAACTTCCATTCCTTTGACAGACCTGAGCTGAGTCTTAGCAGCTTTTTATCCTGGCATGTGGAACATGCCTTGAAGCAGGTTTAAGACCCAGCAGGTGCCCACCCCACAAATCAGTCCTGCCAAGATGTGGGAGCAGGTCCTGGAGGCTGCCTGGGCTCCTCCTTCAGGATTACACCTGGGAGTAAATCACTGGTAGCAGTGGAGAAGCTTTTCCTTCCAGGAGGGATGGCACCCCTGCAGCCCAGCTCTGTGGATGGCACAAACCCGGGAGTGATCCTTGTCTTGTTGGAGAAGCCACTTCCATATTTTCTTTTTGCTTTTTTAATCCTGTGGTGCTAAAATTAATCAGGATTCAGGGTATCAGTCCTCTGTCTGTCAGTGCTCAGAAAACTAATGATCTAAATGAAGTTTTAAAGTTGGTTTTTTTTCCTCAGAGGAACTCAGGTGTTTTAGCAGGTCTTTGGGGTACAGTGAAAATTGAAGGATGTGTTCTTGAGTTCCTTTGGTCACTCAGATTCCTTCCAGGCAGCTCTGGTTCCCTGCAGGTTGCTGGATCTTTGGAGAATTCTTGAGCGTTTGGTTTCTCTGCACCATGATTTTCAGAAGGTTTTTAAAGCCACGAATCCTGGTTAAAGTCCTTCCAAATGTTGGTTTCCCATCAGGATCCAGCTGGCCATGGCATATTATCCCATGTGCAGGGGATGAGCTTGGGTAGGAAAATGTTCCCCAGGTGACTCAGGGCACAGTGCTGAGGCTGGCATTGCTTTTCCAGGGGGTTTGATTTATTGTGAGTGAAATCTTGGAAAGATCCAGGAGGTTGCTGGTGATTTCTTCCCGGTGCAAAGGCTGGAGATGCTGCCTGTGAGGTGCACAAGGGCTGGAAGGCAGGAGGGATCCAGTTCTCCACTGCCTGCCCAGGGGCAGGAGGGATCCCTGCGAGGCACCACCCCCAACAAAGCATTTTCCATGCTGAGGATCAATTTTAGCCATTGCTGCTGATTTTCTCTACTGCAGATGAGTAAGAGAAGAATTTCCTTTGAAAGGGAAAAATTAAGGGAATGTAAGGTAAATGTAAGGAAATGTAATGGAAATGTTGGGAATGTAAGGGAAATGTAAGGAAAATTAAGGGAATGTAAGGGAAAAATTTTCAGGAATAATTTCCCCATGGAAAGGGTGCTCAGACCTTGGCAGGGGCTGCCCAGGGGGGTTTGGAGTGCCCTTCCCTGGAGGTGCCCAGGGAATGCCTGGAAGTGGCACTCAGAGCTCTGGGCTGGACAAGGTGGGGATCAGGCACAGCTGGGACTCAACAATCCAGGAGGGCTTTTCCAGCCTTAAAGATTCTGGGATTCTGTGAAGGGAGCAGGGATTTTCCCACAAAAGGGATTTTCTAGTCCACTTCAGATTGAAGCTTTTAACCTCATTTGTGTCCCAGCAACCCCTGCTCTTGCATTTCTCCACACATGAACACCCTGTCGTGTTCTGCACAGTGCAAAAACAGCTTTAGGAAGTGATTTGCACCATGGCTTCAGTGGGATGGAAAAACCTTCCCGGGCCAGATGTTCCCATCCTCACTGCTGCTCTCTCTCATGCACGTGGTGTATCCTGCAGTAAATAAATGCCTTTGGTTTTCAGAGCTGCCAGGGGAACTGAACCATCTGTTCTGTGCTTGCCTTCCCAGCGCCAGGTGTGAGCAGAGAAGTGTTTGACCACCAGCCTGAGCCTGCTCAGTGGAAAAACAAAGATTTGAAGACTCTTCACACCCCTCCCAGCCCGCTGGCAGGATGGTGCAGGGCTCCTGGGAGGAGTTTCTCGTTGTGGGCATTGGTTTCCTCAGCAATTTTGGATAAACAAGAGGTAATTGTGGCTGGAGAAAGGTGCTTTGCCTGTGCAGGATTATTCTGGGGACAAATAAAGGCTGGTGGTGCCCATCCACGGGCTGGGATGTGGGAAATGGGAGCTCCTGAGCTGTGTGCTCCTCTGCAGAAGGAAAGAGGGGGAGACAAGGGCTCCAATTTTGCTAAATAAGAGTAAGGAATTGGTGACATATTGGTCTGATGGAGAGAGGGCAGGATTCTCATTAAGATCCTGCAGGTTTGGAGGGGAGCTTTGTTGGAACAGATGGGGTGGGAGGTGTGGACACCACATCCTGCCAAGTTGTTTCTTGGTGGCAGAAGAGGTGAAAATATCACAGGGCTTGTGTTGAAAGGAGGAAGGTGTTGAGCAGAGGCTTCGTTTACAGGGAGAGGGAGAGAGCAGAGCCTAAAAGGTGTTGGAATTGTGTAGAGTGGGAGCAGCAGGGTGAGGAGCTGCTGGGTGGCTCTTTCCATCCCCACAGAGCTTTAGTCCTGCTCTGTTAAAAGCCAGAAGCACAGTTGCTCTGAGGGAGATGCTGAAAACACCTAAAATCCTAAAATGCCTTCCAGAAAGAAATGCTAAAATCCTAAAGCTTTAGGATTGGAAAACCTCCCACGTGGTTCCTGTTACAGCAGCAAACCAAAGCTGCTGGTAATGTTTGAGTTGGTGAGAGTGAGGAACTTTATTGTTTCACGAGGTGAAAACTCAATTTTTTTAAAATGAAAGCCTCATCCCTGCTGCAGAAGGGCTTGGCTGAGGCCTCAGTGCAGGATTGGTTGAGTATGGTTCATCCCCCTGCAACTCCCAGTGCCTTAAACACCTCAGAAATAATCATCTTATCCAGAAATCCTGGTGGATTGGAAATTCCAGGGAATTTCCAGGGCTTGGAAAATTCCCTCCTGGGGATCCTTTAAGTCCTGGATCAGATATTCACTGGTCCATGCCAACCCCAGAGTGGTGGATGCTGAGGTTTCAGGTGTAAAGGGATGATGGTTACAGTGGAAAGGACCATTCCCAAAGCACTTGCTGCCTGCAGATTCCTGGGAGAAGCTGTCAAACAGCAGATGAAAAATGAACTGTTTTGTAGCACTGATATTCCCCAATCCCTGTATTTTCCTCTCTTTTAAGCACAGTTTCTTTGGCACTGTGTAATTGTGTAACTGCTGGATTTGGCCCATCATCTGTAGAGGAACTTTCTTACCTGTGACAGTGTTGGAGCTCCTTGAAACTGTTAAAATATTCTGTAGCTTTTCATTAAATATCGACCATTTGGGCTTGAAATAACCTGTTTCACACTTTAAAGGAGTGTTTCTATAGGGGAAACAACTCTCTTGCTGCCTTAATATTAAATAAAGGGATGAGGAATAAAAGGGGTAAGAAAAAAACAGGATAATTAAATCTCCTTAATAATTAAAAAAAGGCAAGGTAAAAAGAAGGATAATGCCATTGGTTGGAATGAATATCTCAGGCTGACATAAAAATTTCAAATACCAAATTTTTTACCATAATAATTTCAAATACCAAATTTCAAAAAATTGCACCTTCACTACTGGAAAGAAAGTCCAGGCTGCTGTGTTGTGTCTTATCCATCCTAATTAAATCTGTGGGATGCTGGCTGGATCCAGGCTCAGCACTGGAGCTGCCTCTGTGTGTGCATGGAATCCCTGGGAGTCTCTGGAGGGTTGGGAAGCTGGGGAGGGGTGGGTTTGGTCTCTGGCTTTGGAGTCCTGGTTCTGGTTTTAATTAAAACTGGTTTTGCCTCCAGGTCCTCTGTGCTGTGGCAGTAAGTGTGCCTGGGATGTGGAATGGCCCCACTGCAGCGTCCACCCCAGAGAGAGGAGCTCCTGGAGCAGCTGATCCTCGTGGAAGGATCACCCTGACCTCCCTGTCCCTGCTCGCACCCCTCCCCAGGGCCAGCTGTTTGTGCGGGAGCAGAATGAGCTGAAATCCCTGCTGTGCTCTGGCACTGGGAGCTCCCTGGCTGCTCATCCCACGAGGTGAGTGAGTCAGCTCTGCTCTGGGAAGGACAGAGCTGAGGATCCAGTCTGAGAGGCAGAAAAACCCAGCTCAGGAGCAGAGGCACCATGGGCTGCATTTCCCCATACAATTCACACTGTGCATTTCTCAGCTGGCTTTAATCAGGACAAATATCCAGGTATCCAAACTGAATCCGACATCCAGCAATTCCACTTTTCAGTGTTGCTGCTGTTGATCCTTCCCAGTACAGGCAATGGCTTTCCCACGTAGATGTGATCAAATCCCAGCCTTTAAAACTTCAGCTCTTGTTCAAATTGGCTTTTTTTATCTTCCATTTTTGGGCTGCAGGCTCGAAGAAGAAGGAGATAGGTGAGATGAGAGCACAGGCTCCAGCAAAGAGGAAGGAGCAGGCGTAGGTCTGGGTGTAGTCATAGAGCCACCCTGCAGGAGAGAAGGTTGTTATTAAAGCTGGGGGATTTTTCTCAGTGAAAAAAATAATTCAGGGAGGTGGGTGGGAGGCAAAGGATGTGCGTTCTCATCTAAGAATTGCTCAGATATTTCCCTTAAATTATTTTAACTCTTCCTGGGCAGCATTTCCTGTAAGGAAATGACGTGCAGGTCATTTTTCCCAGAGCCAACTTTGATCCTTGCAGTGGACATGGTGCTTAATTTGATTGCATTTAATCCCTGAATTTTGTTTTTTTCCTGTTCAAGTAAGTGGGCCAAAAGTGGCTGATGGAGGATCCCCTTGGACTGAAGAGATGACTTGCACATGTTGGTGTTTGCAACATCTGGGCTGCAAACCCCCTGTTCTCCAGCCTTGTCTTGTGAGCAGACCCAGTTTCATGTCCTTTGTCTAACAGGAGAGACCCCAGGCCAGGAGCTGGAAGTGAACTTGATAAAAGTAGCTCTGGGAGGACTTAAAAGGAAAAGCTGAATTCCATTGAGCCTCAGGAATGTCTGGAGGATTCAGGTCGCCTTTTAAAGTGACCTCCAAGTGTTGGCTTTGGTCCTGGCAAATCATCTGGGGTCTGGGCAGTCCTTTGAAAGGTGGAGAGTTCCTCTCTTTGAATCTAAAATTCTCAAAGTGGTGGGAGATGCTGCTAGACATAAAAACCCTAATCCAGTCCCAGATGTGGGGTGGGGCAGCAGCTGGGCCAGATCTGCTGCTGGTGTGAAATGCAATTCCTCTGGAGACATCCATGGAATCCAGACATCCAGGGGCTTCCATGAGTTACACAAACAGCAGATCTGGCCCAAACCTGAGCTTCTTAAAGCCAGGAAGGGACAGGATACAGTCCCTGAGGTCCTGGGCTCGGGCACGTGGAAAGGGAGGGAGCCAGTGGAGTTTGGGATCTGGCTGGAGCAGAGGCACTGACATTCCCTGCTGTGGATTTCCACAGGAGGCTTTATAAAGCACAGGAACAGCTGCTTTTGCTTTTTGAGTTTCAGTTTCTGTTGGCTCACTGCTGTCTCGGGGGGAGTCCCTGTGATTGCTCCTCAGGGATGTCCTGTGAGCCACGTGCTGGGGAGCTGCAGCTGGAGAGAGGGATCCATCTCCTGGGGGATGCATCTCCTGAGGGATCCATCCCCTGCTGGGATCCATCCCCTGCTGGGACGCATCTCCTGGGGGATCCATCCCATGATGGGATCCATCCCCTGCTGGGGATTCATCCTGTGGTGGGATCCACACCCTGCTGGGATCCATCCCATGATGGGATCCATCCCCTGGTGGGGATTCATCCTGTGGTGGGATCCACACCCTGCTGGGATCCATCCCATGATGGGATCCATCCCCTGCTGGGATCCATCCCATGGTGGGATCCACACCCTGCTGGGATCCATCCCCTGCTGGGGATCCATCCTGTGGTGGAATCCACACCCTGCTGGGATCCATCCCATGGTGGGATCCACACCCTGCTGGGATCCATCCCCTGCTGGGGATCCATCCTGTGGTGGAATCCACACCCTGCTGGGATCCATCCCCTGCTGGGATCCATTCCCTGGTGCTGCACTGTCGGCCTCTCCCATGACCCTGAGGTTCATTCCCAGGGCTGGGATCTCTTTCTGCTGCCTGGAAGTCTCTGGGATTTGGAGAGGAATGCTGACGTAGTTATTTGTGAGAGGAACAGGACAGAGTGCTCCAGTAGAGCTCTGACTTATTGCAATTTTTAAAATGTCCTTCGGGATATTTCTTAATTTTTTTTTTTTTTAATTTTCCTGGAGTTTTTTTGGTGCTCAATGGGATTTAGGGGAAGTGGGATTTACCAGCATTGCCTCACTGGCAGCACAGCCACCAACTTCCATCACACCCCAAACTTTTGGAGCAACTCCAGTCTTTGTGCCCCCAATTCATTTCCAAAACAAAACAAAAATCACTCTTCCATCACACCCCAAACTTTTGGAGCAACTCCAGTCTGTGCCCCCAGTTTATTTCCAAAACAAAACAATAATCACTGCTGCTGCAGAAAGCTGAACTAGGAGCTTGTGGTGTTCAAACCCCAGCAAAGCAGCAGTTCTGTGAGGAATGCTGGTAAATCCCAGCAATGTAATCCAAACTAAACCTTCCCAGCACTGCTGGTGCTACCAGGCTGTTTAAATGGTAGTGCTGATCTTTAATCAGAAGTTTTATTTATTCCTGATGCCCTGAGGAGCAAAATTCAGTGGGAAGGTGAAATTTAGGAAACATCTAAATACACGTGCCAGCAGAGCTTTTGGGTAACTCCATCCTCTTCCTTTTGACCACCCAAATTTCTTGGGACTGGAGTTTGTGCTCTGGGGGCTGGAATCCCTTCTGGAATTTGCTTTACATACTTTGGTTCAGCTCTTTTGCATTTTGAGTCAGTGACTTGTACTGCTTGTGGAAATTAAGCGTGCCCTTCTCTCCTCAGCTTGCTCCTGGCTGCCAAAATAATGTTTATTCTGCTTTGGGCTGGGTTTTTTCAGCGTGGCAGCATCCAGAGGTGCCAGTGGATGGGGAGCTCTGAAGGAGACTCCAAACTTTCCCTTTGGGTGCTGCCAGCTGCCCCTGGATTTCAGGGCTTTCAGCTGAACAGATCTGCAGGTAAGTCACCTTTTCCTTGCATTAGGCTTTGGTCTTATTTGCAAATTAGGCAGTTTTAACCTTTGCAGTTCTCATTATGCATCATCATTATTTCCACTGCATAAAAGCACTTGAGTTTGATGAAATTGTAATTCTAAACTCAAGGTTTTGGGGAGGTGAAAGCACCAAATCCCATGGTCTCACAGAGTATTTATATCCTGCATTCTGTAAGGAGCAGGTGGTTTTGGACACTTCATCAGGAGTTTCTGGTCTCCCTCAGTTTTCACACTTAAAACTGCATTGCAAGAGAAAATTGCAGAATTTATCTTGGATCTCAGGGCTGGATCCTGAGCTCTGGACTGTTTCCACCTTGCTCTGCCTGTAATGAGATGGATCAGGAAGTGTTTTGCTTCTTGGCTCTATCTGGCCTTTATTTATCCCACCTGCATTAAGCCTGATTTCTGTGGAAAGCTTTTTGCAGGAAACCTGCTTGCTTTACAAACCCACTGCAGAAAGCAAAAGGCTCCCCATCAGTGCAAATATATTGCAGGTGGATGGAAACTTAACTGCTATGTGAGTGTGAGGTTTTTATGGTGAGACAGCCAGGGTGTTTAGCTCCTGCTGCATGTTACAGGGGATTCAGGGGGACTGAGGGATTGCTTTGTGCTCAGTGTACACCTTGTACCAGCAGCAGGGAGCTGGAATCCAGGCTGTGCATCACCCTGACACTGGGAAGCTCCTTGTCAATGAAATGTTTTGGCTCCTTGAAATTGCATCCACAGACAGAGCAAGAACCAGCCCAGGGATATTGATTGGGAATATAAATTTTTTCCTGTGCTGGTGGAACAGCAGCGTTGCTGAGTCTTTGCATGGAGCCAGAATTTACAGAACCCTTGGCAGCTTCCAGCCAGGTGCCTCTGCAGGCTGGGGGCGGCTGATTTGGAGGGCAGGGAATGAAAAATGATGGTTTGGATTGGAAAGGACCCTAAAGCTGCTCCCATTCCACCCTCTGCCATGGGCAGGGACACCTTCACTGTCCCAGGCTGCTCCAAGCCCCGTCCAGCCTGGCCTTGGGCACTGCCAGGGATCCAGGGGCAGCCCCAGCTGCTCTGGGCACCCTGTGCCAGGGCCTGCCCATCCTCACAGGGAACAATTCCTTCCCAATATCCCATCTGTCCCTGTCCTCTGGCAGTGGGCAGCCACTGACCCTTGTCCTGTCCCTCCATGCCTTGTCTCAAGTCCTTCTCCTGCTCTCCTGGCGCCCCTTCAGGCTCTGAGCTCTCCCTGGAGCTTCTCCTCTCCAGGTGAGCACCCTCAGGTGCTCTCCACAGCAGAGGGGCTCCAGCCCTGGAGCATCTCCATGGCCTCCTCTGGGCTCTCCCCAGCAGCTCCAAATTCTCCTGATGTTGTTCCCCAGAGCTGGGGCAGCTCTGCAGGTGGGGTCTCACCTGCATGGGGCAGAGGGGCAGGATCCCTCTCCCCTGCTGCCCAGGCTGGGGGCTCAGCCCAGGAGCACTTGGCTTGTTGGGCTGCAGGGAAGGAAAAGCTTTGTCCTGGCCAAGCTGTTTGGAGGAGAACAAGTCCCCTGCTCCTTAGCAGAGGCTGGACACTCATTTCTAAGCACTTGAAATCTCCCAAATCCTCACAGCTGCCTTGCTTTCCTGGCACAGGGAGAAGAGCAAATGCTTTTCATGCTCCTTATCTCTGGGCCCAGAGCTCTGGTGGCTGAGCTGTGTAATCTCTGTCAAAACAAGAGATTACTGAGGCTTCTCCTGATGTTTCAGTGCCTCTGCCTGGTGGGAATCTTGCTGAGTCTGTCCTTGCTTCCTCTCCAGTCCAAGTTCAGTGTTATTTTAACACCACTGGGAGTAAAATCCGTGGGAATGTGCTTGGGAGTAGAATCCATGGAAATGTGCTTGTTACCCTGCTGTGGTCAGGGCTGAACTCTGCACATGCAGCTTCACTGCATTTTCCAGATATTCCAGGCAGCATTTTCCAAATACTCCAGGAAGCATTTTCCAAGCTGCTGGGTGGATTTTGCAAATTCCCAAGCAAAATGTTGCCTGTCTATAAAAATACATTTCTGAAAGAGGATTTTTTTTTCTCTCTGTTTGAACAGAAAACCCATCCTGGGATGGATCCCTGTAGGAGAGTGAACCAGCAGCATGGTTTATCCCTGGATTTCTGGGGTGGGTGTGGGTTTATATAACATCACTCACCTGCTAAAGGGGGTCCTCCCATGGCTGCTAGCCCTGCAAAGAATGCAGCAAACCCCAGGTAGCTGTGGAGCTTCTCTACACCCACCAGATCCACCTGTTTGGAAACCAAAATGGGTAATTAGTGATTGGGCTCATAGGACTACATATGCACAACAGATTAATTGATTTTTTTTTTCTTTTTTTTTAAGCACAGGAGATGATTTGATTCCTTTTTTTTTTTCTGGGGAATTTCCTGTCCAGCTGCAGCTTTGGAAGGACTTTGCCCCTGTAGGTCTGATCCAGCCTGGAACCCGTTTGCCTCCCTGAGGCAGGTGTGGGAATGACTGGGATGGGAGATGCTTCTCTGCCTTCCAGCTGCCAGACTGGGAGGAGGGAGTTTGAAACTCTGAATGCCTTCCAGAGAGAAATGCCAAATTATAATGGTGCCTCCCTACCCGGATCAGAGAGTCCTGGGTATTCAGAGATATCCTGGGAGAAGGGTTTGGGTTGAAGGGGGCCTCAAAGCCCATCCATTCCACCCCTGCCATGGCAGGGACACCTTCACTGCCCCAGGCTGCTCCAAGCCCTGTCCAACCTGGCTTTGGGCACTGCCAGGGATCCAGGGGCAGCCACAGCTGCTCTGGGCACCCTGTGCCAGGGCCTGCCCACCCTCACAGGGAACAGTTCCTTCCCAAAATCCCACCCAGCCCTGGCTCTGGCTCTCTTGCAGGGAAGCCATTCCTCGTGTCCTGTCCCTCAATCCTTTGTCCCCAGTCCCTCTCCAGCTCTCCTAGATCCCCTTTAGCTCTGGAAGGGGCTCCAAGGGAATCTCCTGGATCCCTTTTACCTCTGGAAGGGACTCTAATGGAATCTCCTCGGTCCCCTTTAGGCCCTGGCAGGGGCTCTGAGCTCTCCTTGGATCCTCTTTAGCTCTGAATGGGGCTCTTAGGGGAGAGGATCTCCTGGATCCCTTTAGGCTCTGGAAAAGGCTCTGAGGGAATTTCCTGGATCCCTTTTAGCTCTGGAAGGTGCTCTAAGGAATCTCCTGGATCCCCTTCAGCTCTGGAAGGGGCTCTTAGGGAATCTCCTGGATCCCTTTAGGCTCTGGCAGGGGCTCTGAGCTCTCCCTGGAGCCTTCTCCTCTCCAGGCTGGGCACCCCCAGCTCTCCAGGCTGGCTGCAGCCCTGGGAGCATCCCTGTGGAGCATCCAGCAGGATCCTGCTGCAGTTCTGGCCGTTCCAGAAGATTCTGGAATGGTTCTGGTTCAGGTATTCCGGGTGATTCTGGAATGGTTCTGGTTCTGGCTGTTCCAGAAGATTGTGGGATGGAGCAGCAGGCAGAGCCTGGCTGGGCACAGCAGCACTCACCAGCACGGGCAGCACCAGGGCCATGAAGCCTCCACAGAAGATGGCAGAGGCCACGGTGTAGGCCAGCAGCAGCGGGAAGGAGGTGGCCAGCGGCCCCAGCAGGTTGGTGGCCCCGCTGAGGAGCAGGTAGGTGACATGGAAATGGTACTTCTTGGTCCAGTTGTGGTCGGCCAGCCAGCCCGAGAGCAGCTGGCTCAGCATCTCCGTGATGCCTGGGGGAACAGGAGCTCTCAGGGGACACTGCCGTGGTGTAAGTGCTTAAATTCTGTCATTTCTAGGTGGTTTTAGATGTTATTACTTCATATAACTTTATTAGATATTATAAATTTAACTATATTCATATTATTGTTTTATTATACATTTAACTCTATTTTTATATTATTATTTTTAGAAATGTAACTATATTTTCTATTATTTTTTAATTTAGTATATGTATTAAATTGATACTTTGAGTGAGGTTTAAATTCTGTTATTTGTAGATAGTTTTGTTATTGCTTCATATAAATTTATGAGATATTATAAATTTAGCTATATTTTATAGTATTTTTATTTAGTATATGTATTAAATTGATACTTTGAGTAATGTTGAAATTCTGTTATTTCTAGATATTTTTATATTATTGCTTCGTATAAATTTATTAGATATTATAAATTTAGCTATATTTTATAGTATTTTATATAAATTTATTTTTTGTAGTATTTGTAATATATTGATGCTTCATTGTATAATGTTTAAATTCTATTATTTCTAGATATTTTTATATGTTATTACTTCATCTAAGTTTATAAGATATTATAAATCTAGCTATATTTTATGGTATTTTATATTACTGTTTTTATTATTTGTATTCTGTATATTCTATTGATACAGTGTTTTTTATTTTTTATTATTCATATTCTATATTATTCCTATTATAGTTTATTATTCAATCGTAAGATATAATTAATATAATTTTTATTTTATTATAGTATATTTTTATATTATATGATCCATATTACGTTATATAATTAACTGTATTTCATATAGTTAAATTATACTTCTCTTCACATTACTATATTTATTATTATTTGCATATTTTAAATTTTTAC
Organism: Onychostruthus taczanowskii; assembly: GCF_017590055.1. NCBI lineage: Eukaryota > Metazoa > Chordata > Aves > Passeriformes > Passeridae > Onychostruthus > Onychostruthus taczanowskii. The sequence continues at coordinate 2,188,516 of NW_024505229.1, read as the reverse complement.
TATACATTATTATATTACATATTATATATTCTAATAGTTATTTTACAGTATTTTATATTATTTATACTATTTTTATACATTATTTGTATATTTGTATACACTTGATTATTTATATTAACCCTAATATAACTTATTCTTCTATTTATTTTATAATGTTAATTATTTCTGATATTTTATATTATTATATACATTATTTATATATGTTTATTTATATAGTTTTACATTATTATCTTTATTATTTATTACTGATTTTTATAATATTCCCTATTTCTATTATTCAGTATTATTTCTGTTATTGGCTGTGTCACATCCCAGTTTCCCTGTTCATTGTGAGGACATGACCACAAAGGGCTAAAATGCCAAAAAGTTCAGGTGGTTTTAGGCTGTAAAATCCAGGGATTGGGTTTTTCCCCTTTTCCCTTGTGCTGCTCTTCCCAGGGGCACCAAAGGGCTCTGGGAAAATTCCCATCAGGGGGGAATTTCACCCTTCAGGGTGTCTGCAGCCTGAAATGCCCTAAATCAGGACAGAGGAACTTGCTGAAGAGAAAAATCTGAACATTAAGAAGAAAAACGTGGCTGAGATTTTGATTTTTCTAAAATTATTTCTAGTTAAATTCTAAAACTTAATTTTTCCAAAAACCCAGGCATTTTCTAGAAACCCAGACATTTTAGAGGCTCAGCAGCCTTTTCGTTGTTGGGGTTTTGAGAGTTTGGGTGTTGAGAGCTGTTTTTTACATGTCTTGGTACATTTTTATGAAGCAAAGACACAGGAGCTCTCGAGTGAGCTCGTGTCCCACTGACCCCTGTCCCTCCCACTCCTAATCCCAAATATCCCATTAATTTCTGGGGATTCCTGACCCTCAACATCCCCTCACTGCTGAATATTCCCCAGCACGGCAGAAATAAAATGCATTTTTGTACAATAAAATATTTGCTGCTGACTGAGGCTGGAGCCACTTTCTTACGCCAGCATGGCTTTAGTGTTAGTCCCGGCTTAAAGCCAGGCATGGATTTGTGTTTTGGGGAGTGTGCCTTAAAAACCAGGCAAGGGTTTGTGTTTTGAGGTGTGCCTTAAAGCCAGGCATGGGTTTGATTTTTGGGGAGTGTGCCTTGTTTATTCCCCACTTGGGAGGTGGATGTGCCAAATCCAGATGCCTGGATCTGGGCATAGGTTTGATTTTTGGGGAGTGTGCCTTAAAGCCAGGCATGGGTTTGGTTTGGGAAGTGTGCCTTAAAACCAGGCATAGGTTTGGTTTTTGGGGAGTGTGCCTTAAAACCAGGCATGGGTTTGGTTTGGTTTGGGGAGTGTTCTTTATAAGCCAGGCATGGGTTTGATTTTTGGGGAGTGTGCCTTGTTTATTCCCCACTTGGGAGGTGGATGTGCCAATCCAAATGCCTGGATCCACATTAATGTGGGGGGTTTTCCCCCAATATTGAATTTCTCCCTTTTGGGTCAAACTGGAGGGCTTTGGATGCACCTCTGGATTCTGGTGCCTTGTGGGTTTAAGCCCAGCAGGGATTGTGGCGAGCAGAGAGCACCTTTTAAGTGGAGATTTGGAGTTTTTGGGAGCAGGGAGGGTGTGGGATCATCCAGCTGGCACTGGGAGAAGCACCCAGCACCCCATGGGGTCAGGGCTAAACCTGTGCAGGAGGATCCATGCCAGGACACATCTGGGGCCATTTCTTGGCAGAACTGGGGGTGTTTTTCTGTGAGCTGTGGGTGTCAAGGACCCCTCTGCCTACCAGCCACGGCGATGAGGTAGGAGCCGTCCCTGCTGCTCATGCCCAGCGTCCTGGCTCTGGCCACCAGGTGGAAGAAGGGCACGAAATAGGCCAAGTGGCTGAACAGGAAAGACCAGGTGAAGATGAAGAAAACGGGATCCTTCAGCGGGGAGAAGTCCAGGAGAGGCTGAGAAGGTTCCTTTTTGGTGGCTGCAGGGGGCTGGTGGCTCTGGGGCTCGCTGGGGGATTCTGAGGAGGAGCTCTCCGGGCTGGGTTTCTGCTGCCTTCCCGAGGCAGATGGATTTGCTGGGTCAGAGACATCTCTGCCATGAGACATCACGAGTTTCTCTGTGGTGGGAGCCTCCTGTGCGTGGAGAAGCTGTAATTCCCTCTGAGTGCTTCCATCTAAACATCCACCAGGAGTTTCTGGATCTTTCTTTGCCCCTGAAGACCCCCGGTGCTGGTTTTCGGCAGGTTCCCGAGGCAGCTGGGGGCTGGCAGGCCACAGCAGCATGCTGGAAGGCACCAGGTTCAGCATGATGCCTCCAAAAATCAGCAGAGTACCTGAGGGAAGGCAAAAGGTGGTTTGTTCTTGGATTGGAAAGGGGGGAGCAGCAGGAAATGGCCTTTGTAAAACAGGGTGTGGTTGTCACTGACCATGGAGAAAGCTCTGTTTGCCTTCTCCTTCTGGAGGAATTAACAAAACAGGGATTTTTACTCCTGTTTTTCTAGCTGGAAGTTCATTTTGCTGTGATGTGCAGAATAAATCCACAGCTACCTCTGGGATATGTTTTGCTTTTCCTCATTTAAAGTCATGATGCACCTTCAAGATGGTCTTGAATCACTACAGTAAGATTAGGGATTTCTGGTTTTGATTTCTGAGATCTGTGCTTTGACTCTGATTTTAATGAGTGACTAAGTGCTTAATAATTAACAAGATGTCCCCAAACTATCCTAGAAGTGGCAGAGTTATTCCTTGGAGTGTTGAATTTTTAAGAGCCTCTTAGAGCCTGCAGATCTCCCCAAATTCCCTCTCAGAGCTGGTGAATTGGAAGGAACAGGATTCAGCTGCAGCTTTGGAAGGACTTTGCCCCTGTAGGTCTGATCCAGCCTGGAACCCGTTTGCCTCCCTGAGGCAGGTGTGGGAATGACTGGGATGGGAGATGCTTCTCTGCCTTCCAGCTGCCAGACTGGGAGGAGGGAGTTTGAAACTCTGAATGCCTTCCAGAGAGAAATGCCAAATTATAATGGTGCCTCCCTACCCGGATCAGAGAGTCCTGGGTATTCAGAGATATCCTGGGAGAAGGGTTTGGGTTGGAGGGGGCCTCAAATCCCATCCATTCCACCCCTGCCATGGCAGGGACACCTTCACTGCCCCAGGCTGCTCCAAACCCTGCCCAACCTGGCCTTGGGCACTGCCAGGGATCCAGGGACAGCCACAGCTGCTCTGGGCACCCTGTGCCCCCTCACCTTGCCAGCCGTAGGCCTCGATGAGGAGCTGGGTGAAGGGAGCCATGAGGAAGGTCAGCCCCATGCCGGAGCGGGCCAGGGCGTTGCAGAAGGCCAGGCGAGCCCGGCAGCGCTTGGCCGTCATCACCGCGGCCGCCTGGTACAGGCAGGCAAAGCCCATCCCTGGGAGAGGGAAAGGAGAGTCAGGGGCTCCAGCAGGCAAAGCCCATCCCTGGGAGAGGGAAAGGAGAGTCAGGGGCTCCAGCAGGCAAAGCCCATCCCTGGGGAAGGAGAGTGAGGGGCTCCAGCAGGCAAAACCAATCCCTGGGGAAAGGGAAATGAGAGTAAGAGGCTCCCACCACAGAGAGACTCCATATCTAAAGGAAGGGGGAAAATGGGAATAAGAGACTCCCACCACAGAGAAAGTCCACTAGGCAAAGCCCACCCCTGTGGGAAGGGGGAAATTGAGAATAAGAGGCTCCCATCACAGAGAGAGTCCACTAGGCAAAGCCCACCCCTGTGGGAAGGGGGAAAATTAAAATAAGGGGCTCCCACCACAGAGAAACTCCACCAGGCAAAGCCCATCCCTGAGGGAAGGGGGAAAATGAGAATAAAGGCTGCCACCACAGAGAGACTCGTGGTGGCCCATGGCAGAGATGTCTGACCCAACAAATCCATCTGCCTTGGGAAGGCTGCAGAAACCCAGCCCAGAGAGCTCCTCCTCAGAAACAGCCACTGAGGCCAAGGGAAGCCACAAACCCCTTCCAGTCCCAAAAGGGACTCCTGTGTGGAGATTCCATGTCCTGCAATCCCAGGCTGGCAGTCCCTGGCTCTGCAGTGTTCCCAGGCTGAAAGGAGGGGATTTCTGCTCTCACAGTCAGGGGAGAGCATGATTTGGTGTCTGGAGTTTGGTGTCTGGGGGATTGGAGGCTCTGCCCTTTTATAAGGGATTTTAAAGGCCAGGATCTGTGTAGATCCAGGAAAAAAATGAAGGTTAGCTGGGACTGGGATGTTGAAACTGGTGTTTTATTCTGAGCATGAAGCTTTGGGAGTTCACACAGTGTCTCACAGAAAGGAGCTGGGGATGCTTTGGCACTGAAGGTTCATGGAATTACAGGATATCCTGAGGTGGAAGGGACCCACCAGGATCACATCCAACCCCAACCACAGACACCCCCAAATCTCACCCTGTCCCTGGCAGCACTGTCCAACCACTCCTGGAGCTCTGGCATCCTCGGGGCTGTGCCCATTCCCTGGGGAGCCTGGGCAGTGCCCAGCACCCTCTGGGGGAAGAACCTTTCCCTGATCTCCATCCCAACCCCCTGACACAGCTCCTTCCTTGGATCCTGTCCCTGATCACCTCAGGCTCCTCTTCTCCAGCTGAACAAAACCCCCTGCAGACCCTTCCCCAGGTTTAAGGCTGAAGGAGCTGATTTCCTCGACGCCCATCTCACCCAGCAGGAAGCCCATGGAGAAGCAGAGGAAGGGGACACTGGTGGCCTGAGTGCTGAGCAGGCAGCCCCCGGCCACCAGCCCGGCCCCGAGGATGGAGGTCGGCCGCTCTCCCAGGCGCCGGCACACCACGGCCACCAGCGGGGCTGCAAGGCAAACAGGGACACAGCTCAGGCTCAGCGTGACAAAGGCAGCTTTGGCAGGGCTTGGGGACGTGGCTGGGACCACTGGGAAGCCTCGGGAGGCAGGGGGTGACAGGAGGTGTGGAGGGGTTAGTGTTCAGCAGAGAGGCTTTGCCTGGACCCTGAGCTCGGGGAGTGGGCAGGGAAGGAGGCAAAGCCCAAAGGTTCAGCTCTCCTGAGCTCCTTCCTCAATCACACCGTGCCCAGCAGCTCCAAGGTATTCCTGGACGTGGCTGGGACCACTGGGAAGCCTCGGGAGGCAGGGGGTGACAGGAGGTGTGGAGGGGTTAGTGTTCAGCAGAGAGGCTTTGCCTGGACCCTGAGCTCGGGGAGTGGGCAGGGAAGGAGGCAAAGCCCAAAGGTTCAGCTCTCCTGAGCTCCTTCCTCAATCACACCGTGCCCAGCGGCTCCAAGGTATTCCACAGCTGACACAAGTGTTGTTTGCTCTGGAGCTGTACAATAAACCTGCAGTGAAGTTCAGGGGATCCCAGAATGGTTTGGGTTGGAAGGGACCTTAAAGCTCATCCAGTCCCAGCCCTGCCATGGCAGGGACACCTTCCACTAGCCCAAATTGCTCCAAGCCCCATCCAGCCTGGCCTTGGACACTTCCAGGGATCAAGGGGCAGCCACAGCTGCTCTGAGCACCCTGTGCCAGAGCCTGCCCACCCTCACAGGAAAGGATTTCTTCCCAATTTCTAATTTTTTCCCCCTATCCCATCTGAATGGCCCAGTGTTTAGAGCACACTCCTGCTCAGACACGTGTGGGTGTCAGCCACATCCAGTTTGGAGCAGTCTGGGATGGGAGCTGGATGCAGAGCAGCCTCAGTGGCCCAGGTCAGCCAGGGTGCAGCAGCCCCAGCCCGGGGACAGCAGCTCACCTCCCAGGAAGCGCAGGGAGGACATGATGGAGCCGATCCAGCTGAGCTGCTCTGAAGATCCCCCCATCTCATCTCGGAAAGCCACGAAGAAAATGCCAAAGGTCTTGAGCATCCCCATCACCAGCACATTGACCTGAGGTGAGAGGGGGTGGAGGTGAGGTGCCACAGGGTGTCGGGAGCGAGGAAAAGCTTTTCCTTCTGCTTCTTTTGTGGTGGTGTGGGAGAAACAAACGGGGACACTTGAACTGGTGCTGGGGAGTGCCAGCAGGGTGGGCTGGTCGTGGCTGAGCTGCACTTTGGTCTCAGTAGACCCTCAGAAAACACTCTGAAAACTCACTTTCCAAAGGAAAGGAACGAAGTTTCTCTCCCTTTCCCTTTCCCTTTCCCTCCCATCCTAGAGCTCAGCTCTTGTAGGATGCTTTTACCTTTGAAGTTACTTTTTAGTACTGCAGCAATGGTCAAAATGGATCAGTCTGGAGATCACTGGGAGGTGATGAGGGGATGAGGGCAGCAGGGATGGATGTTAACTGGGGCAGTTTCCCAGGATTTCTCTGCCACAGGGGCAAAGGACAGGCAGTTTGTGTCCTGAATTTTAACTCCTGTTGTGTCCCTGGTGGCAGGTGGTTAATGATTGGCAGTGAGTTACTCAGGGTGGATTTGAAGGGAGGAAAGCTTTCCTAGCTTGGGGCACGGTGCCTTCTTTACAATTGGACTCAGTGACCTTAAAAGTCTTCTCCAAGCTTCACAATTCCGTGATTCATCAGTGGTGGGAAGAGAAAGCCTGGGGCACAGAGAATTAGTGGCTTTAAGTGGTTTTGAGGTGCCAGGTCCTCCCAGAGAGCACCCGAGAGCGTGTGCTGCTCCCAGGCAGTGCCTGGCTCCCACCTCACTGCCCGAGGTGGGATCATGCCCTTGCCGAGGGGACAGGACACCCCTCTGGGGTTTGACACTCCTTTGGTGTGGTGCACCCCCGTGGTGATGTGTTTGAGTAGGGAAAAGTCATCCTGGCAAGGGGACCCTCCTGTCCATCACTGAGGTGTTAGCAGGGGGCATTCCACAGGGAATGGCATGGCTGGGGTGTCCCCTGGGATGGCTGGAGTGTGCCCTGGCATGGCTGGAGTGTCTCCTGGGATGACTGGGGTGTGCCCTGGCATGGCTGGAGTGTCTCCTGGGATGACTGGGGTGTGCCCTGGCATGGCTGGGATGTGCCCTGGCATGGCTGGGGTCGAAAGTCATCCTGGCAAGGGGACCCTCCTGTCCATCACTGAGGTGTTTGCAGGGGGCATTCCACAGGGAATGGCGTGGCTGGGGTGTGCCCTGGCATGGCTGGAGTGTCTCCTGGGATGGCTGGGGTGTGCCCTGGCATGGCTGGAGTGTGCCCTGGGATGGCTGGGGTCAGCCCTGGCATGGCTGGGGTCAGCCTGTGCTGTGCTCTGGGCGAGGCTGGAGATCCCCCTGCCCCTGCCCCAGCCCTGGGGGGGGTTTGGTTCATTCCCCGCTTACCAGGAAGAAGTGAAACACCACTTCCCACGCCCACCCTCTGCCTGCTGCTCCTGAGCCTCGGCTCTTCCCAGGGGATGGAGCCTCCGGAGCCTCCAGCTCTTCATCCTCCTTCCCTTCTCCTGCTGGTGAGAGCATCAGGACACGTGAACACCTTCCGGTGCTCCTGTTCCCACTCCCAACCATTCCCAGCAATTCCCAACCATTCCCAGCCATTCCCTGGAGCCCTAGGGCAATGCCTGGGGCAGACACCATGCTCTGCACTCACTTGCATGATGCTTCCATCAGACTCTCTGACAATTCCAATGATTCCTGTCTGGAAACAGTTTCATATTCTTTCTCATTCCCACCAGATTACTGTAACCACTTCAGCTTTAAGGGCAGGCGAGTGCCTTAGTGCTGCTTTGGCAGTTTGGCTGTGCCAGAAGCCCTGGGGTCACTGCCTGCATCCACCTCGGAGCTCTCTGCCAGCTCTTCCACTCCAGCCTTCTCTGTTTCCATCCTCTCACCCACCCCGTGCCTCTGGCAGAGGCAGGATCCTGCCCGGGGGAGCAGCTGGACCCCAGAGCACCGGGGGTGATGATCTGGGACTCTTCCTTACCGCCTTGCATGCTGGCAAATCCTCCCCGGGACACTCGACAGCAAACAGGAATCTCTTCAGAGCCTCTTCAGTCTCTTCAGAGCCTCTTCATCTGCCCCAGAGATTAAATCCCCCCTTCCTGGCTTGGCAGCCCAGTTTGCTGCTTCATTCCCACGGGGTGAGGATGGTGCTGAGCAGGACATGGAGCCTGGCAAGCGCTGGGGGGACGGACCCATCCTCCTCCTCCTCCTCCTCCTCCTCCTCCTCCTGAGGCCCCAAGGCCGGGAGTCCCTCCCCTTGCCCAGCTGGGAACAGGAAACCCGGGGCGTTTGGAGCAGAAATCCTGTAGGGAAGGAAAAGGAGGGGGAGCCTGCGAAGTTCTCAGCCCGGGGGAAGCTCCGATCCCGAGCAGAGCCGGGCCGGCTGGGCTGGAGCCGGGCCCGGGCTGCTGCTGCCTGCCGAGGAGCGGAGCCCTGTCCCCGCCCGTCCTGCACGGCCTCGGCACTGAGGGGACAGGCTGGAAAACTGGGAGTTCTGCAGCTGGGCAGGGCTCGGCTCCCTGCCTGCCCCGGAAACCTGCCCGAGCTCCTGGGCGAGCACAGCCCCGCTCGTCCCCTGGCCTGCCACCCGCGTCCTTCCTGAGGGGACAGAAACCCGAGCAGGGGGACAGTGGTGCTCTCTGCTCTCCCTTTCTTCCTGAGGGGACAGAAACCGAGCAGGGGGGACAGTGGTGCTCTCTGCTCTCCCTTGCTCTCCCTTTCTTCCTGAGGGGACAGAAACCGAGCCGTGGGGACAGTGGTGCTCTCTGCTCTCCCTGGCACACAGTGCCTTCCTGAGGGGACAGAAACCGAGCAGGGGGGACAGTGGTGCTCTCTGCTCTCCCTTGCTCTCCCTTTCTTCCTGAGGGGACAGAAACCCGAGCAGGGGGACAGTGGTGCTCTCTGCTCTCCCTTTCTTCCTGAGGGGACAGAAACCGAGCAGGGGGGACAGTGGTGCTCTCTGCTCTCCCTTGCTCTCCCTTTCTTCCTGAGGGGACAGAAACCCGAGCAGGGGGACAGTGGTGCTCTCTGCTCTCCCTTTCTTCCTGAGGGGACAGAAACCGAGCAGGGGGACAGTGGTGCTCTCTGCTCTCCCTTTCTTCCTGAGGGGACAGAAACCGAGCCGTGGGGACAGTGGTGCTCTCTGCTCTCCCTGGCACACAGTGCCAAAGCTGCGTCCTCCTGGTGCAGCGCAGGATCTCTGGGAGCCTGTGCAGGAGCTGTCCCTACAGCAGGGTTTGAACGTGTACTCTGAGCTTTATTTAGGCAGGATCAGGTTTGCAGTGAGGGTGGTTCAAGGGCCTGGAGGGGCGGGCAGAGGGGCAGCAGCACCTGCACTCAGAGCTGTTGGATGCCCAGCTCCAGCTGCTGCCAGCCCGGTGGGATGGAAGGAGAGGGGAGCAGCAGTGCCCAGGGTCACCACAGAGCTTGGACAAGCCAAGATCAGGGCTCCAGTGCAGGTGGACGCCGAGCTGGGAGGGAGTGTGGAGCCTGGCAGGGCAGGGGCTGCTCCTGGGAGCTGTGACTGTCACTGCCCAACGGAGTGCTCCGAGGAGTAAAGTCAGAGCAGTGACATTGTCACTTCACTGACTCAGCCCAGGTGTGGGAATTGGAAAAACTTCATAGACACCGAAAGATTTGATTTACAGCCTTGGGAGAAGCTTAAATTTATGTAAAAATACAATAAACAGATATTAAGCAGAAAAATCATAAACTTCTGTTTCTATAGGTGTAAGTAAGAATATGCCTTAAGTAAATGAGAAAATGTACTGATAAGATGGTGAAAGGTTTATAGTAATGTAATAGTATAGAGCAGCTTGGGAGTTTAGAAGTTATAATAGAAACATTAAGTTAAAACTTGTGAGTTAAAAGCCCATTAAAGTACCTGCAGTGCAGCAGAAGTAAATAAAGGTGATACATAGAAAAACAAAATAAATCCTGTGGCCTTTTCTATTGGTTTAGAAAGTTCTATATTGCCTTATAACAAAAAAACTTGTGATGCTCTTGAGCTATGGCTGACTGCTTGCTCCTCTGAAATCTCACAGCCTCTACGACTGATGTTTATCTCAGCAATAAATCGTTCCTAGCATGAAAAGTCCCATCCCTTCATTTCTAGCAGTGACAATGATACCCAAGTTTTCCCTCGTGCTCTGCTCTGAAACTCCCCTCCCCTTCCTGCAGCTGCAGCCCAGCTCCTTTTCCCTCCCCAGCACACAGGATCCATTGGGGTGTAGCAGCCCCCCACCTTTTTGCAGGATTGTTTCCCTGCAGCATTTCAAAGCAAGAGGGCCCTGGATTTGTGGGGACATTGCCAAGATCCCTGTGCAGCTCCCAGGGTCCTGGCAGGGCCAGGTTTGAACTTCAACCCAAGGCACAGTGAGCAAGAACTCCCACAGAATGTTTAACTTGAGGAGGTGAAATGTTTCCTAGGAGAAATTCCTCGGAAAGCTTTTGTACCTTTCCTACAGAGAAGCCTCCACGAGTTCCAGTCTTTCTCCAGAGAAATGCTAATGAAGGCAGTGGGAGCAGTTACCTTGGCAGGCCCAGCTCTCCCAGCCACAGCAAAGAGGAGGAAGGAAGGTTTTTTACAGGTCATTTATTGATTTCTCCAAGAAATGAGGCCCCCAAATACAGCAGGGAGGATCTGCTTGTTACAGGGTCTGGGGGTGTGCCCACACTTCATCCTCGGCAGCACAAGGGCTGAAATGCGAGCTGGAGAGCCAGGGAGCTGCCCAGGAGCTGGTGAGAGGGAGGGAGGGAGAGCCTTCATCCCAGGTGTGGAGCTCCAGAGGGCATGGCAGTGTAGGGAGGAGCCGGGAGCAGAGCTGGTCCCCAGGGCTCAGGACAGCAGCTTGTGCACTGCCACGGTGATGCTGTCGTGCTTCTGGATCATGATGTTCCTGCAGCAAGGAGAAAGGGCTGAGGGAGGGCAGCAGCAGCTGGGGGTGGGACGTGGGCAGGGGAATCACTGAGCAGCCCCAGCCCCATCCCCACCCCCATCCCATCCCCACCCCCATCCCCAGCCCCATCCCCCTCGGCTGCTCCATCTCCCCACTCTGTGAGCAGTGATGGAGATGTCCCTGCTGCCCCACTGACTGAAGAGCCAGGGAGCTGCCCAGGAGCTGGTGAGAGGGAGGGAGGGAGAGCCTTCATCCCAGGTGTGGAGCTCCAGAGGGCATGGCAGTGTAGGGAGGAGCCGGGAGCAGAGCTGGTCCCCAGGGCTCAGGACAGCAGCTTGTGCACTGCCACGGTGATGCTGTCGTGCTTCTGGATCATGATGTTCCTGCAGCAAGGAGAAAGGGCTGAGGGAGGGCAGCAGCAGCTGGGGGTGGGACGTGGGCAGGGGAATCACTGAGCAGCCCCAGCCCCATCCCCCACAGGGACCCCAGGCTCTGTGACCCCCACGGATCCCAAGGGGGGAAGAGCTCCTGAGCTGCAGTAACCACCAGCCCCTGAAAGGCTTCCTTCCCCCTGCTTTTACCTCCCCATCAACCCAGTGCCTGTGGCAGTGCCTCCCCCCAGGGCTGCTCCCGACCAGGAGCTGCTCCAGGATCTGTCTCCAGGAGCTGGGGGGGCTGGGGAAGGCAGGGGGGGCCAGCAGCAGCTGCAGGCTGGGGCCTCACCCGCTGTCAGACTCCAGGCACACCACGGGCGTGTCGGTGGGGTCCGAGGTGAGCTTGGCCGCCTGCTGGGCCAGCACTGAGATGATGCCAGCGTGCTCATCCGACAGGGTGCCCCTGCCTGCGGGGAGCCACGGACAACCCCCGTGCCAGGGCAGTGCTCTGCGACAGGCCTGACTGCCCCCAGCCCCGGGGTGTCCTGCCCGGCCATTTCCCTCCCAGCTCCATTTCCCTCCCAGCTCCATTTCCCTCCCTGGGGGCTGACTCAGTGTCTCCCCAAATGACACTGAGTCATTTGTCACTGAGAGGATTTGTTACCCACAGGGACCCCAGGCTCTGTGACCCACAGGGACCCCAGGCTCTGTCACCCACAGGGACCCCAGGCTCTGTGACCCACAGGGACCCCAGGATTTGTCACCCACAGGGACCCCAGGCTCTGTCACCCACAGGGACACTCCTCTCCCTCCACCAAAGACCCCGAACAGAGGTGTCAGGTAGGCACAGGCAGGTGGTGGCCCTTGGGGACACCCGAAGGTGGGGACAGGGCAGGGCAGGGGGCCCCAGAGTGATGCAGGACAGGGCACCCCCGGGGTACCCCCAGCTGGGGAGGGTCTGTAAGGCCGGGCTGGTGCCCCCATCCCCACCCTGGGGAGCCCCTCAAAGGGAATGGGCAGGACTGGGGCACCCCAACCCCCCGTGGGGCAGGCCAGGTGCCCCCAGCCCTGGGAACCCTCACTGCAGAGGGGCAGGACCGGCTGCCCCCAGCCCCAGGAGGCCTCCGAGGGACCGGGCAGTGCCAGGAGCCCCCCCCGGTGCCCCCCCGGTGCCCCCAGGCCGGGAGCTGCCTCACTCACAGCCCAGGTTGAGCCCCTGCGAGTCGGTGCACAGCACGCCCACCACGGCCGGGCTCTTCATGCTGGGGGCGACAGCGGCGCTCAGAGCCCGGGACACGCCCGGGACACGCCCGGGACACGCCCGGGACACGCCCGGGACATGCCCGGGACACGCCCGGGTCACGCCCGGGTCACGCCCGGGACACGCCCGGGTCACGCCCGGGACAAGCCCGGGACACGCCCGGCTCCCCTCAGCCCCCGGCCCGTGTCCCCTGTACCCCCCGTGCGGGGGACACCCCCAGTGTCTCCCGTGTCCCCCCATGTCCCTGCGTGTCCCCTCATGTTCCCCGTGCTCCCATATGCCTCCGACTCCGTGTCCCCCCATTTTCCCCACATCCCCCCGTGTCCCCCCGTCCCCGTGTCTCTCCATGTCTCCCATGTTCCCCCGTATCTCCTTGTGCCTCCATGTTCCCCCGTCCTCCCGTGTCCCCAGTTCCCCCCCATATCCCCCCGTGCCCCCCCCATCCCTCCGTATCCCCCTGCCCCCCCGTGTCCCCCTGTCCCCTCACGTCTCCTCCAGGTGCTGTTCCAGCGTTCCCTCCATCGCCCCTCGCCTCCACTTCCGCGCCGCCCACGTGACCCCGCGACGGCGGCTCCGCGCGGCCAAAAGCGCTCGGGGCGCGCTCGGCTCCTCGGGGATGCCCCGGTTTGGGGACGCCCCAAAATCCGCCGGTACCGAGACCCCCGGACCCCGCCGTGCCACCCCCCACCGGCACCGTGCCCGGGGGGCTCGCAGCAAACCCGCCCCCCAATCAGCTCTCCCCCAGTGGCTGTTTTCCCGCAGAGCACGCGGCGCAGTTGCGATATTTGGGTTTTTTCCCTTATTTTTCTCGATTTTCTCCTCCAGTTGCGTCCCTCCCTCCCCGCAGCGCCGCCCGGGCTTTGCAGAGCCGAAGGAAATTCAAGTGGGGTTTTAATTTTAATTTAATTGTCCTGGATTCTCCGTGTTGCAGACGTGGTTTCACAAATCCCTTCCCCAAGTGTTGGCTCCTGGGTGCTGCCCATCAGTTCCCACATCCCCTCTTTATTTTATCCAGGAAAAATCAAGGATGAGACAATGTGAAGAGTGAAAGTGGAGGCAGAAAGTGCTGTAAATGTGGGAGTTTTGCTTAATTTTTGGACATCTCCCGGTGGAAAATATTGCAAATTATTTTTTTCCCACCACAACAAAAAGAAACAAAACATTTTAGCAGCTTCTTACCATCCTCACTCCCGTTCTGGAGGGGCTCCCCAGGCCCCAGGAGTGGGAATTGCCAATCTCCCGGGGGCTTTCAGCTACAGGAGGTGACAATTTAGTGGGAAATCCCTTGATTAAATAGAGGGACACCCCCACTGCAGAGCAGGCTGGGCTGGATTCCAGATTGGGAATCGGAGCTGTCCACAGTGAAGGTGGTGCAGGAGCTCTCCTTTCCTGCATCCCTGCAGGGTTTTCTCTGCAATTTAGCAAAATCCGGGTTTTGCTCCCATAAATGTGCTTTGAGAGCAGCTCAGAAGCGGGGGTTTTTGTTAAAAAAAAATAGGCAATATTCTTTTCCTAGGAAAAATCCTTTTAATTTAGGATTAGGAAATATCCTCTAAACTTCTAGGAAATAGGAAATATCCTAGGGAATATCCTTTTACCTTCTAGGAAAAAGGAAATATCCTAGGGAATATCCTTTTAATTTACAGGAAATAGGAAATATCCTAGGGAATATCTTTTTAACTTCTAAGAAATAGGAAATATCCTAGAGAATCTCCCTTTAACTTTTAGGAAATAGGAAATATCCTAGAAAACATCCTTTTAATTTACAGGAAATAGGGACTATCCTTGGGAATATCCTTTTAACTTACAGTAAATAGGGAATATCCTTGGGAATATCCTTTTAACTTACAGGAAATAGGAAACATCCTTGGGAATATCCTTTTAACTTACAGGAAATAGGGAATATCCTTGGGAATACCCTTTTAAGCTCTCCCTAGAGGAGCAAAGCTGCCGCGGGGACGGCCAGCCCGGGCTCTTGGATCGCCGAGCCCCTCGGGGAACGCGCGGGTCCCGGCGCTCTTTGATGTTCTGCTCCGAGGGGAGGCGGCGGCCAGAGCCACAGCGGGATGGGAGCGGCCGGGACACGGCTGGGATGGGAACGGGGCTGGGATGGGAACGGGGCTGGGACACGGTTGGGATGGGAACAGGGCTGGTCTGGGAACAGGGCTGGGACATGGCTGGGACATGGCTGGGACACGGCTGGGATGGGAACGGAGCTGGGACATGGTTGGGATGGGAACAGGGCTGGGACATGGCCGGGACATGGCTGGGCTGGGAGCAGGGCTGGGATGGGAATGGGGCTGGGACACGGCTGGGATGGGAACAGGGCTGGTCTGGGAACGGGGCTGGGACATGGCTGGGACACGGCTGGGACACGGCTGGGATGGGAAAAGGGCTGGGACAAGGCTGGGATGGGAACGGGGCTGGGATGGGAACGGGCTGGGACAGGGCTGGGATGGGAATGGGACAGGGACAGGGCTGGGATGGGAACAGGGCTGGGATGCGAACAGGGCTGGGATGGGAACAGGGCTACGGGGCTGGGATGGGAACGGGCTGGGACAGGGCTGGGATGGGAATGGGACAGGGACAGGGCTGGGATGGGAACAGGGCTGGGATGCGAACAGGGCTGGGATGGGAACAGGGCTGGGATGCGAACAGGGCTGGGATTGGGATGGGAATGGGACAGGGACAGGGCTGGGATGGGAACAGGGCTGGGATGGGAACAGGGCTGGGATGGGACAGGGACAGGGCTGGAATAGGACAGGAAGGAACATGGTTGAGACCTGACTAGGACATGGGTAGGATGGGACAAGGACATGATTGGGATGGGACCTGACCAAGATATGGCTGGGATGGGACTGGGACATGGCTGGGAAGGAACAGGCACACAGCTGGGATGGGAGCACGACACAGCTGGGATGGGACCTGACTGGGACAGGGCTGGGATGGCAGCAGGAGATGGCTGGGATGGGAGAGGACATGGCTGGGGTAGGACCAGGACACAGCTGAGGTGTCACAAACCCACGCACGCCACATCCTGGGCTGAATATTCCACAGCTAAAATAATTGCATGGATGGTTTCCAAACAGCAGGGGAATATGCTGTTCTCTATTCTATTCTATTCTAATTATTCTCCTCTCTAACAGTGTTTTATTCTAGTCTATAATTCTCTTATCATTCTATTATTCTATTCTATTCTATTCTCATCTTATATTGCAAACAGCAGGGGAATATGCTGTTCTCTATTCTATTCTATTCTAATTATTCTCCTCTCTAACAGTGTTTTATTCTAGTCTATAATTCTCTTATCATTCTATTATTCTATTATATTCTCATTATCTTATATTGTAATTCTTTTCTAATCTAATTACCTTATATTCAGTTCTCTGTTCTATTCTAATCTAGTCTCTTTTTCACTGGACTTCAGGAATTTTATGTATTTATATCATGTTAAAATTCAGAATATATAATTATATTTTTAAGTTTTTATAATTCGTAGTATCCCTTATACATTATATATGAATATAATTACTTTAATATATTTATTATTTCAATAATTTATCTTATTTTGATATTTGGGGGGGTTGATTTTTTTTTTAATACTCTTTTTTTAGAGCAAATTTTTGTTGCAAAAGTGGTTCCTACAAGTCACCCTGATGGTTTCCCACACTTTAAATCCACCTTGAACTCCTTCCTGACACCAAACTGGGATGAGCCTCGTTGCATTTTCGGCTGCCATGGCCCAACCACTTCCCACTCCTCTGCAAACCACCCGGGCAATTTCAGCAGAAAAATCATTACAAACTGTTATATTTTTATATAACAGTTATAAATCATTATAAGTTGTTATAAAGCATTATAAATTCATGCTTTACTGCATCACAAGAACCACCCCCATTGTGGAAACCCATCTGTGACATCCCAGTCCTCAGACTGGGAGTGGCTTTGCCCGCAGCATCCTCACAGCAGCGGCAATTCCCACAGGAAATTAAACCATTAAAAATAAATATATAAAAAATCCGTAGTCTTTTCCCTTCCATCCACAAGGAAACCCAATCTCCTGCAAATCTGGGGCTCTGTGTGGGGTGGGGTTTGATCAGAGCAGTGGGGCCGGATCCGTGTCCTGCTCCTCACTCCCCAGGTGACACCTTGGGGTTTTGGCTTTCTATTTTCTTTCTTTTTTTTTCATCTTGTAGGTCTGAGTTTCATATAAGGGCATGGTAAAGTGTGGGTTTTCAAATTAGGGGATGGTAAGCTCTCTTCATAGAGTAGGTAGACACAACAATTCCTTCTACCCAAGGACAGCAGATCCAAATCTCAGGCCCAAGAGCACAAACAACGTGGACTGAAGAGAGAAAAACAAGAAGGATGGGACTGCATGGGCTGGGGCTGTAAATGGACAATTAACTCCAATATGCTAATGGACCAAAACTTACAAAAATGTGAGATCTTGTGACCAAGCCCTCTTTTGCTTCCACCTTGGAGCCATCTGGGCAGAGCCAAAGCCTGTCACCCTGCTCTTCTAAAGTTCTTCTAAGCCTTCTGATGTTTACATTTTTGTCATGGAGTCTCTCACGCACTTTTCATGTAAATAATGATTGTTTTGCATTCCTTTCTGGAGGAGGAGAGGACTAATGGGCTCTTGATTTGACCAGTGTGGTTTGAGAGGTAGCAATTTCATCCTCCAATCCATGGTCACTTTTGGAATCCTATAAATATCGAGGCCTGGAAATAAACGCGCTTTTTTTCCTTGGACATCTCAGCGTGTGAGTGTCGTTCATTTTGTGTCGTATTGTGACAAAAGCCATGGCTCTGGTAGTGCCAGGCCCTTCAGTAAATATCCTTTCATTCCCCTTCACTCTGTCTGGCCCCTGTTCCAGCTGTCCCAGGCACCGCGGGGACGGGGCGTCTCCCGATCCCGGAGCTCGGAGGGGCTGGGATGCCGTGGGGGCTCCGTGTCCCGGGCACAGCCTGGCACCAGCGGGGTCACCTTGTCCTGTTTGCACCCCTGGCACAGCCTGGCACCAGCGCCAGGCCCGCGGGGTCACCTTGTGCTGTTTGCGCGCCGGGGTCAGAGATAACGGGGGTCACTCACGTCAGCAGCCACAGGGCCCCTCCGTGCCAGCCCGGGGGGCACTCCTGCAAACAGAGCTCCCACTGCTCTCTGCAATGCCTTGGGTGCCAGGCTGAAAAGCCAAAATGATGCCTCCAGCTCTGGGGTCTGCAGCATCACGGCGTGCAGCTGCCGGAGCAATTCCAGGGGAGGCCACGGGGATGTTCCCAAGGTCGGAGCTCTCTGCTCTGGAGCCAGGCTGGGAGAGTTGGGGGTGTTCACCTGGAGAGGAGAATTCACAGAATTTACAGAATGCCCAGGTTGGAAGAGACCCTAAAGATTATTGAGTCCAACCCAGCCCAAACACCTCAACCAAACCCTGGCACCCAGTGCCACATGCAGGGAAGGCTCCAGGGAGAGCTCAGAGCCCCTTCCAGTGCCTAAAGGAGCTCCAGGAGAGCTGCAGAGGGACTGGGGACAAGGGATGGAGGGACAGGACACAAGGAATGGCTCCCACTGCCAGAGGGCAGGGACAGATGGGATATTGGGAAGGAATTGTTCCCTGTGAGGGTGGGCAGACCCTGGCACAGGGTGCCCAGAGCAGCTGGGGCTGCCCCTGGATCCCTGGCAGTGCCCAAAGCCAGGCTGGACAGGGCTTGGAGCACCTGGGACAGTGGAAGGTGACCCTGGCAGGGGCTGGCACTGGATGAGCTTTAAGGTCCCTTCCAACACAAATTATCCTGGAATTCTGGATCCATGCCCACAGCCAGGCAGTGCCTGGTCCGAATGAAGGATTTGGGGCCTAAAGGATGGAGAGTTTGGATTTGGGATCTAGTGGGGAGCATGGGGTCCCCAGGAGCGGATCACGGGTGGCATTAGGGGACAGTTCCCCCCTGCCAGGGTACGTGTGGCTCGTGTGTGCTGTGTCCTTCGGTCCCTGGGTGTCACCTGCCTTGGCTGGGTGCCCAAAGCAGGGGAGGGGGCAGCTCCCGCTGGTCCCGGCTGCTCTTGGCACTGCAGGTGGGGTGGGCAGGGGCTTTATAAACCAGAGGGAACTGGCCCTGGCTATCCTGGCACGATGTGGTTCCTTGTGCTCCTCTGTGCTGCCTCTGCCCTCTGCCAGGGTGTCACCAGGTGAGCCACAGCAGCATCACTGCCAGGGCCACAGGGAAAAGTGAGGGGGAAATGAGCATTTGGGGGCTTTTCATGGCTTTGGGAGCACAGGTGAGGTCTGAGGCTGCAGAAAGCTGCTCCGGGGGTGCAGAGAATGAGGGTGTACCTGGTTTCTAGGGTTGTTTGGGGATTTTTGAGGAAATCCCCGCCTCAATCCTGCTGTTGGATCAGAGCATTGGAGGTGTCAAAGACTGTTTGCTGGAGCTGCAGGCAGCAAAATTCCATCTCACCCTTCTTTTTCCTTTGTTGCTTGTGCCAGGCTGCCCTTGGAAAGGGGGAAGAAGCTGAGAGATGTCCTCAGGGAGAAGGATTTGCTGCACCAGTTCTTCCAGCATCACCACTACGACATCGGCACCAAATTCCCACACGCTTTTCCCAACGGAACCGGGCTGGCAACTGAGCCCCTGCTGAATGCCCTCGACGTGAGTATGGGCTCCAATCCCAGGGACACAGCCCTGGCAGGGTTTGTGGGATGTCCATCCTTCTGTCCAAACCCAAATCCTTCATACCAAAGCCTTCAACTCACATCCTTCACCCCTCCTTGCCCACGGTGGTGGCTCTGAATAGAGAAATATCCCCCAGGAGCTCTGCTGGAAGCAGGGATTCTCCATGAAGCAGGGGACCAAGCCTGGGGAAGCTCCAGGTTTGGTTTCATGCCTCCAAATCCATCCCTGGCCTGGCAGGTGGAATACTATGGGACCATCTCCATCGGCACCCCCCCGCAGGAATTCAGCGTGGTCTTCGACACCGGCTCCTCCGACCTCTGGGTCCCCTCCGTGTCCTGCCCCAGCCTGGCTTGCCGTGAGTAGGAGCCAGGCCCAGCTGCACGTCCTGGCTTTGTAAGGGCTCCACCGAGCCCAAAAATTGGGGTGACATTGCCAGAGAGAGGGGGTCACCCAGCTGGGCCCATGGCAGCTGTGCAATGAGCTGCAGTGATGAATATTTGGGGTGTAGGGGCTGCTCAGCGCTGCATTCCTCAGGTGATGTGATTACTGCTTGGTGCCTCAGTTTCCCCATCTGCCCAAGGGACATGGGAATGCCTGTGGCTGCTGGAGGAGGGGAAGGATGAGCAGCAGATGCTCACAGCTGAATTATTCCTGAAGGCAGGATAACAAACAGCAATTCAGCAGGGCTCCTCCTCCCACACCTCCCTTAGGCTTGGCCTTGCCCGAAGGTTTAATTCTGCATTTTTCCACTTATCTAGAAACCCACCGGGTGTTTGACCCCTCTCAGTCCTCCACCTACAAGAGCACAGGGCTGAGCCTGTCCATCCACTACGGCACGGGCGAGATGGAGGGCATCGTGGGCTCCGACACCGTCACCGTGAGTGTCCCCAAGGCACGGCTGGGGCTCTGGGGACATCCCACCTGCAGGAGGGATGGGGGTAGGACAGTTGGGATGGACAGAGACGAGAGATCTCTGGAGCCAGGTCTTGGAATTTGTGGTTTATTGCAAAGGGTGTGGGTGCAGGGGCCCTGCTGGGAGCTGCAGCCACAGCTCGGAGCAGGCCCCAAAGAGGGAGAGAGGTAAAGAGAGTGAGTGGTAAAGAGAAAGAAGGCAAAAGCGTGGTAAAGAGGATGAGAGAGAGAGAGAGTGAAGAATAAAAGCAAGGGGGAAAGAGAGGTAAAGAGAGTGGAGTTCCCGTTACAATAGAATAAATCTTTTTCTGTGCTGAATATTCTAATTTTCACTAGCCAATCTAGTATAAGATACAGATCCTACAGCATTTACATACAGCCTATAAGAATCATTACATTAGCATAAAGTGTTACATTTTAAACCCTAAAAACTACTCTTTGGGCCCCTTCTGCCAAGCTAGTAGGGTCTGCTCTGACCCTTGGACCTGTCTGGAAGCAGAGGGTATTGTCTAATCAAAAGGGGATTACCTTCAGCTGGCCAGACCATGGGTTTCCAGTTGTTCAGTAACTGAGGCTTGGGATCTCAAAGCTTGCTTCCATTTCAATCTCCCTTATAGTTTCCACATTCTCAAAATCTTTTGCCAGGCAATCATATTGATAAGGCTTTCCTGTTTCATCACCCCCTAAAGCTGTTTGTTAACCAGGGAACCCAAGCAGGACAAGGTGTCCTGTGGTGAGTTATTCTGGAGCCATGGGATCAACACCAGGATGACATCTCCCAGCTGCCAATGAACATCTCACTGTTCAAGTGAGATCTGGTGAGATAAGCTGGGTTTGTGACTGACAGACACTCTAAAAGCCACACCAAACTTCCACAAAGCAGAAATCTTCTGCACATTTTCCTGGAAATGTCTGGGGTTTCTCCTGTGGCTGGGGATGTCACTTCAGGGATTAATGAAGGAATCTGTGCACATTATAATTGTTTTGGTGGCAAGTTACATCTGACTCTTAATCAATCCTATTCCTTTTGCCAGCTTTAACTCAGCTACCTTGCACTGTTTACGTTGTGCTGTAACCTACTTGCAGTTCTTTAGTTTTATCCTGTGTAGTAATTCTGATGGAGATCTTTCACTCGTTATCTTTTGTCTGTTCATTTTCCTACTAAGTATCTCGTCTTTTATGAGATGCATGTGATTTGCCATCATTAAAAGTTGTGGGACGAGGCTGCAGAATTCAAAGCCTTGTTAGTCTGAGGTGACATTGGCTCCAGCAGCCTCCAGACCTCTGTCTCTGAGGAGGGGCTCAGAAATCCAGGGGCTCTCTCAGCCCCTCCTACCTCGGTTTTTGGGCTTCTTTAATAACCTTTGTCTGAAGCTCCTGCTCCACCTGCAGCAGGGGATCCTGATTAACCCCAGAATCCCAGTGCCTGCTGCAGGTGTCACCTCCCTGTCCCCAGGTGGCCTCTCTGGTGGACACCAACCAGCTCTTCGGCCTGAGCACCGCCGAGCCCGGCCAGTTCTTCGTCGACGTCCAATTCGATGGCATCCTGGGCCTGGGATACCCAAACCTGGCTGCTGATGGCATCACGCCTGTCTTTGACAACCTGGTGAACCAGAGCTTGCTGCAGGAGAACCTCTTCTCTGTCTACCTGGCCCGGTGAGCCCCGGGGGCTTGCGGGGCTGGGGAAGGGGGGATGCACCTCAGGCACGGTGTGCTGCTGGCTCCGGCTCCTCCCTTGTCACTGCTGCCATCAGATGCTGTGTCTGTGTCACCATGTGCCAGGGCTGGGGGCCACTAGCCTCTCCAGAGGGTTTATGGCTCGCTGGGAAACAGTTCCCAGGCACGTGGCTGCTGGTTCCAAAGGCCCTGGCCCCTGTGCTGAGGTGAGGAGGGGGGGACGTGACACAATCAGTGTCCCACCCTTGGGACACACAGCTCTGCACTGAACCATGTGGCATTCATATTTTCTGGAAAATCCCTGCACCCAGGATTTTTTTTTCCTGGGAAGCTGAGAAGCCTCAGAGAAAAAGGAAAACAATAATTATCTGATTTGCTTCTCCTGTGTTTTGCTCCTTTGGAAGATGTTTGGAGATTGTTTATCCAACAAGTGATTGTTTCATTGAATTTCTGCTGTGAGTTGTTTTGACTCAATGGCCAATTGGGGCCAAACTGTGTCAGACTCTGCAGAGAGAGTAATGAGTTTCATTATTATCTTTTTAGCATTCTGTAAGTATCCTTTCTGTATTCTTTAGTATAGCATAGTTTAGTATTCTTAATATAACATAGTATCATAAAATAATAAATCAGCCTTCTGAGAACATGGAGTCAGATTCATCATTCCTTCCTGCCACGAGGGTCCCTGCAAATACAATGGAACCACATGGCAGACCTCCCTTGTTTTTCTTTCCTGCATCATCCAGGGAGGCAGCAGGGAGTGTGGTCATCTTCGGGGGCATCGATGAGTCCTATTTCACTGGCCCCATCCACTGGATCCCTGTATCTTACCAGGGCTACTGGCAGATCTCCATGGACAGGTGACAAACCAGCTCTGTTGCTCTCTGGTCACCTCAAAGCATTGCTTCTAAAGAGACACTGGGCCCATCAGCACCAGAGGCTTCCACTGACATCCCCACCCCAGGGCTGAGGGATGCAGGGGGATAAGGGGACACACTCTGTAGTACTTGGGTAACTGCCACCCAAAAGGAGGATGCTTTGTGCCTGGGGCACAGCCTAGTTCCTGTCCTGTGATTTAGGGGATGTTTTTGGTGCTGAGGAGGGCAAAATCATGGGTCAAAACCTCCTTTGTTGGGCTGGAGTGGGTCCCAGCTGCTGGGGTGTGTTCAGTGCCCACATCTGCAATGGTGGCTGCTGGCTCTGCAGCTCCAGACAGGAAAAGGCTCACAGGCAGCACTTGGGGTTACCCAGCTTTAACTCTTACAAAAGAAGTTAAAAACCATCTCCAAGGCCCGATGGTTATTTCACAGCCCCTGTTGGTCTCTCCCCACAGCATCATTGTGAACAGCCAGGAGGTCGCATGCGCTGGCGGCTGCCAGGCCATCATCGACACCGGCACTTCCCTCCTGGCCGGGCCACCCTCGGGCACCAGGAGCATCCAGAGCGCAGTTGGGGCCAGGCAGGGCGAGTATGGAGAGGTGAGAGCTCGCCCTGCTGGCCATGGAGGCAGCTGGCCCAGCAGAGCCCAGCCAAGGCTGCTGCCACGCATGGGGAAACTGCCCCGTGCTCACAGCAACCCCGGCAGAGACACCTGGGGCTCTCTGGTTTATGTCAGTGGGACAGAGAATCACAGGATGTCCTGAGCTGAAGGGACCCACCAGGACCATCCAGTCCAACCCTGCCCTGCACAGACACCTCAAATCCCACCCTGGGCATCCCTGGCAGCGCTGTCCAAACTCTCCTGGAGCTCTGGCAGCCTTGGGGCCGTGCCCATTCCCTGGGGAGCCTGGGCAGTGCCAGCACCCTCTGGGGGAAGAACCTTTCCCTGAGATCCAGCCTGACCTGCCCTCACACAGCCCCAGGTGTTCCCTGGGTCCTGTCCCCGTCACAGAGGTTGGAGCTGCCTCGGGCGGACATTGAAGGCCCCAGTGAGGTCTCCCCTCACTCCTCACCCTCTGAACATGTTTCCCTGCTGAGAGCCCTTCCCTCTGCCCCCTGCAGCACAGTGTGAACTGCAGCTCCATCCCTGCCATGCCCGATGTCATCTTTGTCATCGACGGGGTCCAGTACCCCGTGTCTGCCTCGGCCTACACCGAGCAGGTAGGTGGGAACCAGCTGCTCCTGGCTGCAGGAGCCCCTCTCGAGGTCCTTCTGCTCTCTCTGGTGGCTCTGGTCACCTTGGCTTCTCCCATTCCCTTGGGAGATGCATGGCCATGGGCCTCCAGGGCAGTGCAAGGAGAGATTGCAGCCCGCATTTCCCCAATTTCCTTCTCGTGATCAAATGCAGCATAACCAAGAATCGTGCATGAGCAGCTTCCAGGACACCTCTGGGGACCTCTGGATCTTGGGAGACGTCTTCATCAGGGTGTACTACAGCATCTTTGACCGGGCCAACAACCGCGTTGGGCTGGCCAAGGCTGTTTAGATCCGCCACAATGGGAGTGGGGCTGGGGTTCTGTCCACAGCCAGGCCCCAGCCGTGGGTTTTGGCACAAATAAAGAGTTGGTGGCTCTGAGCTGGTGGCTGTGTGTGTTTCTGACGGAATGGCAGGAGGCAGGAAGGAGCTGCTTTGAGGGGGCCAAGGACCCTTTGGTCACCACAGCTCTGCTGAGGCCCTTGGGAGCTATGATCGCTGCAGGGCTGAGGGGTGGAAGCCAAGATGGGCTCTGTTATTTGGACTACTACAAGTGGGGGATTCTGGATCCCCCAAATTTCCACCCCAGGCACAAACCACCCCAGAGCAGATCCCTGTAGACCCAAAACCACGTCCCACCAGTTCCTGTCCTGCTAGCTCCCCATCCCTGGGCACAGGGCTTGTTCCCACTTTCCCTGCAAGGTGTCTGACAGCCCAAAGCCATCCCAGGCAGGGAGTCTCCCAGGAGGATATGGCTCAGCTGGAGATTTCCCTTGGACCACCCAAGAGGGCAGGAAAAGGCTTTCACCCAGTGCCTGCCGTGGTGAGGCTTGTACAGAAGCACAGAACCTGCACAATGCTGTTTTTTGAAGCAAATTACCTCCTCCAACCCTATTAAAAATGGAGGCTGCCTCTTTCCCCAGGAGCAGCTGCAGTGGAATTGCTCAGCAGGAAGCCAGGAGGGAGATCCAAGTCCCTGCTGTGTCTTCATTTCTGCAGGGACAAGGGACAAGGGACTCCTTGCTTTATTTATTGGTAAAGGAGGCTCCACCACTGGTGGGGCCTGGAGATTCCAAACCCAGCAGGAACAGGGATGTGGAGGGGGAGATCCAGGTGATTGAGGTTAAATTATTGTCTTCTTGCACTGTGTAAAAACTGAGCTGGCTGTAGAGGAGGATGTGATGTGGGATGGTGGGAGTGGGATTTACCCCCCACATCCCTGGGATTCTTAGCCCAGCTGGTGGGAATCTCTTGTGTCCAAGCACAAGAGTGACCCAACCCCGGATTTTGGGCACATGGGACTTGCCCTCAGCTCTGTCACAGGAGTTTTCTCATTACTATTGATGCCTCCGGTTTTGGCTTTTCTATTTTTCAGATTCTGTGCTTTTTTAGTGTGTGGGTCTGGGCTTCACATTAGGGGACAGTGAGCTCTCTGCACAGAGCAGGGAGACAAAACAATTCCTTCTCTAGCTGGGGACCAAGGACAGCTGATCCAGATCTCAGCCCAAGAGCACAAACACCGTGGGCTGGAGAGAGAAAAACAAGAAGGATGGGAGTGCAGGGGCTGAGCTGGAATTGGACAATTAACTCCAATCTGCAAATGGAGCAGAGCTGATCACAGTGAGAGACCCCGTGAGCGCTCCTGCATTTTGGGACCATTTTGGTTCATTTGGGTGCAGCCCTGGCTGGGCTCTTGTTCTGCCCAAGGTGGATCCATGGAGGCCTTTTAATAAATCCCTGCTTTATTCTTTAGCTCTGTCTGGTCTCTGTTCTAGCTCAGCCTGCACAAGGCACCACTATGGCCTAAAGAATAAATGAGGCAGGGGCAGTGGGAACCGCGACTCCGGGATCAGCCGCGCAGGGATCAGCCCTGCCAGGACGGACAAGACCCGGAGGAGCAGCCGGGGGCTGGACCTGCCCTTTCGGAGTGGTGGGAGTGCCGTGTTGGTCTTCATTCCAGGCAGGACCGACCTGGCCGCAACGCCGTGTCTAAATCCAGCCGTTCCTAAATCCTCCTCCTGCACTGGTGCTGAGAATTCCCGTCTAAGGCATTCCTCCACGGGAGCATCCCCCTGACCGGGGCAGCCCTTCCCGCAGCCGTGTTCGCATTCCAATAAAGGAATAAACCAAGGAAAAGCTTCCAAGCGCGGGTTGGAGAGCGGGGAGCGAGCCGGGGCTGCCCGTGGCAGGCAAATGCCGATCCTGGAGTGCCATCTCGTGGCTCCAACCCTGAGATCCTGGGCGCTCCATCCTGGGAGTGTCCTTGGTTGGACGGGGCTCGGAGCAACCTGGGACAGTGGAAGGTGTCCCTGCCCACGGTGTGGGTGGGACTGGGGGAGCTTTAATGTCCCTTCCAACCCAAACCAGTCTGGGATTCTCAGGAATTTCAGCCCAAAGGAGGGAGTCACTCCTACCTGCAAATATTTCACACCTGGCCACAGGTTTTGTCTTGCTCCAAGGCTAAAACATGGCCAGGACACCTTTCTGATAGAGCAAAGGTTGTTCTTGTCTTCTTTTAGATTTCTTGAGGCAGTAAAAAAATTGAAGAGGGAATTCATCCTGTGTGCAGAAGGACACGACAGACTGGCTCATTAGGGCTTGACTCTGGAACAGGACAGTTACTGAGGGCTTTGTATGGATTTCATTCAGCTTTGTGCTTTGGGCCTGTGTTTGGGAAGGGGCAAAGCTGCAGGTTGTGCAGGAAAAGGGGGTTTCTTGCAGGTTTTCATCAGTGTTGACACTGGGAACTCGTAGCCTAGTTTTCCTTTTTTTTTTTTGGAAAATTGGAAATAGGTTGATGTGTCTGGAGAGGTTTAATGCCTCTGATCCCTTTCCCATGGCAACCATCAGAAATTCCCCTTGGATCTGGCCTCCCACAATGGTGTGAGCCAATCTGCAGAGTTTGTCCTCATCTCACAGAGCTGGAGAGCTGCAATTATTTGTTTTCCAGAGCAGCTGTGCCTGCCCCTTCCCTGGAAGTGTCCAAGGCTGGACAGGGCTTGAAGCAATCCAGGATAGGTGAAGGTGTCCCTGCCTTGTGGAATGAGGTGAGCTCTAAGGTCCCTTCCAACCCAAACCATTCTGGGATTCTGTATTGCCCCATGTCTCAACCCTCCCACACGCAATTCCCAGCTGGAATTGTGTTGTCATGGAGCAGCACAAAGCCAGGAACAAAAAACTTGGGCCCAAATAAACAATATTTTCTGCATACCAGATTTTGAAGCATTTATTCTTTTATTTGAGGATAGTTTACAAGTTTGTAAGAATAAGGTTTTCTGTCCATCCATCCATCCATCCATCCATCCATCCATCCATCCATCCATCCCAGCACCATTACAGTCCATGTTTGCAGGAGGAGTGGAAATGTGCTCATGGCTGATCAGGCTGACTATTTCCCAGCCCAAACCTTCCCATCAGAGTTTTTCATGGTGATTTCCCAAGGAAAAACCACCAAAAGTGCTTCCAATTAGAGAGGCTGGGAGAGAATTTGGGGAGGGGAGCAATAAAAATACAAAAGATTTGGAAAAAAATCAAGTTTTCTAGAAGAAAAGGAGAAAGAACCTGCTATGAAATAAAAATAGTGATGTGAAAGAGCTGCTGGATGGAACTGAGGGGTGAAAAGAGAGGAGTTGGTTTGAGTGCTGTTCCCAGCTGTTCCCAGCTGTGCCTCCTCCAGCTGTGCCCAGCTGTGCGTTCTCCAAGCGTCCCCACAGAACCTGGACACAGTGGGAAGGAGATTAAATAGCTCTGACAGTTCCTCCTGTGTGAGATGATGGCGTGAGGGCTGCAAGGGAGGGGAAAGGGATGATGCAGGGATGGGAAAAACACAGCAGAGAGAGCAGGTGGTAGGGGGGATTTGTCCCAGGGGGAAAAGGGATTGTACCGGTCAAGTCTCAGATCCATCTCCCGGGGTGCAAAACACCTCTTTGCAGAAAGACAGGGCACTGAATCCCCTAAACCCAAAATAAAAACCCCCTACCACCAGGGCTGTGGGATTTCTGCTGCAGAGAAAATGCCAGCAAGCCCAAACCCATGTTTTCCAGCAGGGCAGGAGCAATAAATCCAATCCCTGTTCCACCGCTGCTTTCTGAATGAAATTGCAAACCAGGGATGCTGGCACATTGTGTGATGATCACGGGGATCTGTCAGGAGATGAGACATCTGTGCAGCAGGTGTGGGACATCAGCGTGGATGAGACACTGCACGAGAAGCTGGGATTTTAATGGAGGCAGAACATTAAAAAAAAAAAAAAAGTCGAGTGAAACAGTGAAGTGGGAACAAAATGTTTTTGTCAAAAACCTGCTGGCATTGGAGAGAATGGCAAAATGAGCTGTTGCTGGCTGCTCCCATCCAATGTGCCACTGGAAATTTGCATTTTGAGGAAAGCAGAAGTGCCTTGTTACATCAGGGAGAAGAGCTGTCAGAAAATGTTGGCTCTCATTGCTCTGTGCCCCTTTTGCAGCACCAGAAGTGACAATAAAAGCTACAAGGTCAGAGTGGCTCATCCCCAGGGTTGTTTGTAGACCAGAAAACAAGCATTTGTTGCAGGAGAAATCCCATTCCCTCTCTCAGAGCTCAGTTTTCCAGCAGAAACCCCGGTGGGCTTTGAGCTGCAGTGCCCTGGGCCTTTGGGGTGGCTGTGCCACCGTGTCTGGTCAACAACCCCAAATCCCCCCCTGCTGCCTGGGGTCCATCCGTGACTGCCCACCCTGATGTGCCATCAGAATTAATGAGTCAGGCAGACCAGGGAACTCATCCAGCTAAAAATACCCCTTCTCATTTCTTTTTGCCAGCTTATTTTTTCAGTCAGAGCTGTAGCGGGTCTGGGAATTTGTCAGAACCCCAGATCTGAAGTAGTGGGTGGGAAGGAACTATTTAAACCATTTAAATCTGTTTTCATAAGCAAAGCAGGGAGCTGGACCCACCTTCATCCCTGGAAAGCCAAGCATTTCATGTCATTTTGCCCTTTTTCCTCTCCAGTAAATGGGGAAATCTCTGTATGTTGGGGAATTCCACTCTGACGCCAGGGAGTGTGGAAGAAGAGAGAAGACAAATGTCAAGCAGATGAGCATCAAATAAAAAACACCAGACTGATGGGCAGGGCAGAGAGATAAGAAAGATGGTATTTATTTGAACAGCCACAGGAAATCAGAGATTGAAAAATGTCTAGAAAAAAAAAAAAAATAAAGCAGCAGCATGTTATTTAAAAAAAAAAAAAAAATCAGAGCATGCAGATGTTGGATATGTTTTCCAGCCAATCCCACCTGACTGTGCCCAGTCCCTCAGGGCCTCAACCATCATTTTTTGGCCTTGTCTCGAGGGTAACCCCCATTGGTCTTATTGAGTGACTCCATGCTGCCGTTGCCCGTGGCCACGCTGGCCAGCAGCCGCTCCACCTCCCCTGGCAGCATCTGCTTCTCCTCGTTCTCCGTCTCCCGGTGGTAGAAATAGTTGAAGTTGGAGACGATGACGGGCACGGGGAGGGCGATGGTCAGCACCCCCGCGATGGCGCACAGAGTCCCCACGATCTTCCCGCCCAGCGTGGTGGGACACATGTCCCCGTAGCCCACGGTGGTCATGGTGACCACGGCCCACCAGAAACCGTCGGGAATGCTGGAGAAATGGGACTGCGGCTCATCGACTTCCGCGAAGTAAACGGCGCTGGAGAAGAGGATGACGCCGATGAAGAGGAAGAAGATGAGCAAGCCCAGCTCCCTCATGCTGGCCTTGAGGGTCTGCCCCAGGATCTGCAGCCCCTTGGAGTGCCGGGAGAGCTTGAAGATGCGGAAGACCCTGACGAGGCGGATGATCCGCAGAATGGCCAAGGACATGTTCTGCTGCCCGTTGAGTTCGCTCTGCTGGATCAGCTCGGTGGTGAGCGTCACGAAGTAGGGGATGATGGACACAATGTCGATGATGTTCATGATGTTCCTGAAGAACTCGGTCTTGCTGGGGCACACGATGAACCGGACAAAGAGCTCAAAGGAGAACCAGACAATGCAGGCGGTCTCTACGACGAAGAAAGGGTCCGTGAAGGTGCTGTGGGACAGCAAGGTGTCTGTCACGTTCTTAGAAAGCTCCTGGGTGGACCTGAACTCCCTCTCCTCCCGGAACTCTGGCAGGGTCTCCATGCAGAAGATGATGATGGAGATGACAATGACCAGGACGGAGACCAAAGCTACGCCTCTGGCTGCACTGGAACTTTCAGGGTACTCAAAGAGCAGCCAGAACTGCCTGTGAAAGTCATTGGTTGGTAAGAGGGTCTCAGGATCCTTGATGAACCCTTCATCCTCCCGGAACTGGTCCATGGCTTCATCACCCAGCTCATAGAAGGTGATTTCATCAGCAAAGACATCGATGGGGACATTGGCTGGGCGCCGTATTTTCCCCCCAGACTGGTAATAGTACAGGATCCCATCAAAACTGGGCCTGTTCCTGTCAAAGAAATATTCATTCCTCATGGAGTCGAAGTAACGCATCCTCTTTTCTGGGTCCCCAAGCAAGGTCTCAGGGAACTGGTCGAGGGTCTTGAGCCGTGTCTCAAACCTCAGCCCAGCAATGTTGATGATGACTCGTTGGTCCCCCTCATCCATGCCCACCCTCTCCCCCACCAGGTGGTCGCTGAACTCGGCGGAGAACCTGGAGAAGATGGTCTCATTGTTGGCGTTCTCGCTGTTGATGAGGATCCGCAGGTTGGACAGGAGGTTGGCGCAGCTGGGGTGGCCCTTCCGTGACTGCCCCGCGGGACTGAGGTCGTTGGAGTAGCAGGGATCCTCCACGATCTGATCAGCGTTGTCAAAACTGACTAGTGCCACCTCCATCTCCTTCCAACTGGCCACGTCCATCATACGCTAATCAGCTCAGCAGCAGAAATCCCCGCGGCCGATGCCGGCTGCCCGCGCCTTCCCCACGCTAGGAGGATCTGCAAGGGACAGGGACACAGAGCTGAACTGTGCATGTGCAGGGTGAAACAAATGAGGCCACACCATCCTGTTCTGTTTTTTAATGGAAGCATTAGTGCCGTTGAGTAGCAAAATGACTTCCAGCAAGTCACTCCTCTTTGGATCCTGCACGCCCTTTTGGCACGGCTTTGCCATTGTTAACTCTTCCCAAACCACCTATAGAACCCAAGGATGAAAGGTCAGGAAGCAGCAGAGGATGGGGGGTGAATCCAGGTGTCCCACCCAGCCTCTCCCCAGTGATCCCAGAGCAAGGGCTCGTTTCATTTATTTCCAGGTGCAGATCCAAAGTTCAGAGCAAGATTTGGAGGTTTCAAACACGGCTGTCCCAAGCTAAGAGCAGCCCTTGATCCAGGTGGGAGAGGCATTGGGTCAAACCCCAGGAGGTCCTGGGCACACTGCAGATGGGTCAACCTTTGTTTGGGAACAATTCCCAAAGCAGGAACCACACTGCAATTTGGGGAATGCAGCCCAGGAGGAAGCAGGCCAGGAGGAGAAATGTCCACCAGCCTTGGAGACCTCTTTGGTCTGGAAAAAGGGGTGAGAACAGGACTCCTGGCCTCAGGGCAGGCAGAGGATGGGGTGACATCCTCCAAAGCTCTCCTAGCCCTCCTTCACACCAGACCTGATATTCCCAGCCCCAGGAAGAAGCTCAGGACTAAGCTCAGGACTATGCTTTTGGATCCCTTGGAGAGAACCTTTCAGGCCATGGGGTGGATTCTTTCTCAGCCCAACCCTGAGAGGAGCTCAGGAACAGTCACCACATCCCCAAATATTCCTGGGCACACATCTCCCCACACTGACATTATTCTGAACTCAGCAAAGTCACAGAGGAGCCCAGGGACCAGGCCAAGTTATGGAGCTGAGAAATTACCTGTCCTGCCTCAGAGAGAAGCACAGGGAGAAATTAGGTCTTAACAGGGAGTGGTTCTGTGGAGATTTTCCCCAGAATGAACTTTCCGAGTAAATTCAGCACCCTGATTTATTTCCCCTCCAAATGCATTTCGAGACATGAGACACCACAGGAGGACACGTGGAGCTGCTCTGCGTGACCGCTGCTCACCAAGGGCACTCTGGCTTTCTTACCCAGCCAGCTCCAGTGAGAGGGAGACAAAAAACCCAAATGCCCTCAACTGCCAGGAATAGCAACACAATTTAGGCCAGGAGCAGCAGCAGTGGAGCTGGGGCTGGTCCTGAGATGAGGATGGTCCCCAGTGCTGGGTTTGCTTCCAGGGCTGGCTAGGGACCCATCCCCCCATGGGGCCCCAGCTGCTTCCTGAGCTGATTTGGGGTGCTGAAGGTTTGGCCTCCCTGGAAGCCGAGGATCCATCCTTGCTGACACACAGCTAGGGTAGGACAAGCCAAAATCCCTAATCTGTTGCAGGAATGGGCATGAAGAGCCTGACTTGCTACAAATCCTCCTTCTCCTCCTCTCAGCTTTAGAGCCCTGGCAGCAGAAGCTCATACAGGACCCAGCATCCATGGGTCAACCTCTCTCTCTCCTCAGTAGAAGAGATTCTGGATTTGGGAAAAAATCCTGCAATTTATCATAAGCTATTTACAGACCAGGTCTCTTTACTTGAACTAAACTCACAAAGATTGGCTGTTCTTGGAAATCCAGCCCTGTGGAGCTGCTTCAAGCTGGCTTTATGCTGAATTTCCCTCTTGGGGACATGTAGAGGGAGTGGCAGGGGCAAGGGACAGAACATTTACCTGAGGCAGCAGCAGCAGCAGCAGCAGTGTGGTTGTGTCCTCAAAGTGACCTCAGGCAAAGCTGGGGAGCCTCAAGGACTCCAAACCTGAGTCCTCCAGCCCCAGCCATGCCCAGCTCGGATATATCCAAGGTGCAGCTGCTCTCCGTGGGGCTGCATTCATCCCAGGCTGGGCTATTTGGTGGCTTTGTGAGAAGCTGGTGCTGGCAGGATGATTTGTGGCATCAGAGCAGCAACCCAGAGCTGAGGATACCCCTGGTTTCAGGAGCATCAGGAGACCTACAAATACTGCAATAAACCTGGCCCAGATAAAGCACTTTCAAGGGAAAAATAAGTGTTAAAGGAAAGAATAAAAGCAGCACACATCATTCCCCTCTTGCCTACTTGTTTTTTCTTAATATAAAATGCAAGCTGATTTATAAATCAAAATAAAATGAAGTTTGAATCAGAGTTCAGTGTTCAGTGGCAGGGTGACCTGACCTGGCCCACTACATCTCCAGACAGGGGGAAGACCCAGAGGGGTCCACAGGTACAGGAACTTCTCTTGGCAGTGGAATAAAGCTGAGCAGCTAAAGCTGACAATGGAATTCCCATAGTGCTTTAGCTCCATTTCCATGCCTTGGAACAGTTTCCCATGGGATGCAGGATCTGAGGTTCCTTTCCTTACTGTAAATCCCCAGAGCATGCTGATGTGTGTCTGTCCCATCACTGGAGGGAGGTGCCCCACCTGATCCCAGACCACCTTATCTGTCTTGTTTTTAATTAAGACCAAAATTAACAGTGCATCCCAAAGCCACAAAACATCCTTCCTAAGCTTTGCTCCGTGCTCCGGGCTCCAGCCGAGGCTTGAACTAGAAAGTTGCCTCATTTTTTCCTCCTAAATCACCCAACATCTGCTTCTCAGAATCTGATTAACTAATATCCTTCAGCGGAAATCCCTGCCTGCGGAAAATCATAATAATAACAAAAAAACCACGCGAGGGAGAGCGACGGTGAAAGAGAAAGGTCATTTGGAGGGAGAGTTGGTGTTTTACCCATCACATCCCAGTGAGTCGGGGCTGTGGTCTCCACCAGGCTCTCTGCACCCAGCGAGACCTTCCCGCCTGCAATCCCCTCCTCCTCCCCCTCCTCTGACCACCCTGTATGAACAATGTCCATTCCCAAGGTTTTTCCAGATTATTGGAGATCTTGAGCCTCTTCTCCCCGCTCCCGTCCCCTCCCCTCCCCATCATCACCCCTGGGTGGGATGAGAAAGGAGGAGATTCTCTCGCTGCCCGCCCACGCCAGCGCCTGCGAGGCCTTACCTGGACAGGGCACGGAAGCGCCAAGGCTCTCTGCATCTGGGAAGAGAGTTATTGAACACAGACAGGGATGTGTAGGGAAAGCGGAGGTGAGAAAAAAGCCCAGCCATACCCTGGAAAGGCGCCTTTGGGCTAACGCAGACAATGTCATTGGAAAGGCTCCTCTCCCTTTGCTCCACCGGGGGATTGGCAGCCCCGCGCCTAAGCCGGGCTTTGGCAGGCGCGGCCGTGGGATCCGGCACCCGCCATCCCCCTGGGAGCCCCGAAACCAGCCGGGGCTCCATGGGCAAGGCGCTGGTGGCGCGTGGGGACACCCTGTCCCCGGGGAGGGGGACCCGCCACCCACCTCTGCCCCAGCCGGCGGCGGCGAGACGGGGGAGGACGTGCCCTTCTGGCGGATGCCACCTTTAATCCCCAATAATGCTCCGGATGGTCCAGCGCGGACAAGTCTTGTCCGTGACGTGGCGAGGTCTGAGCTGGTCCCCGGGAGGGAGCCGAGAGGGGGGACAGGGACCCGCACAGCGCTGCCACCGAGAGGGATTTACAGCGCGCAAAGGGCTCTTTTTGGTATTACTATAAAAGAATGGCCTCAAAAAGAGGAGGGGAGGGGAAAGCCCAAGGGTTGGAGCATCCCCCGCTGCCCACCTACCTCTCTCCTGTGGTCGTGGGGACAGCGGGCGCCTTTCCAGGAGGGGACGGCCGCAGTGCCACCACCACCACCACGTGGGACATCTCCGTCCCCGCCCCGGGGTGACTGGGACCAGTTGCAGCAGCGGGTACGGCTGGCACAGCCCAGCAAAGGGCATCGGT
Source organism: Onychostruthus taczanowskii (assembly GCF_017590055.1). Taxonomy (NCBI): domain Eukaryota; kingdom Metazoa; phylum Chordata; class Aves; order Passeriformes; family Passeridae; genus Onychostruthus; species Onychostruthus taczanowskii. Next base: position 2,154,006 of record NW_024505229.1, on the reverse strand, counting down.
GGGGGGACGAGGGAGAGGAGGGACGTGGCCCTTCCTCGAGCCCGGGTGCAGCTGGATGCTGGCTCCGACCCCAGCGCCACCGGGCTTGTCACCTCCAGGGATTAATTAATAAATAAATAAGCACCCCGGGTGGACAGGACCAGGCAGGTTGGCATGAGTCGTTAAAATAACCGGAATTTTTGTTTTCTTTCCCTATTTTTTCTTTTATTCCATTCCGGAGCCTGCTACTGCTCACGGCCGTCTCGCTTTGGGTGCTCCAGAGTGATTTCGTCCCTGTTGGCCTCACCCGGGGCTGGATCCCGCCTCTACCTTCACCCAGGTTATCTTCCCACCCTCCTCTTCCTCCTCCGTCCCCTCCTCGGCCTCCCAGGCGGTGGGGGAAGGCAGAGGAGGGGGTGGCACATTTCTACCCGCAGGCTTCAGCCTGAATTCCTGAATTCCTCCTCAGTGACGTTCCTTTGCTCTTGAGGGACCCGCTCACCTCGATTTCCCCCCCTCCAGCATCCTTTTCTGTCCTCTGAGCTATTTCTCCTCTCATGACGTTAATGAGCACATTAAAGCTCCCTGTCCCGGAGGAGAGCCCGGCTTGGAGCCGGCTGGAGCATTTTACAGACATCTCCAGCCTTCTGTGGTGGAAAGGGGACAGGAGATTATCCAAACCTTTGATCAGGTCCTTCAGGGAGGCTTTATCATTTTATACACCACATCTCTATCCTTGTAGACTACAAGTCATTAAACTTACCCTCATCCCAGCGAGGGCATCTATTAACAAAAAATAATTCAATTTATATTCCTGGCACCTCCATTCAGCTTGTGTCCATCTCACCTCCAAACCCAGCTTTGGAAGGGCTTTGACCACAGGGTGATGGGGGCTGTAGGCAAAACCTGACCTTTTTTTGGTGTTTTTTTCCCCAAAATCTGCTTGGAACTAGCCAGGGTCTCTTCCCGCACCTGAGCAAAGAGCAGCTGTGGCTGAGGGACATGCAGAGCATGAAAAGTATCCAGAGGAGCAGGAGATCTGGGTTGTGCTGGGGCTGGGGAGCTTCAGCAAAACCCCACTGGTAACGGGGATATCCCTGGAGTGAAAGCAGTGCTGTGGTCCAGGGGAGACGGGCACGAGGGGAGAAGCCCGGAATAACATCACTGCCTGCCAGAAACGGGACAGTTACACAACTCCCTCCTCTCCGGGGAGCTCGGCTGCACCCCGGACACCCCCGGGACAGTTCTGCCTTTGTATTCCGCCAAGGTGACCCTAAACACCCTCCTGGCTCGAAGGATTTCAATCCCCGCTCCAGCCAGGCTGCCCCAGGCACTCCTCCGGCACTTCTTTCCCTCTAATCCCCCGCTCCTGGAATCGCCGGCTCTGCTGGGATTTATCCCACAGACAAATTTGGCCCCTGAGGGTGTCCAGCATCGGGGATGGAGCAGAATCCAGCAAGTCCTGGATGGGATCACTGCTCTGACACCAGAGGGGAGACAAAACACCCCCGAGCCTGTCCAAAACCAGAGCGGGATTAGCTGGCAGAGGAGGAATTTTTGGCAGCAGGTCCCTGAATTATTGTTTGGACAGGGAGCTTAACTTTCCCTGTGGGAAATAGCGCATGAGACTGAGCAGCTCATCCCACCCCTCTCCCTTTGATCTGACCTGGGATGAGCCGGAGCGGGGTGGGGGGAGGCTGGAGGGGTCCTGCAGGTCCCGTCCTGCCGGGGAACCAGGCGGTGACACTTTCTCTGCTTTCCCTGAGCTCCCAGCAGAGCGGTGCCCCACAGGGGCTGCTCTGAGCTCCGTGTGAGCCGGGCCCTGCCGAGCGCCCCGCACCGGCTTCGGGCCACGGAGCAGCTCAGGGCACTAATGAGCCTCTGCTAATTGTCCTCTCTTTGCAGCACTAATTACCTGGGGTTCGGTAATTCCAGCCCCGCGGCTCTGGGATGGAGCTCAGGTGGCTCCGCGGCGTCTCCACCAAGGGAATTTTTCTTATTTCTCATTCCAGCTAATTGAAGGGCCCCTCAATTAGCAACAGTCCCCCAGCATCAGGAGGGCTGGGTTTTGGAGGGTGCAGGGTGTGAAAACACACCCCAGACCCTTCAACGCCCTCTATTAGGGCTGGGATAATGAATATTCGAGCTCTGATTCCAGCAGGGAGTGTCCTTGGAGGCTTAGTGAGGTGCCCTGGGCATCTGGCACTGATGGAGCAGGGCAGGAATCATCTCTGGAAGGAAAACAAGGAGCTGCTGGGTTTGCTGTGAAAACTTGTGGCTCATCCTCCTCCTCAGGAGAGGTGTTTGCAAATGGAGCTCTTTAAATTCCAAGGAAATGTGTGCAGCTCTGAGGAAATAAGCAGGAGAGGAGATGCTGGTATTTTATGAATGATGAAAATACAGGAAAGAGTAATTCAGATCTTCCAGGGGGTGATGGAGTCTGGCAAAAGCTGCCTCTGCTTTCGAGTCCTGACTGTGGGAACAGTGGAGAAATGGAAAAGGGGCCAAAAACCACTGAAATAATGGTGTGGCTCAGAGCAATCCCAGGGTTCCTCCAGCCCCAGGAGAGCCCAGAGCTTAGGAGCAGCCAGACCTGAAACCTCTTTGCTTCTAAAAGCAGAGGTTAAAGTTTATCTGTGGCAAGCGGGGGGGGCAGGATGCACTTCAACTTTTAAACACACAAATTGTCTTTAAACTGAAAGAGAGCAGGTTCAGATGAGGTATTTGGGACAAATTCTTCCCTGTGAGGGTGGGCAGGGCCTGGCACAGGGTGCCCAGAGCAGCTGGGGCTGTCCCATCCTTGGCAGTGTCCCAGGCCAGGCTGGACAGGGCTTGGAGCACCCTGGGGCAGTGAAGGTGTCCCTGCCATGGCAGGGCTGGCACTGGATGGGCTTTAAGGTCCTTTCCAATCCAAACCATTCTGAGATTCTGTGAAATTGTGCCAGGAAATAAATTATGAGCCTGAGCAAGCAGCCACCAGCCCCTGAGGGCTGCTTCCATCTCTGTGCCTCAGTTTCCCCTGGGCTGTGGATGTCCATAAAGCCAGGCAGGAGCTCTCCAGGACAAGATGCACATGAGGAAGATCCCCAGCTGGATTCCCAGGGCTGGGATGGAGTGTCCATCACTGCTGACCCCATGGCAGGCAGAGACGTGTCCAGCCAGACCCCTGCAGCTTCCCCATTTTTCATACCTCCTTCTGATTTCTCCACCCATATTTTTTTTTAATATTAAAAAAATCTGATTATCAGAGAGCTCAGTACATACAGTACACACCACGAGACAGATGAACCCTTTCTTATACCCAGCCATGGAGTCCAAAATTAATCAGCTATGGATTAACCGGGTCAGGATCTAATTTAATAACCCGCGAGGGCGATTCCTGCTCGGAGGGAGCCGGCGGGGTCCTGCTCCGGGTGTGCTGTGAGAGCTGCCCCAGCCCAGAGCAGGTGGCAGGAAAAGCCAGATGGGATGAAATCAGCCCTGCGGTGGTGCCGGCTGCTCAGCCAAGGCACAGGCACAGGGACAGGGACAGGGACAGCCTGGGACCGGGCCAGGCTTGGCTGCAGTTGAGCCCTGCTCATCTTCCCTGCACTCCGAGCCGGGCTTTAGCCTGATTCAGGAAAAGATTGGAATGGATTTTTGGCTGTGAGGTGCTGCGGTGGCTCTTTGGGGATGCTGAGTGGGCTCTTTGGGGCTGGGGTTCTGTCCCCCTGGGACTCACGGAGCAGTCGCTGCTGTGAAATGTTGGACACACTCTGGGAAGCGGCTGATGGATGGACACAAAGCGCTTGGAAAGCGCTTTGGTCAGCCCGAAGCAGCAGAGGTGTGAAAAAGGAGGTGCGCGGAGTGACCTCTTCCCCCTGGAGCATCCCGGCTCCGCCCGGGCGCCGGCCTGGGGCCGGGGCAGGCAGCCGCCCCCCTCCTGCTTACTGCCCTGTAACGCGATAAAGAATCCGATCCCAAATCGATGGCAAACTTTCCCAGTGTGTCCCAAAGTGCTGGGATAGAGGCAGAGCCGCCCCCTCCACCTGCTCCCCCACCGCCACGGCAGCATCCAGAGCTCGGTGCTGTAACCTCGGTCTGCTCCCAGGGGTGAGCAAAGGACTTTGTCCCCCCTCGAAATCTGCACTGGCAGCAAACTCTGGAGGAGGTCGGCGGCCGGAGCCAAAAATGGCGAGAAGGTATAAATGGAAAGCAATAGGAAGCAGCTAATGGGGTCAGAGAGATCCTGCATTGATCCCTGTTTCTGCAACAGCAGCACTGAAAGCAGCCGGTGGCAGCTTTGGGGTCCCTGTGTCACTCCAGGCTTGTGGCTTCATGTGCTGAGCCAGAGCCACTGCAGAGGTCAGGGCAGCCCCCAGCCCAGGCAGCAACCCCCACGGTACCCCAGGAGAGGACACGGGAATTCGGACCCGCAAGAAGTAATTAGGACTTAAAGTGATTGAGATGATGCCAGTGAGAGCCTCTGACTCCTGGTAAATCAGGGGTTCCTCGCAGCACTCACCCCGTGCCCAGAACACTTCACCCTCCCTGCTTCTCCAAGGACAAACCAAACTTCCCCCGGTCACCCCCATCCAAAAAATACCCACGAAAAAAAAGGAGAAAACCAGCACCCTACTGCCCCAAATCCACCCACCAAACTCTCCTCTCCTCTGCCCCCAAACTCCCCCCGGCCACGACAGCGGCTGAGCCCAAGAGGGGAGCAACAAACCCGGTTTTGGCATCGTCCTCATCCTCGTCCGGCGTGCGGGGTGCCCGTGCTCCCATCGCCCTCCCTGGGCTGCGCCGGCCGGGGCTGCCCGGCGGAGCTGCCCCTCCGCCTCTGGCGGGCAGCGCTGGGATGCTCCAGCCTCTCCTGCGGAAAGGCGATGCCGGTACCCACGTGAGCCCGGTGGGACTCCTTGCCCTCATTCTCCTTGTGCCTGAAATGGGTTTTTGCTCCCTCGCTGGTCCTGCCCGGCAGCAGCAGCAGCGGCAGCCAGGGCTCCGGGCACCTCTTTCATGTCTATGAAAGTGACTGAGGCCTTTGCTTACCCAGGGAGGGTGAGGAAGGAGCAGCGTGGAGCACAGGAAGAGGAGGTGATGCCCAGGTGTGACCCCTTCTGTCCCCTCCGAGCAGGGCTGCTCACTGGGATGCTCTGCACAGGCAGCCAGGACAGGGCTCACAGGAACCCGGCTTTTTTCACCCACGGAGAGAAAAGCTGGAACAGCAGGAGCCAGCAGTGCTCCCAGGGCCAGCACAGACACACCCCCAGCACCAGGCAGGTGGAGGCACCCCGGGCCTCTCCAGACCTTCATCCAGGCACTTCCTCACCCCGGCCTGGCTTTTTCCTGGGACACAGGAAAATCCTCTGTTCCCGGAGCTGTGATTGCCAGCACTGAGCTCCCAAACTGCTGAAGCTCCGGGAGCTGGAGCTGCCTCCCCAGGGCTTTTCCCATCCTGTTTTTCTGTGGCCATGTTCATCCATGAGACCCTGTGGACCTGTGGGGCTGTCACACCTCAGTGAACAGCTCTGGGTCCTGGCTGTGCCTTGCTCTCAGCCCGGAGCAGCTCTCAGCAGGGGCTGGGCAGAGCTCTGGATGTGGCCACAACCCCTCTGTTATTCCAATGGTCCATCAGGACTGTGAGCATCACCCACCACCCCACGTGAGGCAGCCCAGCTGCTGTTCCGAACCTCTGCCTGCTTTTCCAGCAGGATTTAATAAAACCACAATTTCCCTTTCCATGTGTTCCCCCAGCCCCGTCAGTGAGCTCTGCCTTCCTTCCCTGATCCAAAACTTCCCAAGCAAAGGCAAAAACATCACCCTGGAAAGGGATGGGACACACAGGAATGGGGGAGAACCAGCCAGGGCATTTCCTGACTGACCTCCAAAAGTCATCTGCATCCTGAATCCTCCTGCCAGCATCTTGGGATGCAGAGTTTTCCCTCAAGCTTTATTCCAGCCTGTGTAATTGGGGCAGGTTTCCATGCTGTGCTGCTGAACTAGGATAGGAAAATATTGAGATCAGCCTGCACTGAGCCCTTGAAGAGGCAGTGGGGTGTGCAAAGTTGGGGTCTCCCAAAGGTGCTGCTCCAGAGAAAACCCAAGGAAATGAAAGGAATCCTGGAAAATCAGGTCTGGAAAATCCCACTCCCCCAACTGTGGAAAAAACATCTCAAAAAAAAAAAAAAAGCAAAAAGCCTCCCCATGGATCCCTCTTCCCCCGCAGTCCCAGGCTCCTCTCGGGAAGATGGAGCTGATTTTGCCTCGGAGCAATTTCCCAGTCTCCTTCCCATGACCTTTACAAACAGAGGCACGGTGGGATCCACAGCTGCCCAGGATGGGCTGGCCTGGTCCCCACTGCACAGCCAAAGCCACAGCTTCCCCAGAGCATCCCAGGAGCTGGATTCCACCTTGGGAAGCGATGGGAGATCAGTCACAGGGCACAGACACAGAGCCTATCAAAGCTGCAGCTTTGAGCCATTTTGGGGTGGAATGGTCCAGCCCAGGAACCCCAATCCTCTCTCTCTGAGAATCAGCAAGACAATAATTTTTTCCCCTATTAAAAATGTGGCTTTATTTGGCTGAGGCTTTGTTTGGGTTGAATTTCTGCAGTCTCTAGAGAGTGCCTCCTGCTGAGGCTGTGAAACTCATCACACATCAGACGCAAATGAGTCCTCACCGAGTAATCCCAGGGTGGTGCTTGGCTGGACCTCAACCCAACACTACCCAAGCAAAGCCTCTGATCCCTCTGAGCTCTGCCACCCATCCCTGACCCCAGACTGGTTTTCCATGGACTTTTGCAGTTATTTGGAGGATGGAAATGTTGGTAGAGCAAGCAGTGAGAACTGAGCCAGCACCAGGACTGGCTCCTGCCCTGACCCGCAGGACCAGGGAGAACATCCTAAACCAGACTCCCAGAAAATCATGTTATTCCTCACCACTAAGTACAAACTGTACCAAATCCATGGAAGAAGCAGCAGATTTGACCCAATATTCCCTCCCCACACTCAGTTCTGTCACTGGAGTGAGCACTGTGCACTGGGGATTCCCACAGTCCTTCCTTGGGATCACCTACAATGTCCCTCTTATTCCCAAGCCAACCTAAAAAGAGACATCTTATTAACTATTATTATTATTATTATTATTATTATTATTATTATTATTATTGCAGCCTGAACCTGACATCATCTTTCCTGCACCCCGTCCCCTCCCAGTTTAATTCATCCCCATGCAATGGATGCTCCCAACACTGTTTTGGAATTTAAGTGACTCCCTGGCAGCCATGGATTTCAGGCTGTCAGAAATCCTGATGAATTATTTCACTCCAGGTCCTCACAGTTTAATTGGAGCAGGCTGAAGGCAACCAATATTTCCTCTGAACGTCCGATATCCTCGCTGTTCCTTGCACACATTCCCATAAAGCAGATTGCAGCAGCTGAGGATTTTCTAATGGAAGCCTTGCAAAACATTCAAACCCATTAAAAAGATCACAGCCAAAAGTAACCACTTTATTTAAGTCTTGGAAGAGAAAGAGAGGCTGCAAATGCTCAAAGCACAGAGTGTCTCTGTCTGGGGTCGGGCACAGACCCAAGAGCAGCCAAAACTCCTGTATCAGCACAAGGTGGTCTAAAACCATGAACCCAGCACCAATTTAGCTGGAGATAAAATGGAAACCTTTTCAACCAGGTGATTCTTCCACATCCTACTGACAATAAAGTAAAAGAAGTGGCTTAATATAGGTGGGAACTTTCCCAGCCGGGTGTTGGGCTCGGCTGAATTTCCATTATATCATCAGTGGTGTCTACAAGCACAGCAAACACAATAAAAGCCAGTCACTCACCTGCAGCCCTGGTCAGGCAGCCCAGCTCACAGCCCTTCCTCGGGCGAGAGGAGGATCCCGGGGGTGCTGGACATGGCAGGTCCCTGCACGTCTCTGACAGGCAGGTAAGGATTAGAGTTTGTCTCAGGAAAGACTCAGATTCGGAAATCCTACACCCCAGTGAAACCCTACCTTGCCTTGCTGCCCTTGGATTTAAAGGAAACACGGGGAGAAAGGCGGTGCTGCAAGCAGGGCTGGGGTGCAGCATCACACACGGGGGAACTCGTCCCCAGAGCACCCCAAAGCCCCCAGCAGCCCCCCAAGGGAGGGGTGGCACCTCCCAGAGCCCAGCTCCTGGGCTGGGTGCCCCAGTGACCCTTCAGCACCTGGAACAGATTTATCCCACTGTTTATTCCACAGGCAGGACTCCCACGGGGGAGGGAGTCCCTTGGCATTGAGGCCTTTCTCCCTGGCAGCAACGCCTGTTTTAAGATCAACCTTTACATTTTAAGACCAAATGACACCCAAGTGTCCAGGAGCTCTCACCTGCCCAGGTGTGGGCTGTGGTCCAGGCCTGGGTCCCACCAGGGTACACCAAGGCCTCAACGGGGGCTGCATGGCTTTGGGATCTGGCCTTGACCTCTTCCCTGTGCAATGTTTTAGGGCCACGAGGCCAAAACTTTGGGCTGGTTGATTTGAGATCTCTCTGTGTCTCAAAGAGGCCCTGGGAGCTTTTCAGGGGATTTCGAGGAGACACTGAGCCCCCCACACTCTGGGGAACAGGAAAAGGGGTCCTGCATTGAGCTCAGAGCACCCCAATCTATGGCAAACAGGAAAAGGGGTCTCACATCAGCTCTGAGCACCCCAATCTATGGGGAACAGGAAAAGGGGCCCCACATCAGCTCAGAGCCCCAGGCAGAGCTGGGGAAGTGGTGAAAAAAGCCCCAAGGATGCAGAAGGGTCTCCCCATTAGCCAAGACCAGCTCATTCCCTGAGCACCTCTTGATGCTGTAGGAGATTTTGGCTGCTCTGGTGGCTCCTTCCAAGCCTGTGGTGTGGTGTCCTGGTCAGCTTTACCCCAGGAATATGAGAGATGTGTTAAACCCATCTTCTCCTGGGGGAAGAGGACAGGAGGAAGGTACAGGCTGAGGTTGCAGCGTGGTCATGAGCTTACAGACCAGCATGGATGAGCCTCTCCCACCTCTCCTTGCCCCGCTGAGCTCACCCACACCTTGGTGTTCAGTATCACATCCAATCCCACAGAAATCATGGACAGCAGGTGCTGCAGGAAAGGTCCATGGCTTGGCCACTCAGCTTTAACCCAGCTCAGGAGGAAGCCCCAGAGTCCAAGTTTGTCCTTCAAGCACCAGGCAGGGCAGTGCAAGCCCAGCTCCCTCGGAGGTGGCAGCGCCCTGGGTATTTCCCAGAGGTTCCTGTTACACTGCAGCCATGGGAATCTCATTAATTACTGGTTCTGCTGAATGGTGGTAAGGAAGGCCCAGGACACATCAAGAATCATGTTCGCATGGCAAGGTGGCACAGGAACAGCCCCGGAGGGTGATGCTCCACAGAAAGGCCTGAAGTTGTTACAAGGACGTCAGGAGACTTGATACAAAGGGCTGGCTTATGAATAGCTAATGGGGGAATAAATTATGCACCCATTCGGCTGGATTGGGTTTCTCCCTCCTCACTGCACCCTGACATCCCCATCACCCCCCTGCTCTCTGCTTTCTGTCCCACCTGGTTCTTTCTTCTCCTTGTTTTTGCACTTGGCAGGATTTTTAACGTGTTTATCCACCACCAAAAGCTTCAAAGCCAAGTCCAGCCTGGCCCAGGGTGATGCCAGAGCAGGACCGGGCACCACCCTGAGCCCTCTCTGGGGATGGTTGGACACTTCTCCCATCCCAGCAGAGCTTCTCCTGCTCCCAGAGACCCCTTGATGCCCTGGAAACCTGAAAGAGAAGCTCCAGGCAGCAAAACAAAAGCTTCTCACCGTGCCTTTCTGCAGGATGTGCCGTGCCCTGCCTGCCACCTGCCAGAGCTGCCCGTGGCGAGGGCGGCCAAGCCGCAGAGCTCCGCGCCGGGCACGCTCCAGCGGCTCCGGGCAGGCGGAGCGGGACCGGGAGAGCTGGGAGAGGCCATGGAGAGGGAGAACAGCGGGGCGCCTCCGTGTATGGGGGTATCGGGTTCCCAACAGCCCCAAAGTGCAGACCAGGAGAAGGGAAAGCTGAGATTAACTCGTTAAAGGAGTTTTGGGGGTGTCCCCCTCCCTGCGCGACTCCGCCGCCGCAGCGCTGCGCTCCCGGCAGGGCACGGATGGGCCCGGTCCGGGCATTTCCAGCCCGATAACGCAGCGGCTGCTGGGGCTGCCGCCGGGCTGGGGCTGCCACCCGCTCCTATTTCAGCTGGGACAGCAATTCCCCTCTCGCCTTCCCGAGCCCCGTTTCCCTCCGGGCTCGGGCAGCGCTCCGGGGTCCGCCTGACGCTGCGCTCCTTCCCGGCGGATGCTCCAGAGCCCGGCCGGGAGCCCACACGCAGCGTGCCGGAGGGAGCCACAGGCTGTGCGGGCGTGTGTTCGGTTAAATCGCTCGGATCGCACCCGCCCCGAGCCCCGGGACCGGCTCCCGGCAGCCGCAGGAGCGCGGAGAGCGCGGAATGCTCACACCGGGAACTGCCCCCTCCTGCTTGGAGCGGGGGTTTCGGACAGCTCCGGGCACAGCCACGGCCCCAAAGCACCGAGGAGGTGAAGAGCATCACCAGGAGCAGCACCCCAGCCCCTGGCCCAGCTCTTTCAGCTGAGGACGATGGTCCCTGCGCCCCGAGGCTCCTTTCCCCTGCACTCCCCCTTCTCTAATCTGCCATCATCACTTTCTCTGCCCGCTCTGATTTCACGGGCCGGGCTATGCTATCCCTCGTGCCTGGGTGGGGTTGGGCAATCTGATCGCCACCCCCCCATCAGACTGGCTGCAAACACCGTCACCGATGCCCGGACCCCGCTCCGACCCCGCTGCAGTTCCAGCTCCCGGGACTCAGCGTCCGACTCGCTGCGGCTCCAGCTCCGGGCAGGCTCCTTTTCCATGCCCGTCACCTTCTGGGCGGGTTTGGATAACCCCAGCCCGCGTCACAGCAGCTCCTGGTCACCAAAATCGGGCTATTCTGTATCGGTAATAGGAAACTCCCAGCGCTTCTCGTGTCTGCGCCTACCGCTGCTCCCTCCCTGGGGAGAGCCGCCTCTCACCCCAGCACTGGGATGACACCGCAGCGTCCAGCTCCAGCCCTAATTTAATCCCCACAACAGTCTCCTCCTTGGGGGGGGAGGGGGAGGTGCTGTTAGTCCATTTTTTATCAGCCAAAGGATGCGGAATCACAGAATAATTTTGGCTGTGAACGACATTAAAGTGCATCTCCAATCCCTTTTATCAGCCAAAGGATGCGGAATCACAGAATAATTTTGGCTAGGAACGACATTAAAGTGCATCTCCAACTTCCTGCCATGGGCAGGGACACCTCCCACTGTCCCAGGTGCTCCAAGCCCTGTCCAGCCTGGCCTTGGACACTGCCAGGGATCCAGGGGCAGCCCCAGCTGCTCTGGGCTGAAGAAAAGGAGAGGGAAATGGTTTCTTTTCAGATAATGCTCAAAAAGTCACAGATGGAAAATAAAACGCTGGAGCAAGTTGGTAATTAAATCTTTTGGTGCTCCTGAAAGTCAGGGAAAAATGGAGAAGCGAGGAGGAAAATGGGAAATTGGGATTTCTGGTGTGTCCTTTCTTCTCCCTGCACGTGCTGGGGTCAGGCAGGAGGAAGGTGAGGAGGAGGCTCTGGGGCCCTCGCTGGAATCAGCATCATGGGAGGAGAAAATTCCCTGAGCCAACATCAACCCCGAATGGATATTCCTGTTCTGGAGAGTCACAAGGCCAAGCATGGCATCACTTCATCACCACAAAACCCTGTCCAAAGTGGGATTATAGGTGGGGAAACTGAGGCACAAGAGGGCTGAGCTGTCAAACACAGCCTGAGGGAGCAGCTCTGTCTGTCCAGGGTTCTCCAGCTGAGTCTCCAAATCAGGTCCCTGCAGCAGCTGCAGCCTGGTAACTTCCCAAAGTGTTTGCTGGTGCCTCCAAAGCAGCAGCTTCTGTCTGTTCTGTGCTTACTGGCTCTTGCTGGCCACGGGTGACTCTGAAAAAAATGACCAAGAAAATTAAAGTTACTGTCAGTAATCTTAAATTCACCTCGCAGGGGAACTTGTGCCCCTCCTGGAGAAGATTTAGAGGACCGTAAATAAAAAAAAAAAAATAAAATCACAAAACAGTTAGTACAGGGAATTAAATCCAACAGTGCCGCTGCCTGGGGGAGGGAAGCACAGCAGCTCCATCCAGGAGGGTTTGCACAGAGAACCGCTGTTGTAGTTGAGATGGAGCCAATACAAAGCAACACACTCCACTTTCAGAAGGCTTCAAACCTGTTTTTATTCTAGCATGCATGCTTTTTATACATTCTTACAAAACTCATAAGTTTACTCATTGGTCACAAGAGACAAAGTGCTCTTTGGAATAGGCAGTTGCAGGTTTATCTTATTTATCCTTCTTTTTTGTTGGTTTCCATGTCAACGACCTTGGTAGAAAATTCTTTCAGGGGTGAACATGGATCCTCTTCTCAAACTTCCCTCTGGCTCACAGGAGTTGCTGTAAAACCTCTCCCACACACCACAATAATGATGGAATCTCCTCAGCACTGGGCACAGCCCAAGGTACACCCCGTGCTCCCCAGACCTGCACCAGCCCCAAGCCCAGGGCGGTGCTGCTGAGGGAGTGGGGCCTCCCCTCCCCACCCTCTGCAGGGACAGAACAGAAAATTCACCCCAAAAAAGGCTCCTGGAGATCTCGGCTGTGAAATAACAGCTCCAGCCAGAAGAGGACAGTGGTGCCTGTGTTTTATTTAGGGCTGCACCACGAGGGGTTGAAAGGCTCCATTGCCTCTTTGCTGTTCAAATCCCCCTGTCCAATGCACAGCCGGGCTCTGGGGGGCTCCAGGCTGCTCCCAGTGACAAAACCCCTCCAGCTGTGGGTGCAGAGGGGCTGTGGGGACATCAGCTGCAGCAGGGCTGGGCTCTGGCTGCTGGGAGGGAGCAGGGAGATATTGCAACAAAGATTGAACCTGAGGACGTAGAGAATTCAGCTTTTTGGGGAAAATTTTTGCCTCAGATAAATTAGAAGTTATTGGGCTGATGGGAAAAGTGAGGAGGGATCTGCTTCAGCTGTGCCGTCTCTCCCTAGGGAAGAGATAAATAATGTGACAAAAACGTCCCTCTTGTGGGCAGACACAAAAGAGAATGGAAACACCTACCTGTCAATGTGGATCTCAATATGACACTCACATGCATGTTCTGTGGATAAATATCATATAACTGCACAGGAACAGGTATTCAAGCTGTTCCCTGCACCTCAGCAGATTTTCCTAACCCCAAAATTAATCCCAAAGAGGAGAGCTGCCTGTGGCAGAGGGGCTGGCACAGTCTGCTGGGGTAATTTCTTGCTTGGAGTTAAAAAAATTAAAGGATTAAAGTGAAAGCAGGGCTGGAAACCTGCCAGGCCCCAGCCATGCAGCAGGGTGCTGCTGCTGCTCCTGCTCTGGGGAGGAAGGCAAGGGTGGAAACACAGGGAGAGACCCTTCTGCTGCCAAAAATCACCACATGTAGGGATCTAGGATCAAAATGTCCCAGGGCTTTGGCACCAGCTCTCAGGTGCTGCAGCAAGGCACTGATTCACAGCTCTTTCATATGCTGAACCTCAAATCTAAATCTGTTCCTCTAAAAGTCATTCACTCTGGGTTGCAAAGCCAGAATTGTACCGGGGTTTTCTCCACCCCACTCCTCTGGAGCAGGGGGGGCTCTTGGTGACAGACACCAATGTTTGGGTGCTGCAGGAACTGGAAAGGTCCCGTTCCCCCCTCAAATTGCTCCAAACCCTCACTCTTCTGCTGCTCCAGAGCTCAGAGGGGCTCGCTGGAGCTCCTCCTGCAAAGGGCACAGATCCAGCTCAGGAAGGGTCTCAGTGGAGACCAGGCTTTCCAGCCTTCTCCCAAAATGCTGTTTTCTTTCCCCAAGGGCCACTTTTGTGATGCAGAAGCCGAGAGAAGTCCCCGAGCCGGGCTCATCCTCGTGACGAGCTGTCACATCCCGCTCCATCAGCCCCGCCTGGGCGCGCTCCGATGGGCACAAGTGATGGGAAAAGTCCTGACAGAGGGAGCCCCTCCGCCCTCCTTCGGCCCTTCCCTCCTTTTCCACCCCCGTGTGATGTTTAAAACCTGCCCTTCCAAACAGCTGCTCCTGGCAGTGAAGGGGGGACAAGGGTCCTCTGTAAAATTTGCCCTCTTTGGGGGAAAAATGGGAAACCCCACTCACTCAGCCCCTTTGCATTGTCCCTTGGGCTGGAGAGGTGACACTTTTAACATGGATGAATCCTCAAGAGCTCTTGGGCACTGAGAGATCCACCACCCCAGCGGCCTTTCCACCCCACAGCCTTCCTGGGGTAAAATATTTTAAAATAAGCATTTGAAAAAAGAAAAATTGAAGCATTTTACCTAACTGCAGCTGGCTCCTGAGGGGCTGGTTTCTCCCTGCTGCCCCCACCTTCCCTCCCAGCCCCCCACCCCTCCTCTGCTCCCTCCATCTCCGCAGGCAGCGCCACCCCCAACTCCACGGCGTGTGCCCTGAAACGAGACAGCGAAATTCGCTGGTGTAAAACAAACCCACCCACGGGAGCCCACCTCTCCTCATCCCTTCCATTAACAATCCTCCTTCCCCCTCCCGGCATCCTGCAGGGGAGGACGATGAGACAGGAGCTGCCAGAGAACTGTCACAACATCCCCGGCACCGCTGCCTGCGACGTGCGGATCCCACACTCACATCCCGGCTTTCATTCCTGCCTAACCACCTAAACCCGAGCCCTCCTCCCTCTAAGCTCGGCCTGGCCTCACTCACCTGCTCCACCCCGAGACCAGCACGTTCCTGGCTGGCCCAGTAAGACCAGAAGCTCAAGGGATGTTCCCAAACTGGTTTCCCTTTGCCGAAGGTCCTTTCCCAGCCTCAGGCAGGTGGAGCTGCTCACCAGATTATGGCCTCATTCCTCAGGTGCCCAAGTAATCCAGGGCTGCGGAAGGCTCCAGATTCCCTGATAATGCAAATGAGCAGTTTTTTCCTGCTGGTCGGGTAAAAATCTGGATGAAAATCTATTAATTGGATAGAAAAGAGGAAGGAAAAGGCTGGAAAAGGTGAGGCTGAACTCGCTGTTTGATCTAGAGATCCAGGGCTGCAGCATCCTCCCTTCCCATTCCCCATTCCCCATTCCCCACTCCCCATTCCCATTCCCCATTCCCCATTCCCCATTCCCCATTCCCCATTCCCATTCCCCTTAAATCATTCCATTCACCCCATTCCTGAAATGGTGAAATCATGAAATTCATGTGCAAGGTAATATGGGGAACCTCTCTGAACCTCCCCTGGCTCTGCTCAGCACCCATCTCACCTGTGCCACATATTCCCAAGCATTTCAAAATCCAGTGCATGAACCACTTTTCCGGAATGCCATGGGGGTTTATTTTCCCAGTGGAACACAGTTACAGCACTCAGCTTCCACACAGTCAGGTTGATTTGGATGAATTTTCAGGAGAAAAGAAATTCAGTCCCCACAGCTTCACTTGGAGGGTGAAAGGGAATGATGGAAATGCTGGACCATCCATGGACATGCTGGATCATCTCCCATTCCCCATTCCCCATTCCCCATTCCCATTCCCCATTCCCCATTCCCCATTCCCATTCCCCATTCCCCATTCCCCATTCCCCCTACCCCATTCCTGAAATGGTGAAATCATGAAATTCATGTGCAAGGTAATATGGGGAACCTCTCTGAACCTCCCCTGGCTCTGCTCAGCACCCATCTCACCTGTGCCACATATTCCCAAGCATTTCAAAATCCAGTGCATGAACCACTTTTCCGGAATGCCATGGGGGTTTATTTTCCCAGTGGAACACAGTTACAGCACTCAGCTTCCACACAGTCAGGTTGATTTGGATGAATTTTCAGGAGAAAAGAAATTCAGTCCCCACAGCTTCACTTGGAGGGTGAAAGGGAATGATGGAAATGCTGGACCATCCATGGACATGCTGGATCATCTGTGGAGATGCTGGATCATCCATGGAGATGCTGGATCACCCATGGAGATGCTGGATTATCTCTGGGGGTTGCCCATCATCTCTGCCCCACAAATCCCCAGCAAATTCCTGCAGAACCAGGCAGGGCTCCACAGCCCAGGCCCCAAATTCCCAAAGGTGTGCCATGGAAAAGGTCTGGAGGTAACATTCCATCCCTGTCCTCCTCCCTGGGCAGCTCTGGGGGCTCTGTTAAACCAGCAAGGTGTGTTGCCCCCCTGGAGAGCTGAACCTGGGGACCCTCCAGAAGCAATTCCCAAAACGGCTCCCTGAGAAATCATCCTGCTGGGATTAGGCAGAAACACTCATTTCTTCCCTCATTTTCATCCTGTTCCACACCATCCCAATATCAGTCCACGACTTTTTCAACCCTGCAACCTGCCAGCATCCCTCCAGCTCCAGGGGGCTTCTTGGAAAAGACTTTTAAGCAGAATATTAAAACTGTTCCCCAGTAAACCCCAGCTGGGACAAATGGCTGAAATTTGGGAAGTTAGATGTTCACTTGGGGGGCCACAGGGGGAGATCCCCTTGAAATCCCACATCAAACCTGGTTTGATGCTGCCTCTGCTTTGGAGACAGGGACAGCTCTTGGCTTGGGTTCCCCCTGTCCTCACTGGAATGAAAAGACAAAATAAGAATTTTTTTTTTTTCTGTTTTCTTCTTTTTCCCCCCCCCCCTTTTTTTTCTTTTTTTGGGGGGCTTTTTTGTTTGTTTGATTGGTTGGTTGGCTGGTTGGTTTGGGGGTTTTGGGTTTTTTTGTTTGCTTACTTGTGGTTTTTTTTGTTTTTGTTTTTGTTTTTGTTTTTTCAGCCAGCAATGACTAATTCTCCTCTGGGAGCAAGGAAATAATGACAGGTCTTTCCCGGGGAAGGGACAGCCAGCCCTTCCTTGGGAGGCTGGGCAAACCCTCAGAGCAACCTTTGGAATTTCTCTCTTCCTCCAAGGAGCTCCTGACACCTCATTTTCCATTTCTCCATCTGCTAAGTAGGAATGGTCCCTCTCCACCCCCCTGGATCCTCGCTGGGAAATCTCCCTGGGATTAACTACGCAGACATTCCACCTTTTTTTTTTTCTTTTTTTTTAAAAATTATTATTATTAGAGCTGAATAACTCCCTAGGGAAGCCCCAGAGGTGGTATGAGCCCACTCATGCACAAACAGGGAAATTCAGCTTTTCCCATCTGCAAAAATCCAGGCAGTCTTTCATTGCCAGGGTGATGGTGCTCACCATGCATGGAAATGGTGCTGCTCCCTAAAAGTCCTCAAAATTTGGGATGCAGGCATCCAAATGCTCCCTTCTCTAGCCTTTATTTTCCTCCGGGGGGGTCCACAAGGAAACTTCCTCCCAGGAAAAGCTAAAAAAAATCCCGTGGTTTATTAAAAATTAGGATTAAAAATTAATTTATTTTTAAAAAAATAATGTATTGCTTAATTGAAAAATTAATTTATTAGTTCATTTTAATTTATTAATTTATTTAAAATTAGGATCCTAATTTTTACAAATCTAATAATTTAAAAAATTAATTATAAATAAAATTAATAATATTTTTTTAAAAATAATAAGCAAACCTAATTCCCCAGAGCTTTGCCAGGTGTCTGCTCTGGACACAGGGAAACTGAGGCACGGGGTTCTCTCGGGGCTGGCTCCCAGGGCAGGGATGGCTTCGAGGGGAGATTTTAGGATGAATAACGGGAAAGTGGCCCCGGAGTGGCAGAGAGCGGCTGCTCCCGCTCCGAGCCGCATCTGGAGCTGCTGCTGGCTGCCCCCTCCTCCCCGTGCGGCTCCGGGAAGGATTTGCATCCTCCGCGGGCACGCACCAGCTCGAAATTTTTAGGTTTTTAATTTAAATATTTTTAATTTAATTTTTTTTTTTTAATTTTAAACCTGGAATTTTTTTTTAATTTTCAGCCCAAACATTTTTTCTTAATTTTAAAGAGTAAGCTTTACAATTTTAATTTTAAACCCTGAAATTTTATTTTTTTTTAATTTTAATTTTTTTTTAATTTTTAAAATTTCAAACAGCAATCTTTAAAATTTTAATTTTAAACCCAGAAATTTTATTTTTTCAATTTATTTTTTAAAATTTTAAACCCTGAATTTTTAATTTTTAAATTAAAAAAATTAAACCTCGATTTTTTTTAAATTTTAAAGTTAATTTTAATTTTTTTAATTTTTAAATTTAAAAATTTTTAATTTTTTAAACCTTTAAAATTTTAATTTTAAACGCAGACTTTTTTATTTTAATTTTTTTAAATTTTAAACCCCAAAATTTTAATTTTTTTTTTAAATTTTAAACTCCGAAATTACTTCTTTTTTTTTTTTTTTAATTTTAAACCCCGACTTTTAATTTTTAATTTTTTTTTTTTTTTAATTTTAAAGATCAACCTTTAAAATCTTAATTTAAATTTTGCTCTCGCCAGGGCTGGTGGCGGAAACAGAGCTGCAAACCCAAGAGGGAAGAGAACATGCAGCAGCCTGGGAAGAGGAGAGGGCTGGATGCTGGATGGGGATGCGCGGCAGCCGGGGCACGGGGATGCCCTGAGCGCTCTCAGCTCCGCCACAATTGCGCCCCGGGAATTGCGGGGATGCGCTCCGCGCTCAGCGGCCGCTCCTGGGCTCCGCACTGGTGACACTGCTCTGCTCCAAGCTGGGCTTTATTGGGATGCAAACGAGATGGCAGCAGGGAGAGGAGACGCAGCATTGTGGGTTTTCTTCTCCAACGTGTCTCACGGCCACTCCTCCCCTCCCGAAACTCCGCTGTGTGTCACCTGCTCCTCTCGGGATCCGAAATGTGCCAAAATCCGTCGGCAGGCTGGTGGGAGTCAGCCCCGACGGGAGGGGCTGCCAGGCACCGAGAGGCACGGAGCCTTTTTCAGCAGGCGAGATCTGGAACACTTATTTCTGCCTCAGGGGTGTAACTGAAGCCCCTGGGGACGCAGGAAAGGTGTCTCGCAGGGTGTCGTGCGATGCTTTCTGCCAGCTCCCCTGGGGAAACTGCTCGGGGCTGAGCAGGAGCCCGGGGGCCGCAGCCCCTTCCCCAGCGCTGCTTTCCAGCACGCAGGTGAGTTCCGAGCCCGCCTGGCGCCCAGAGCCACGGCAGCTCGGTGGGATATGAACCCTTGGGGTGTCCCCTCCTTGCTGGTGGCCACACGGGACCAGCCTGGAGCAGGGCTCTGCCTCAGCCGGACTCTGACGCGCCCCGAGCGCCAGCGCGGCTCCAGCGCCTCCAACCCGGCTCCATCCCCGGCCAAAGAGGCAGGGAAGGAGGGAAAAACCCCTCTGGCACCGGTGCCAGGTCCATCCCACCGTGCCCTGACTGTGCCCACCCGGTTTCCCCTCGCCCACCGCAGACCCTGCCTCCCTGCCCACATTCCCGGGCACGGCCCGTCCCTCGGCAGAGGAATCCTCCCTGCGAAACACAACAGCCCCTGCCAAGATAAAAGCGAAGCTGTGAATAATTCATGTTTCAATCTTTTTCACCACCGTCTGCTGTAAATATTTAAATAGCTCCAAGATGTCTAGAGCTGAAGTTGGGGAGGATGAACCTGAGCAGAGCCTGGGGCTCGGGGAGCAGCGCCGTGGAGGGGGATGAGCTGGGGATGGAGCACAGGGAGGGTGGCAGATGCTGTGGGGATATTTTTTTGGCTCTGTGTGTGCACTGGGGAAGGGACAAGAGAGCTCCACAGAGAAAAACTGATTTATATCTACATAAGGAGTAAATCTCCAAGTCTTTCTGCCCTTCAAAATAAAAAAAAAAAATTAAAAAAGGAAAAAGGCAGCACAGAAAGGAACGTATTCCCACTGTAGGATACAGGAGTATCCAAAGGACATGGTTCAACTCTCCTTCCCTCTCCTCTGCTGCTTTCCCCTGGCTCAAAACCTCAGTGGAATTTCACTCGAAATGATGATTGCCAAAAAAAAGATCAGCAAATTCCTCTGGTCTGCAGCTCCCTGCTCTCTGCTCTCCACCTGGAAAACAAGAAAACAACATCTGACATTAAAAGGAAGACATGTGATCCTGGGCCATCTCCCAGCTCGCAGTGCAGCATCCAGCCTGGACACAAGTTATTTACCCAATCCCAGTGGATTGGGAACATCTGGGAGCTCGCTGCAGGAATCAGGACCCCCTCCAGGGACAGATCCCGTCCCAGCAGTGCGTTTGTGTTGGTTTTGTTGGCAGTGTGGAGGAGAACAACACAGCCCTGGGCAGCTGCTGAGTGGCTGCGTGTTCTCCTGCTTCAGCAACACTTCAGTGTCCCCACATTCCCAAAGGTCTCAGGTTGGAAATGGGGGTGTGTCCCTGGAGCTCCAGAGGAAAACTGCAGCCTTGTGCAGGATCCCTGCTCCAGCAGAAGCAGAGCTGGCACTGCAGGAGGGCTGAGCCACCATGGGATGGGACTGTGCCACCGCCCTGACCCACAGCGGGTCAGCGCCTTTTTTTTCCTTTTTTGCATTTGTGTATTTAATTTTCCTATTAAATTTACACTATTTCCTATTAAATTTTCCTATTAATTTACACTATTGCATTTGTGTATTTAATTTTCCTATTAAAGAACTGTTATTCCTATTCCCATATCTTTGCCTGAGAGCCCCTTAGTTTCAAAATTATAATAATTCGGGGGCAGGGGTTTACATTTTCCATTTCAAGGAAAGCTTCTGCCTTCCTTAGCAGACACCTGGCTATTCTAACCAAGACACCAAATAACTGCTGGAGCAATTATTGCCACTGTGGCTGCAGAGATGGGGACTTCTGGCCCTAAGCTGATGTGTCCCACAGCCACCTTGTCCCCACACCTCCCATCTCCCCAGGGCTCTGCTTTGAGGACATGCTCAGCTGCTGAGACTCTGGGCATTTTCCTCCTGGGGATTTCAGTGGGTTTCACCAGGACCAGGGGTTTTGCAAGAGCAGGTTTAAATGTCCAAGTGCTCTTCACTCTCCCACGTCTCCCTGCACCAGCACATGCAAACATGTTTGTGGTGCTCTTGGTCCTCCTCCCCAGGAGACTCTGGCTGCAAATTCCTTCATCATCCTCCAGTGAAAGGTCAAAAAAAAAAACTCCACGAGGGGTTGTGTTCTTGCTCCACAGCCTGGTGGGGTGTCCCAGTCCCTGTCACCAGAGGAGGGGCCAGGCAGCACCAGCAAATCCTGCCTATGCCCCCCCTGAGATCCATCACTGCAGAGGCTTTGGGGCCAACATTGGATAAAAACCAGGTCCAAGGTACCTCACCAGAGGAATAATCCCAATAATAACCCTATAATCCTTTCTTAAAGACAACTTCTGGTCTGGAAACAAGGGGGAATGATTTTTAACTGACAGAGAATAGGTTTAGATGGGATATTAGGAAGGAATCCTTCCCCATGAGGGTGGGCAGGCCCTGGCACAAATGCCCAGAGCAGATGTGGCTGCCCCTGGATCCCTGGAAGTGTCCAAGGCCAGGCTGGAGAGGGCTTGGAGCAACCTGGGACAGTGGGAGGTATCCCTGCCATGGCAGAGGGTGGAATGAGATGAGTTTTAAGGTTCCTTCCAACCCAAACCGTTCTGGGATTCCATGGAGCAGCTTTCCCACCTCTGGGGGCTCTTTGGCTTCCTCCACTGGAATCAGAGTAAATGAAGACTTGGGACACCAAAGCAATTTGCAGTTTATTTGAATGACTGCTGCTCTTAAGCCAAGCTCTTAACTCAGTTTAACCTTTTAAAAGCCTTTTCTCAACCAACTTAACATCTGAAACAAAAGAGATTTTCTTTTCCCAGTGGGATGCTTTGATAACTTCAAACCTTTTTTCCTCATCTCCATTCCCAAGCCAAGAAATTAATCAAAACAATATGTTTCCCACAACAGCAACAGCAACAAAAGGCTTGGAGTCAATGAGTCATCATTTTTCTGTGAAGAAAAATAAACATTTTCCCAATTCCCTGCTCAGGTGTGGCACAAATCTCTGCACCAGCCCCTGTGGCTGAAGCAGCTGTGGCAGGTCCCAGCCAGATGTGGAGGTTTCCTGGGTGGAGGTGCAGGTCCAGGTTGTCTGGGCAGAGTTTTGTCCTCCCCCTGAGGCTGGAGGCAACATCTCCAACCTTTGGGGCACGGTGGGCTTTGCCCTCTTGGCTTATTCCACTCACCACAGAGATCTTGGAGCCCGCCAAGGAGAAGGAGGGTGTGCAGATGGACTAAGCACCGAAGTGCTGGGCAGCTGGGAGTGGATTCCCAGCTCTTGGTTGTCCTCCCACCTCTGGAAATGAAGAGGGAGGGAAAGGCTGGTGCACTGGGGAGATTTGACCAGCCTGTGTGGATTGAGGCACCCCACAGGGACACCTCACCCCCTCTGGGCCCAGAGACTGCATCAGGTGCTCCAGAGCCCACCAGCAGCTCAGATTCCCATTCCATGGGCCCTTGGCTGCTGAGCAGGCTCCAGCTGTCCCCAGGATCCCAGGACTGATGGGCAGAGTCTGCTGGGCACAGGGACAGGAGCTGTGGGCCCTTGTACCACTGCACAGAAGGTGGGGCAGGATGGAGCCCGAGGGGAGCCCAGGTGGCTTCAGAAAAACAGAGAAAGGCAGAGAAAAGGGGTAAAGAAAGAAATCAGGGAGCTGAAAGCTTTGGCTGATCAATCGTCCACAGAAGGCCTCGGAGGGTTCACTCTGTACTAAGTGGTTTATAGATTTCCTCTAAATAGGAAGATGCAGCACATGAGCCGTGGTGAGAGGTACAAGGCTGACGTAGGGGGACAGGGGACAGACCCTGGGGCTGCTGGCCTGGCCCTGTCCTCCTGGCCCCTAGCAAGCACACCTGGCAGGGGCTGCTGGGGGGACACAGCCCTGGAAAGGCTGTGACTCACTGCAGGGGTGGGGTTTTCAAAGCCTCACAGGACACTGAGTCCTTTATTATTTTGGAGGATCATGCTAAAGGAACTTGCCCAGGACCTTCCAGGGAGAAGAAAAGAGGCAGAATCTCCTTTCCTGCCTTTGTGTACCCCCAACCCTGGCCAAGTTCCAACAGGGGGAACCCCAGGGTGAGCACATCCATCCCACTGCCACCTCCTCATCCCACTCCAGGGAGGAATGGGATCCCATGGGCACGTGAGTGAGCAAGGGTAAAACCAGCCCCGTGTCAAAGCCACAGCAAGAACAAAGAGGAAGGAGAGATTTTCCTGATTCTTAAACATTCCCACTGTGTTCCAAGGGAATTGCACTCTGGTATCACCTAGGAGAGTTTGGAGAAGTTTCCATTTAAGCCCACAAATGGTCAGGAGTGAGAGGGCTGGAGGTGGAGGGAGGGGATTGATCAATTCCCTCATCCTTTATTGATGGAAACACCAGATGGGAGCATGAGCAGAACTGCTGGAGCCACGTCCTTGCAGGAGGCTTTGGGAGGAAAAATGGACAGCCAAGGCAATAGTCTTGAAGGAAAGTCTTATCTGGAGGGCTGGATCAATAGGAAGAAGAACCATATGAGACTTCTTGTCTCTCCCAAGGCCATTGAAAATCTGCCAATCCTTCCCAATGCTTTTAAGACCTAAGCAGGAAGTCACTAAAAATGAATGGCTTTGCTCCAGGGTGGAAACATCACCGGGGCATGCTGTGAAGGAAATTCTTCATTCCTGAGACTCTTGGATTCCCCCTGATTTCCCTGCAGATGTCTCACCAGATCTCTTGCAATGTCTTTTCCTCCTCTGTTGGATGCAGAAATCCTCTTGTAGGCAGATCTGGTGGACACACCCTGGCTTGGGAAGGTGTGGCCATGAGGCAAATCCCATGGGCATTCAGGCAATATTCTGGGAGCCGGGAATGGGATACCCTGAGACAGGACATCCTGTGGCTCCTGCTTAGAAGTCTGTGAGGAAGTGCGTGCAAGAAATTCACCTCCCATGGGACCCAGGGGGATGAGCCTCCCCACTTCCAGGGGACCCGAAGGAACAGCATCCCCAGTCCACAGGATTTGGGCACCTACACCCCCACATCACTCCCCTGCAGCAGAACTCCACCCTGGGTGAAGCCAGGGAAGCAGGGCCAGGATCTCCAGGCATTTTAAGGTCCATTAACTGCCAGCATAAGGCCTGAGCCTCATCAGGCATAAAACTGGAGTAAATCCAGGGACATGTGCAGGGTTGGAACACCAGAGGGGTGCTGGGAACCAAAAGCTGTCTGAGCTGTGTGCTTGGAGATGAACAAGCTCAGCAGCCCAGAAGACACAGCACTGAGCTGTCCCAAAGCCCTGCTGACCCTCACACTGCCATGGGTGGGACCTTGGTGCTCCTCTGGGTTCCTCTTCAGCACCAGAAACGCTGCTCCGAGCAGGGATGACTCGAGGATACGGGAAGATGACTCTGGGGTGGAGAAAGATGGGAACACGGAGCTCTTGGCTCATCCCTTCATCTCTCACCCACGGGGCATTCCCAGGAGAGCTTCATCAGGCTTTGTTGTCAGGAGCACCATCATGGGCAGCACAGACAGAGGCCTTGCTCCACATCAGCCACCCAGCTGAGGTCACACAAGGGAAGGCCGTTCATGCAGAACAGCAAAACCTTGATGTGACCTGGGTTTGTGCATTCCTGGTGGAAAGGATTCAGGAAAACCAGCTCAGCTGGTCCACAGATGTTGGTGAAAGGGGTGCCACCATGCAGAGCCACTCAAGGACTTTGAGGGCCATGTGTGGGGCCAGGGCCCACACTGAACTCCAGCTGTTGCAGGGGAAGGTGAGGCAGGCTGGTCCCATGTCCCAGGTGTTGGGTGAGATGTTTAAGACGGATCCTGTGGAGCTCAAAACCAGGCTGGAAGGTGGAAAGCATGAAGGGAAGATGGATCACGACTCTTGCTCTCCCCTTTTGCAGCAGCTGCTCTCTGCCCCCTGCCAGCCCTGCGTGGTGGGAGCTCTCTGCTCCAAACCTTGTGTTTTATCCCTGTGGGAGGACTGGGGGAAGGAGCAGGGCTGGAAGTTGATTTTGCAGCTTCAGCTGTCAAAGCCAAGCAGTCTGGTCTGCTGGGGCCACCTGCAGTGCTGTGCTGGTTGCCCGTGCAGCTCGTCCTGCCTTGGCAGGGCCTCTCCTTGGAAGCAGCGGGCGGAGCGCGGGCCTGGTGCCATGGCAGCAGACGGAGGAGCCCAGGCGGCCGGGAAAGCACATCCCAGCACGCCAAAGGCTCCAGAAAGGAGCATCCAGAGGGGTCTCCTCTCTTCTCTGTGGGCAGGAAAGGCACCGGCTGAGAGTGTGGAGGGAAATGTCCTCGCTGTGGAAATACGGATCCAGGCATGGAGCTGGTGGTGGGAAGCAGTTACAGGCATGGAAACGTCACATCTCAGCTCTTCTCTGCCTGGACATGAATCCAAGTCATCCCACCCCACACAGTTAGGTCTTTATAAGGGTCTTCCAGGCACTGGTGCCCCGGAAATCTGAGTGGCATCCCTTGCACTAGGAGTGGGCATCTCTGGTCCATCTGGGCTTGTTTCCCTGACTCCTTCCACCACAAACACAGAAAACCAGGTTCTTTTCAGGCTTTCCTCTTTTTACCCCCAGGCAAATGGCTAAATTAAGCCGGATGAATCATGCAGAGGAGTTTCTCTCTGCTGACCTTGACGGGGCTCCCAACACCGAGGCCGATGGAGAGTTCCTCCTGGGAATGCTTCCATGAGCATGAGACGTGCCCCGGGGACCAGCCCGATGGAGAGCCCGGCTCCAGGGCTCCTCCCTGCCCAGGAGCACCGCCAGGGTGAAAAATCCCCTCTGCGGGCACAGGGCGGGCCCCGGGGTCACCTCTGCCGGGAGGGAGGGAGCGGGCTGAGGACAGGGATCGATAGGACACACTCATCTTCCCGTGCATCAGCGGCCTCCTGGGGTATATTTCATACACTAAAACACATTCCCCCCATCTTCTATTTATGGCAAATGAGTGGCTAATCCTTGAGCCGTGGAGCTGCAGCGTTGTGCTGAGCTGGTGCTTCTGCTGGGGGAGAGAGGATGAGTTCCTGGGATGCTGCTGGGGGGGAGAGGATGAGTTCCTGGGAGCCACATCTCACAGCAGAGCCAAATGGAACCTTCCCGAGCCCCTGCCAGGGAGGGCCTACCTGAGGAAACCCTTTCCCACCAGTAGGGACCCCACTGCCATCCCAGTTATCCAAAGCAATGCCTCTGCTCTGGCCAAAGCTGTCTTGGCTTCTCTTTCTGGGGCTGACAGGGATTGTTTTCTCCTTGTGACAATTCCCACCATGGCCACAGTGCCCCTGTCCCACCAGGGAACCACTTGAGCTAAACCCATGGGTTATTTTCCCCTTCAGCATCATCACTACAGCTGAACTCGGCAATGGAGGGATCTCAAACCAGTGCTCACTGGGATTTAATGGGGGTATTTTCATGTCCCTGCATACAGGAATGTGTCCTGCACGTGTCCCATGGATGTGGCCTAGTCTGGGGTACTCCTCTCCAACCAGAACAATTTTCCATCTTTCAGGAGCCAAATGGCAAGGGCAGCCAAAAGCCTCAGTCCCCACAGGTGGGGGAGGCCAGGCCAAGGCTGAGCTCACTGCAAACCCCCAAGAGAGTCCCCCAAGGGGCAGTTCCAGTGTTGCCCCCCAAATCCAGGCTGGTTCCCCCGCAGGCTGGATGTCGGCAGCCCCCAGGATCACCCCGGGCTGGGCTTGTGTTCTTTCCCAAGCAGGATTTCCCCCAGCCAGGGCAGGAACCCAGCTCTCCTCCAGCAGCTCCTCCCTGCCCTCGGGAGAACGCAAGGACGGAGCTGCCCCAGGGGCTGCGGTGCCGGAGCTGCTGCTGCCCGGGGTGCCCTGCAGCCACGCAGGTGGAGGGCAGCTCCTGTTACCTGCTGGCCCCTGGCCAGGGCGGGGAGGAACACCAGAGGAGAATTTGTGCCGCAGAGCTGTGCCAGGAGCGCTCGTGACGCCCTTTGTCTCCGTCCTTGCGCTGCACAAACCCCTCTGGGCCGGTGCACCAAGTGTCCTCCCCCAGGGATCCCGTGCCTCCTCCCACTATGGGAATGCTGCTGTTCCAGGGAGCAGAAATGCTGGATTTTAGCATGTCTGCTGCATTCATTGCAGGTGGAATGGGAATGCTGGGGGAGGAGGGGTGTGTCCCAGCTCTGCACTGGTTTGTCAGGACCACAGCCCTGTGTGGAGCACGGGGAGACTTCTGGAAGCTGAAGAATAACTAAAATGCCATTAGGAGATGAGCAGAGGAGGACCTTGCCCTGCAACCAGTGAACTGCAGTAAGAGCTTCTGCATCAGACCATTGCCTGCTCTCCTCTGCTGAAATCACTGCAGACTGCCCAGACATCTGAGCCTCTTCTTTCCTAAAGCACTTTAGAGCTCCTAATGAAAAGCACTGTGTAAGAGCCACGCAACATCAGCATCAGAATAATAATAGTTACTCTGTGCCTGCTCCTTGCCAGTCTTACTGGATGCCACAGCCTTTTTTTCGGTGCCTGTCTTCATGAAATTATGCCCTGTTATGCCAAATGTTCCATTGCTCTGGGGTTTTTTTCATCCTTAAGGGTTTCAGGGCATTAGAGTAACCCAAAACCTTTAAAAACATTTGTGAGTAAAGTGCTGAGGGCTGCCTGGCTGGGAGATGTTATACAAGTGCAGAGCATCCTTCTTTCTCATTTGATGGAGGTCCTTCAGGGTTAAATTCTTCTGCCTTTTACAGAGTGGAAATAACCAGCATGTGAATGTTCAAGAGCATGGATCAGACTAGTCTGCAAGTGGAAGAAGTTGCAGCCATCTGTGCAGTTGCTGGAGGGAGGCCAACAGCCAAGGGGAGTCTCATCCCTGCATCCCTCTGAGGTGCCAGTCTCTCCATGGAGCACACTGAGACCCAGGTGACCCCAGCAGACCAGACTGCTTGGCTTTAGACAGGCTGAAGCTCAAAATCAACTTCCAGCCCTGCTCCTTCCCCCAGTCCTCCCACAGGGATAAAACACAAGGTTTGGAGCAGAGAGCTCCCACCACGCAGGGCTGGCAGGGGGCAGAGAGCAGCTGCTGCAAAAGGGGAGAGCAAGAGTCGTGATCCATCTTCCCTTCATGCTTTCCACCTTCCAGCCTGGTTTTGAGCTCCACAGGATCCATCTTAAACATCTCACCCAACACCTGGGACATGGGACCAGCCTCCCTCACCTTCCCCTGCAACAGCTGGAGCTCAGTGATGCTCCTTCCAGATGGGATCCTGCAGACCCCTCCTTGGGATGAGAGGCCTTGGATCCAGAGCCAGCTGCCCATTTGTTTGCAGGGACATGATTCACTCAAGCCCTTCCCCACAGCATCCCCAGGACTGGTGGCACCTCACCATGGCTTCATGGAATCACAGAACGGTTTGGGATGGAAGGGACCTGAAAGGTCACCTTGTTCCAGTCCCCTGCCATGGCATCCCTGCTGTCCTGCTCAGGGAGGAGTTGGGAGTTCAGCTGATCCATCCAACTGATCCCTTTGTAAACTCGGACAATACGGGGCTGTATCCTCTGTTGCCTCCTTCTACAACTCAGGAATTTATTATCCCCGCAGCCAAAGCTGGTAAGCTGCAAGATAAAAATGCTATTTCTGCCCAGGATTTCTGCTGCTGCCTCCAAGCATTTGCAGCCACTTTCTGGTTATTAAAGCTCAGCTATGAAGAACTGCGTTCCTTCAGCAGAGATTTGCCTTTAATTAGCCAAGGATAAAAGGACAGTGGAAGACAACCCCGCTCCTAAGCGGAAAAGGCTCCGCTCTCAAACGCTGCGCCCTTGGCACTTCTGCCGAGGCAGGGAGCAGGTGCCTGGCAGAAGAGATTTGTTCTGCTTCCCTTGCCCGCCCCAAACCTTCACCTCTCGCTGGGTAAAACCACATCCCTGGGGCCTGACCCTGCTCCGTGCCCGCGGCCCCGAGAGGTGCCGGGGGCAGGGAGGGCATGGCAGCTGTGCTGGGCTGTGCCAGGCTGGGCTCCACGGGGATGTGAGGAGCAGGGTGACCTTGGCATCCCCAGCTCCCCAGACCCTGGCACAGCTCTTGCCAGGAGCGGGTTTCGGCTGCATTAAAGCAGCAGCAAAACAAACTCTGAGCTCTCGCCAGCCCTGGGGTGTCTCTGCAAAGCCGGGGGCTGCAGCCCCGTCCCCTTGGGTTCCTGTGAACTCAGCAAGGCATCCTTTAAACCAACAACCTCCCAAAGACTCCTCTGTGGAACATCATGGGATTCTGGGATGGATCAACGCCCACGGCTCCTGGGCCTACCCAGGGTGGTGAGGGAGCTTTGCCCAGCATCAGCAGCCACAGACAGCAGGAGAGGGGCAAACCTTCTGCTGAGCCTTTGGGAAAAACTCCCCAGGATCCCCCGGCCCAGATTGTCCCAGTATTTTTTTAGATGGAAAAGCTGAGGCAGTCTCACTGTGCCTTGTCCCCAGCACAGGGAGGCTCAGGGCACCCAGATGTCCAAGCAGGACCTCGGCACTCCAGGCTGAGGAAGGCACTGAGTGCCTTCTTCACGAGATTGTGGTGACATTGGAGCAAGGGGCCCCAACACTGGCACAGCTTTAATACTTGGGCACAGCTGACTTTAGTTCTTGGATCTTATTTGTCTGCCCTAATGCTTTGTAGATGTGGGGCCTCAGCAGACTCAATTCTGACTCTGTAAAAGCACAGATTCATAATTAATGCACCCAAATATTGCTCTCCTTTGCCTAAGCCCCCTTTCTCCCACCCTGGACATGTGCTGAGGTGCAGATGAGAGAGCTGCTCCCAGGAATAGGTTTTTCAACACCCAGCACAAATGCAAAGGAGGGAGAAGGAACAAGGAGGAAGTGGGAAGGAGCAAAGAGAGACCTGGCCTGATTTCCAGAGCTGCAGGATAAATGTTCATCTCGGAGCTGTGCAATCTGCAAACCTTTGCCTAGAGGTTACCTAAAGATAGATTGTGGGGGCCCCACTTCACACGCCCACCCTTGCAAATGTTTTGTACCCAGCTGCCTGGTTAAGGCTCTTTGGAATCACCAGTACTGCAGTAGGGCTGGTCCAACTCAGCACCAGCTCCCACCCAAGCCCCAGCACCCCAGAAAGGCACAAAGCACCACCGGGAGGGTGGCAGCACCCCTTGCTCTGGCTTCATTTGCCCCTTCCCATCTCAGCATCTCAGTTAATGGCCTCCTCCAGCTCCAGCCCAGGAAGTGCTTTCAGGATCCGAGTGCCCACTTTGCCAAATGGAAGCAGATTTGCTGACAGGCAGTCAGGAGGGCTAAAAATTCCTGCTGGTCCCTGAGGCACACAATGGGCTGTAATGGGGTTTGAGCATCCCGAGCTTTCCAGGAGAACAGCAGAGGTAGTGCTTTGTTGGCACTTGAATCCTTCTCCTTCCTCGATGGAAATGAGCAGGATTTGGAGAGCGTGAACCCCTCGGCAGGGAGAGGAGCCCCTGCAAATTGTGTGGTGTGGTCCTGGCATGATGGGGAGCACCACCATGCCCACCTCAGGGGTCTCTGTGAGCTCCGGACTGGATCCAGGAGAGGTTTTGTTGGTTTTTGGCTGACACTCGGCAAGGAAAGTGGCAGAAAGTAGGTCAGTGAGCACAGCAGAACCAGCCAGGCTGGGCTCGGCGGGGCTCGGCCGCTCGCAGCAGCCGGGAGCGCGGGCGGGGAGGCGCCGGTCCGGGGGACAAAGAGCTGCCTGCGAGAGGGGAGCTCTCCACCCTGGCTGGGTGATTCTCCCAGCCTCTCCTGGCCTCTTTGAACGGTGTAAAAGCCCAAGCGGCTCGGCTGGAGGAGGATGCACAGCGCTGATGGCATCTCCTGCATCCTCGGAGCGCGGCGGGGCCGGTGCCGCACGCTGACAGCCCGGCAATTTAAAATAATTACCGAGTCTGCCTCGCAGCCTCCGCTGCCATGGCCTTGAGAGCCCGTGCAGAGCAGCCTCTGCTGCAAACTCCTGGTACCACTTGTGTTTAGATATTTATGAGGCCACAGGCCAACAGGACACCGATAAGGGAAGGGTTTGGCATCTGCCAGAGCCAGCTGGAGCCTCTCCGGGGCTTGGAGAGGGGGCTGAGGAGCACGGAGTGGCCCAGTTTGGGGATTGCTTCCACTCAGCTCCACAGCAAATGGTGTGGCACTTCCCTCAGGGTGCATTGCTCATAAACACTTCTGTTACTTTTTGTTCACTCCAATGGTTTTCCACAGGTAAATGTTCATAATTGGCTGCTCCTGAGCACCCCTTCTGCCCCCAACAAGAGCCATCCATGGGTTCAGCCACCCATTTCTGCATTTTCACTGTCCTAATATTAAATTAAGATTTGCAATTTGCTGGGTCCAGCTTAGCAAACTGTTACAGACAGGGAAACTGAGGCACAGAATGGGACATGACACCCCCTTGGTGACACGGTGGCACTTGAACCCAAGGCTCGACCCTGAGCCACACCAGGGGCTCCTCCATGAGCAGCAGGAGCAGAGTGGGGTGGTTGAGAAGGAGGTTTGGCATTAACCCTTGGGTTACCAGGTGGTGCCACATCCCAGAGCCGAGCAGGGCCTCCCCATCATGGCAGAAGGAGAATCTCTTTGTTCTCCTTGTGTTTCACCCCCATCCTCTGTGCACAGAGTGGGTTCTGCCCGTGAGAAGGGAAGCCCAGAGCAGCCACAGCTGTGAAAGCCACCAAGAAAACCCCAAACCACAAGAACCAAGTGCCCCAAGAACCTTCCCTGCCCTTTGCTGCCCCAAGGTGCTCTAAACAGCAAGAGAAAATATTGTTGCAGTTGTTCCCTGGGGATGGAGGAACCAACCACTCCTCTGCAAGGACAGCTGAAGCCATCCCAGGAATCCCATCCCAGAGATCCTGGCAGGACACATCTCCATGGATACAACCCCACAGATGGTGTGCTACAGCACCATCCCTACCTGTTTGCTTCTCCCTCTTCCAAGAGGGACCACCTGCTTTCCAAAACCATCCACTGGGTGCCCACAAGTTCTCCAAGAGCAGGCTGAGCCCCCACCCCACCCAGTCCCTGTTACCTGCATGGATGTGGCTGATATCCAAGCTGGAGGAGTGGGGAGCCAGGGGGAAGGTGAGCTTGACCCAGGTTCCAGCCCCTTCCCCTCTGCTGGCATCGCTGCTGGAACTTTTTTGGAGCAAATCCCTCAGGAATGCTGTACACATCACCAAGACCCATCAGCACCTCCTCCCAGGGGTTTTTGGGACTCTGCCCCTGCAGCTGATGGTGGAGCACAAACTGATTTCCCCTGGTGCAGGCTGTTTCTTTCTCTTCTCACAGAGGGTTTAGTTTTAGAGAAAAACACATCAAAAACAAAATTACTTGTCCTTTTCCTCTCCCACCCTCCACAGAACTGATATCAAAAGAACTCCTCAATAATATACATATTTATTTTCTCTTAATTAGTGCCGATATTTACAAAAATTGTGATACTCTGTGAAGAATAAATTATATACACTGATGATAAACCAGACAGCAAATGCTCATTTGGATATGTATGTACACAGCTCTGTATACCTATGTACAACGGGCAGCCTTATTGACTCGGGGGCCCCCAGCCCCTTCCCACGCCCCCCCAGCCGTCAATAAAGCAGGAATTTCTATAAACACTGTGCAATTCAGATCCAGCTGGTGTCTAAAGTTGTGTCTAGCAAATGCATGGTTAAATGACTTGAAATTCCCACGAGTCCTCCTTTAACAGTTTATAGGCCTCTCTCCATTCCTGGTCCCATTTCTCCCGTAACCATGGAAACAAAAGGTTCAGCTCCAGCATCCTTAGGATGAGTCCTTCTTGGATTTCCTCTTCCTATTGATTTGCTCAAATTAGGCACCACATGCAGGGTTGATCCAATACCCATTTTTTCCCCTTGTGCTTCGGGGATGACATTGGAGGACAAGAGCACAGTCTCAAACAGTGAGGGAGCAAGTGCAAATGGATAATTACATCTTATAGGCAGCAGAAAAAAAAATTTTAAATAATAATAATCAAAAAAAAACAAACCCCAGAAGACCAACCCCAAGCTCAGGACAGACAGGCAGGGCTGGGGGGAGGACGTGGTGTGTCCATGTGCGTGGACCTGGCGTGGTTACACAATGTCCAGCAGCTCCTAGAAGGCAAACCATCCCCTCTCTGGAGGAAAAACATGAATTAGGGATTTATCTCTCATCATGCATAACTGGGCTAGGGGATCTGTCCCCAGGTGTAAATCAGTGCTGTGCTTCCAGGGCTGCTTCACCCCTGGGCTGGGCCCTCTCCCCGTGATGGGAGCAGGATGGAGCACCCATTTCTGAGCAGGGGGTGAATTTTGGGCAGCCAAATGCAGAAACATCATGGGACACCAAGGCCAGGGGTGCTGACAGGGCTGGGGAGGGGCAGAGCAGTGGCCAGTGCTTGGGGGCAACCCTTGTCCCACCTTGGGGCTCCTGGCAGGGGCAGCAGCTGGTCCTCAACAGGAGGGACCAAGGGATGTGTCACGTGGAGAGGGTCAAATGCTGCCAGGGGGCTGAGGAAAGAGCCACAGCCTTCATTTGGGTGCAAACCAAAAGGGTTTGGGGCTGACTCCTTTCCTCAGCCCACTTCACCCCTGCAGCAGACTGAGCAGCTCCCATGAGTGACCCACCAGGGATAACTCCCGTGGATAACCACCCCCAAGGATGTAGACCTCGGGATAAGGTCTCATGGGAAAGGTCTTGAGAAAAGGTTTCAAGGCCAGGCTGGACAGGGCTTGGAGCAGCCTGGTCTAGTGGAAGGTGTCCCTGTCCATGGCAGGGAGTGGAACAAGGTGAGCTTTGAGGTCCCTCCAACCCAAACCATTCCAGGATTCTGTGATAACACCACCCTGGCTCCAGAGTAGGAGCCACCACACTGGGACCAAAAGTCACAATAGTTTAGGAGACTTAAACCCCAACAATTACAAACAATAACCCCAAAGGCCACTCAGTGCAGCACAGCACCTGCATCTCAACCAAATCCCTTCAACCCTGCTTGGCTTTGCTGGCACAGCCACAGAGATGGTTGTGACTGGCACAAGCCGGGACTTGGGGCTGGCAACAGAGACACTGCAAAGCTGCTGTTTGCAGAGGGGTGTGAGGAGCTGGCTGCCCCCAGACCCTCAGGATCCTTCCACTCCCAAGGCAAGATCCAGATCTCCTTCCCTTGGATCCATCCCCAAGTATATTGCAAGCTCTGGAAAAGCTACAAGGCTTTGGCAGCAGTTTCAAGGGCTGACCCAGGAATTATCTAATAACAAAGCAAGGTCCTTCCTGAAATACCTCCTCCTCCTCTGTCTTTTTCTCTCCTTCTGTGTATTTATGCACAAATATGCCCATATTTATACACCCACGTGCCACACTCTCATAACGCCAATCCAGAGATCCTTTTCTTCTTATAGCTCAGCATTCAGATCTGTAGGACTTTGACACAGTCACTGCAGGGATTAATTTTCCCAATAAAACATCGTGCTCCAGAGAGATCATTTTTTCCTAATCACTTGGTAGCATCCAGCTGGTACATGAGCCTCACCCCATTGCCCCCAGCAGATATTCTGGAAGATTTGGAAGGGCTGATGGGCTGCCTGCAGGCTTGGGCACGAGGTTGGGTGTTAGAAGACAGCCCGCTCTGCAATCACAGCTTTCCATCTCTCCAGAACCGTGGCACAGTGGCTCAAACTAAAATAGAGGCGCTGCCTCCTCCGGGTGCCAAGGCAGGAGCACCTCCACAGACCAGAGAGTTCCAGTCTTCCATTCCAGGCCTGGAGAGAGGGAAATGGCTCCTCAGGAGGAGGAAAGGATCCAGACTACCTCTCTTTAGGGGCCTGATGAACTCCAACACATCTATGGGACCATCCCCTTTCCCAATCCCTAATTTAGCATCCTCAGTCTGAGCCACTTTGCAGCTCATTTTTGCACCTTTCAAAGTCAGGAGGAGATGGGGATGCTCAGCATCTCCACAGAAACAGGCCCAGACTCTCTCAAACCACATTCCTTAAGAAAAAAATATATAAAAAAAAAGAAGAAAAAATATCACAGTCTCCTCCCGAAAAACTGGTTCAAGATCACATCAGTGAGTCAGAAGCAAAGCTAGAAATAGCACTAGAGCTCCGACCTGCAGGCACAAATCCCATTAAAAGCTGTAGGGGAACCATTTCTGTGCGAGGCAGAAGTCTGGACCCCTCTGCTCTGTGCAGCCACGGATCCCTCTGAGCCATGGCCTTCACCCACCCTGAGCCAAACAGCTGAGCACTGAGCCTGGGCCTTTTCCTTGTGCCCCACACAAGGGCAGCCCAGGGCTCTCCCACCAGGGCTCGTTTTCCCCAGGAACATCTGCCAGGGTCAGGGCAGGAGGTGCTGGATCTGTCCCAAGGAAGGGACTGGCCGTGCTGGCCCTGCCATGGGGACAGTCATCACCTCATGTCGGTGACAACAGCACTGTGGCCTCTTGCTCTTTATCCCCATTTGCCCCTGCTGGGTGGCTGTGGAGCTTCCCAAGGCAGCCAGGACACCCCAGGCTGGAGATTGGGTTTGGATGTTTGGGTCCTGCTCACAGATCTGCTCTCCTCTCCTGCCTGGCCCTGGAAAGCCCCCAGGAGCACCGTGCCCAAAACCCCACCTCCCCAAAGGAAAACCTCACCTTCCTCCTCACCAAAACACCGCAACACACACCCAAAGCTTTGGCCAACGCTGCTCCAAACCACCCCAAGCCCACGGTGGGTGTTCAACAACCGGACACTTCTCAAAGCCTCACCAAGTGCCAGCATCCGCCAAAGAACCTGCAGCAAAACCACCAGCAAAGCACCTCAACCCTGACCAGGAATGGGATCCCCTGGTGCTGAGGGCACCCAGAGGATCCCAGCACATCAGGCAGCTCCCCTGTGTCAGCCCATGTCCCCACAGAGCCACCAGGAACCAGGTCCATGGAAGTTGGCTGACTGGCCTGGGAATGGTGCCTGAGCTGGAGACTCTCACCAGCCCTGTCCCATCCAACAGGATGAGCTTCAGAACTCAGGATTTATTGCTTTTTGTTGTGTTGGCTTTTTTGTGTGCGTGCATGAAGGGGCTCCAGGGTCTCCCATTCCCAGGCTGCCCCAGCAAAGTGGAGTGCAGGACTCCCAGCAGAACGAGACCCAGTTAAGGACAGGCTGGGGACCTGAGCATCCCTGAACCCCAGCACAGTGATGCTGCTACACGCAGGAGCAGGGACTGCCATGCACAAACCATGGACACTTGGAATTAATTGTAGCCAGACCTCAATCAATCAATCAATCAATCAATCAAATAAAACTGAGGAGTGATTCCACCTGGCCAAGTGGAGCCCCATCAGCACAAGATGGATCCTGCTCTGGAGTGGCATTTGGAGCCACTGCTGTAGATACTTTAGCACCAGTTGGATTATTGTCAGGAGCAGGGGTTTCCTCTCTGAGGAAGGAAGGGTCTGGCTGAGCCCTCCCCAAGCTCCTTGTGCTCACCCTTCATGCAATGTTTCAGGGCTGATCATGCCCCAGTTCTGCCCAAATTCACCCTGACTGAACCCCGTTCCGCAGCCCAGGGAGGCTTTGCTCATCCGTGACCTTGGCAGAGATTTCCCTCCATCTCCCCTGACCTGGAAGAGGAACAAGGCACCTCTCCCTGAGGATTGTCAGCAATGGGGAAAACACAAGCAAACCCACACAGGGATGGGGAAAAACAGGTGAGATTCCCCATGGACCAACAGCTCTCACCCATCCCCAAATAACCAAGGATGAAGAAGAGGGAGAACCTCAGGCTCTCTGCACCTTGACCCACTGCTCTTAACACCCTGAAAGAAGGCAAAGCAAAGGCTCAGAGGTGCCAGCTCAGATCCAGGCCACCTCAGCACCTGCCCACTCTATCATAAAGGAATAAACCCCAGCCCTGAGGGCGTTAAAAAGGAGCTTTTAAGCCCAAAACGCACCTTGCCCTGGTGACCCCACGGGCTCCAGGGGCAGGCCACCCTGCTCCAGCCCACGTCCCACCATCCAGCAGCCCTGAGCTGGGACACCCTTGATACCCCAGGAGCTCTGTTTGCTGAGGATTCGGCCTGTAGTCGCTCTCTAAATATCTATACACACACACACACAGAGGAATTCTACGGGAATGGCTGAAAACTGCTGAACAAACAAGTCAGGAGGGCTGGAACCTGCTATTCCACCTGCTCCTCGTGCCCTCTCCAATCCGCCGTGGTTTCTGCTCCTGACACCACGATTAATGACTAATTACTCGCCCCATAATGAGCGCAGGTGTTTAACTTTCAGCTCACCTTCCCTGGCTTGCATTCGTCAGCTCTCGTGTCTGGATGCTCGGACACTCAGGCTTTGCCTCGTTATCTCTCAGGCTTTGCACTGTTATCTATCCAACTGTTGTCAGCACACGCCTTCCCCATCCGGTTTTTAACTATAATGGAGATTTTTTAATTCCCATGAATCTCCTTCGAGCCACCGGAGAATCTATAAACACTATAAACATGAATACTGTATAGTCTACTAAGAAAATATATATTTGTGTGTGTATTAAATATTCAGATTCATGCAACAAATATCCATGCAGCTGTACTGTATTACTGGTTAAATTTCACTGCAGTATAAATATATTATAGGCCACAGCATAGTTGCTCCAGTTTTATATATAGATATAAAAAAAGATGCTTTTTCCAACTCATTTTCAATGTGTCAGTGGAGGTGTCTTTGGTGATCCTGGAAATATTGATGATGGAAGTGTCATCTAAATAAATAAATAAATTCCAAGCTCTTGATTTATTTACTCGTCCCTCCCGATGCCTCGCATAGAAAATTTAAGACTTAATAAATAATGTGCCGTCACACTAATTATCCCTCCCCTGGGCCTCACACTGGCACACTGCAGTGGCTGAAACTATTGCAGCATGCAGCATTTTCAGTTATGAAACACGAGCCGGGCGCCGCGTTCGCGCTCGCCTTTCCCGGGGCAGGAGCCGAGCCCTCCAGCAGCCCGGCCCCACGCCTGCAGCCGCCCTCCAGGAAGCCCTGCCTGACCTTTCCCAGCTGTTCCCTGTGCCTGGGAGCTGGCTGTCACCCAGGACAGGGACCAGGATTTGTGGCAGCCGGGATGGCCCGGACCTGCCCCTTCCATCCCCATCCCGCTGCTGGAAGTGCCCGTCCCCTCCGTATCTTTGGAAACCCACGAGCCTGGGATGGGAGAAGTGCAACAAAATGGTTTGGGTTTGTTGGTTTTTTTTTGCACGGACGCTTATTCGGTGCAGAAATCAAAGGTTAAAAGTCACTTACACAGCTATTGCTTCCCATGCAGAACCAAATATACACCGTAGAAAATACTGTATTAACTACAATGCAGAGCAGCACTCAATATCTGCAATTGTTCCACTTCAGCTTTAAATACGGGACTAGATTTTAGCGACTAGACATCGGTTAGCATTTTGGTGATATTCACATAGTTTGTGTTAGCTAGGGTGCAATTGGCTGTCTTCAAGTTCTCCTCCCTAAAATCCTCATTGCTATTGTTTACACCTTCCTGGATCTCCATATAATCAGACTTACTAATAGTAGAGGCACTTCTGCTTTTCTTTAGGTCAGGGGAAGAGGGGATCTTTGGGCAGCTGGTTACTTGCAAATATTGAGCCTGCTCCTCTCCCTCGGTCTCCCGGTGGTAGAAGTAATTGAAGTTAGACACTATGACGGGCACTGGTAAGGCAATCGTTAATACGCCAGCGATGGCACACAAGGAACCCACTATTTTCCCCCCGATGGTGGTGGGGACCATGTCTCCGTAGCCAACAGTCGTCATGGAAACCACAGCCCACCAGAAGGCATCGGGGATGCTCGGGAACTGGGACTCGCTCTCGTCGGCCTCGGCAAAGTAGACGGCGCTGGAGAAGAGGATGACGCCGATGAAGAGGAAAAATATCAAGAGGCCCAGCTCCCGCATGCTGGCCTTGAGAGTCTGTCCCAGGATCTGCAACCCTTTGGAGTGCCGGGAGAGCTTGAAGATCCTGAAGACCCGCACCAAGCGGATGACTCTGAGGATGGCCAAGGACATGGCTTGCTGGCCCTGCTGACCATCCTCTGGCTTCTCAGCCAGCTCTGTCCCTAAGGTGATGAAATAGGGAATGATGGCTACAATGTCTATAATGTTCATGATGTTGGTAAAAAAACCAGCCTTGCTGGGGCAGGCGAAAAACCTCACCAAGAACTCGAAGGAGAACCAGATGATGCAAAGTGTCTCCACGATGAAGAAGGGGTCTGTGAAAGAAGTGGACTGCTGGTACCCCATGCTGCTGTTGGAGTAGGGGGGATGGCTCAGCCCGCTACCGTGCATGTCTTCATTCTCATCCCGAAAAATGGGCAACGTTTCCAGGCAAAAGCTGACGATGGAGATTAAAATCACCATGACAGAGACAATAGCTATAATCCTGGCAGGGCCTGAGCTCTCGGGGTACTCAAAGAGCAACCACACTTGTCTCTGAAACTCGTTCTCAGGCAGCGGCCTCTCCTCTTCCTTGATGTAGCCTTCATCCTCCCGGAACATCTCCATGGCCTCTTCCCCCAGTTCATAGAAGCGGATCTCTTCGGAGAAGATGTCCAAGGGCACGTTAACCGGCCGCCGCAACCTGCCCCCGGACTGGTAATAGTACAAAATGGCATCGAAGCTGGGTCTGTTCCGGTCAAAGAAATACTCGTTCCGGAGAGGGTCGAAATATCTCATCCTCTTTTTAGGATCCCCTAGCAAGGTCTCTGGAAACTGGGCAAGTGTCTTGAGCTGCGTCTCGAAGCGCAGCCCCGAGATGTTAATGACCACCCTCTCACAGCACTCATGGTCGGTCTCAGGGTTGTACGTGTCCTGCGGGTGACCGGGAAGAGCTGCAGCTTCATCTGCAGGATCTCCAGTAGCAACTGTCATTATTGGGCTTTAAAAGAAATCCTTATGCTAAACTCTTCC
Source organism: Onychostruthus taczanowskii (assembly GCF_017590055.1). Classification (NCBI taxonomy): domain Eukaryota; kingdom Metazoa; phylum Chordata; class Aves; order Passeriformes; family Passeridae; genus Onychostruthus; species Onychostruthus taczanowskii. Next base: position 2,114,131 of record NW_024505229.1, on the reverse strand, counting down.
CAGCGCCCGGTGGTGGGATCGGGTTCAGGGCAGGGCTACTATCCTGCAGAAGGACAGGTACGTAGGTTTGGAAGAGTCTCATGAAAAGGCGAAGGGATGAGATAAAAATAGAGAAAAAAAAAAAAAAAAAAAAAAAAAAAAAAAAAAAAAAAAAAAAGGAGAAGAAAGAAAATCGCCCCTGCTGAGAAAGAGAGAGATGGAATAAAGTTGGTGGGAGGAGAGCAGATCCCTTCTCTAGCACGTCTATCCCCTTCCTGGAGGGGTTAATTTGCCTTCCTTGGGACAGAGTTCAACAACTCCCATCTAAACCCATTAGGTGGAACAGAGAAAACACCTGAGGAACCATCACCTGTTCAAAACCAGCGTGGAAAAACTGGCATTGGTAAACCAGGGCTTATTTTTTGGCTAAAAATAAAAAATCCAGTTAAAAAAAATAAAGAGGGGGAAGGGAAGAGAAAGGAAGGAAGAAAAATAACCCCATCCAGCCCTGAAGTGGCGAGAGGACCCCGCGGGGTGCCGGGCTCAGCTCATTTCCAGGCATGCAGCTAAGGGTTAATTAATATTTAACCGTGCGATCTCAGGCAATCTACCCTCCAGGAAAGCTCCAGCTCCGCTTTTAAGTTTAACACCTTCCCAATCCTCTTTCCCTGGTGACATGCTGCCCTCCCTGCCTGCAGCCGAGCTCTGCGGCTGCCGGAATGTGGAGCCGGCGGCTCCAGCTGCCCCGCGGACCACCGCAGTCCCCCTCCTCGAGCGCTGGTGTCCCGGCTCCTGTCATTCTCTGCAAACCACCATGGCACACAGAAAACAAATCACATTACCTGGAGAAGCCAAATCTTAGTGTCTCTTAGTAACACCGATTATCTGACCCTGGGGAAATCCTAGAGAGAAATACAGGCTTCCAAGATCCCCATAATTTCCTCTCTCTTCAAAGTTAAAAATAATGGTGAGTCATCGTAGAAAAAGGAGAAGGGGCATAAGAGGGGTTAGATTCCCAGATGGTGGAAGTCAGGTCTTGTAATGGTTTGGACTGGAGAGAGAGAGAAAGAGAGACAGAGAGACAGAGAGACAGAGTCTTCCCGGGAGCTGTTGCAGATCTGCACTTCAGGGCAGATGAGCGTCTGTCTGATGCCTTCGGTAAGACGGTGAAAAGCTGCTAAGCTCAGCAAAACCCGATGTCCCCAGTGTCCTCGGGAGGTGTGGCATCGCCTGGAAAAAACACCGAGAAGGTAGCAAGCTGTGGGGGCTCGCAAGGAGCACCCGCAAAGCCGCGGCTCCTCCGGGCGCTCCCCGGCCGCGAGCCGCCCAGCCCGCACTGCAACACCAGAGAGGCGAGGGCGAGAGCGCAGCGCCGAGGCGGAAAAAACGCGAGCCCCGTGTCCCTGCGCTCTGCTCAGCCCAGCGGGGCCGGCTGCCCGCCGAGCCCGTGCCAGGCGGAGGAGCGGGGGGGCAACGACGCAGCCCCCCCGGCAGCCGAGGCTCTGCAAAGCCACGGAAGGTTCCCAGCCCCGCCAGCAGCCGGGAGTCGGTGTCACGCACCGGGCACAGCACCCACGGCCATTGCGTCGCGTTCCCCGGTGACTCAGGAGGCTCCGGCTTCACCCACCGGAGCGAGCCCCCCGCCGCTCCCCGGCTGTCCCCCCGCCAAGGCCACCAGCCCCCCGCTGATGGCTCCGAGCACCCACGAGCACCGCGGCCCCGGCCGCGGGACCCACGCCACCTGCATCCACCCTCCCCATCCTCCCGAGAGACAACCCCCCGGCCGACCCACCCCCGTGGGAATTGGACTCCGTTGGGTGAAATTTCTGGTGGGGATGTTGAGGCTCATGTCCCCGGTGGGCGCCGGGTCCTCAGCATCCCTGCTCCCGGAGAGCGCTGCCCTGGATCATCCTGCATTGCCTCGCACCATGGAGATGCTCAGCCCGGAGAGGGACAACCAGCTTCTCATTTTTTTGCTTATTTTTTTTTTTCCCCCTCCCAAATGAAATAAAAACCCCTCTAACCTCCCTTCTTCAGCTCCAACTCGACTTGTCTACTTTGAGCCAGGATTACAGAACCGGGCAGGGGAGGCAGGTGGAAAATATCCCCGCGGTCCCAATCTCCTCGGCAAAGATTTCAGCCATCTCCAGGCCATTTATGCCTGTTGGTTCCTCTCTTCATCCCCCGAGGTGCAGATATTGCCGCAGATCCCTCTTTTCTTGGAAATTTCCCTTTTCCGTGCAACCCTCCTCTCCCTTCTCCTTATGCACTAGAAAAAATAGTACAACCCTGACGAGGCTTGCAGCATTCAACCGCTTCTCTTAACCCTTTTCTGCCAGGCCCAGAGGAGAGGAGGTGGCGTTTGTCCCAGTTTTTATCCTTTTTCTGCATTTTCTCCCCACCACTCGCTCCCCAGCGACTCACCAGGGAGTTCAGCTGGATTTGACCTTCCTTGGCTCCTCTGAGCATCACGCCAGAACACCACAAACAACATCTTCCTGCTGCTGCAGGAAAGATCTGGCAGCCACAAAACCTCCATCTCACCAAAGATCAACCAACCTTCAATGTTTTTGGTGTTTTTTTTTGTTTTTTTTTTTAAATAAACACGCCGTTTTCCTCCTGCCCATAAACTCTCTCCTCCCCTTTCTCCCTTCCCCAAACACCCCAGATTTGTTTAACAGCACAGAAATTTACTTTGTTTTTATTTAACATGTTGATTTTTATTTGGCACGGGCTCTGGGCTTCTTCCTCCGACTCCAAATCCAAGCGCTGATGCTCGGTGCTTGGCGGAGAGGTTTTACGGCATCGTCTCAGTTGACATCACCCATCCCAACACTCAGTTTCTCCTACTCTCTTCCCACCGCTGCTTGTCCTGGCAAACAACATCCGCCCCCCACTTCAAGCATCTTTAGGGTTAATTCATGCAAATTTGGGGGTTGAAGGGGGGGATGGAGGAGGTGAAGATTTGCCCAAAGCCCCTCAGTTTGTTCTCCGCCCGCACTGAGCACTGCAGGCGGGAGTCACAAGATTTGGGGTCGTGTTTGCGACTGAAGCACGACTCCCTCGCTTTGCACCGCTCCCGGCCAGGCTGTGTTTAGGCAGGGGAGCAGCGGGAAGAGGGGGAAGGATGCAGGGATGGGGTGGGGGGGAGAGAAAAAGGCACCAACTTACACTCGGCTCTGCAGTCAGGCATGCGGAGAATGCACAAGCAGCTGCTCTGCTCCCGCCGCTGCCGGCACCTCTCACCTACAGCCCCCCAAACTCGTACCCCGGAGTCAACCTCCGAAGGCAGCTCAGCTTCTCCATGAATATTCATAAGATTAATATGAGCGTCTTCCCCCCCCCACACCCTCCCCCCCGCAGCCCTCCTCCCAAGCAGGAGACCTAGATTTCAACCACTGGGAAATAATCATATCCCTGGATACACGGTGCTGCCTTGCCATGCGGCTCCAATCCATCCCATGCTCTTGGGAACAGCCTGGATCTGCTCGGGGAGATCTGGGGGCTGAAGAAACACCCTGCAGCTCTGGGGAAGGAGATGGGGCAGGACTGGACTTGCAGGAGCTGTCCTTGGCTGGGGTGAGGATGTGAAAAGCAATAATTTTGCATCACTCTGTATTTACTGAGGTCCCTTCATGAGGAGACTTCTCCCATCCCAAAGGAAGGAGATGGCCAAGCTCCTACCAACATAAAAGACCTATGGATCAATCCCTGCCTTCAGGCACGAGGTTTGGACCACTCTGCCATCCCCCTGTGGCCCCACAAGGAGCACCAAGGAAGCAACAAGTCCCACAAGGCTCCTGGCACCCAAGGCACAAGTGCTGGAGGGGGCAATGGGAAATATTTCTATTTCCATATGCAGCAGTCAGGTTTGCATGGAGTTACCAGAGTCAACATCGATCTCTCCAGAGACACCTTGAGGTGGGATGGAGGGCCTGGAACACCTGAACACCTGAGAAAATCGGTGCTCAGTGTGGTGCCCAGTCATCCAGGGGGATGTGGAGACATGGTAGGGATAAATCACAGAATTTTAGCTCCCTGAGGTGCCTGGAGCAGGGGGTGGCACAGACAGACAGCAGGTGCAGCACTGGGGGCTGTGAGCCTGCTGCTCCTCCTGACACCCCTCTGCACCTTGAAACAAAAATTTTATTTTCCCAAGTCCCAGCTAGATTCCAATATTGAAAATTAATCTCTAACCCTACAGGAAAACTGGGAATCCTTCACAACCAGCCCTTGCACTATGGGTTTCCTTGGGCAGGAGGATACCCTGGCTGAGGGTTTTTAATGTCAGCTGCACCATTTTAGCCTTTTCTGGAGGCAGATCTGCCATGGCAGGGTGGGTTGAATGCAGAAAATTATGTGCCTGAGGCTGATCCTTATGCAATATGTAGAAACTGAGGCTGGGCAAGGAACAATTCAAGTGGAGCTGAATTTCCAACGTGCTCCTCCTGCTGCCGCCTTGTGAAGGTTCTGCAGAACCAGGGGGATTTGTCATCCAAACAGCACCAGCTCCGTGCAAAGAGCCAAACTCCCGTCTCCAGCAAATCAGGGGAATTTCTCTGAATTGAGTGACGCTCTCTCCTGATTTACTACCCTAATTGTGAGCTATTATTATCATCTCCGTGTCTGCACCCGCCTCCCCCAGCCGTGCTGACAGCTCCAGACGGATCCCAGCCTCTCGGAGAACCAGAAGAGCTGAGCTCTGCACCCACTTGGCTGTTTCACAAGGATTTAACAAGATGACGCCTTTGCTCAGTGTTATTATTAAATAATAATTTCCTCCTGAATTATTTCTCTCATCTCAATGGGTTTTATAGACACCCAAACTGGAATTCGTACCCCGTCTGCGTGTGTGGTGCTGGGAAAAGCACTTGGTGGGAGGATGTTCCAGGAACCAGGAGATCCTGTGTCCAGGGTGATCTCTCCTTGTTTCCTTTACCCCCAGGGATGCCCCCAATGGCTGTTCCAACCCTCTGTGGGTTTGCCACACAAATAGCAAAAAATAACAAAATACACAAATAGCAAAAAATGTGTTTTCACCCCTTTTTCCCCCTGTGTCCTGTGGGACTGGGAGATGCTCCTAGAAGTGATGCTGTGGGGGAGGGATGAAAGCCTCAGGGCAGGGTTATCCCCAGGCCTGGCCTCATCCAGAGCAGCTGAATTCAAGTCCCAGGGTCACTGGAAAACCCAAGCCACAGCCAGCCCCACTGCTCAGGGCACCCAGGGTGGGCACCTGCATGTGCCAAACCAGGGCAGGGCTGGGACAAGCTCCCCAAAGAGGACAGAGCCCGTGCCAGCACCTTCACACCCCTGCACAGCCTCAGACAACGGCAGCTCTCTGGTGTCCCTCCTGGGCACCCCGTCCCACCTCCTGCAAAGCCAGAGGGACTTGGAGGGCTGGAGCAAATGCCCACAGCCATTCTGGGAAGGGGATCCAAGCTGGACCAAGCACTGCCCAGCTGAGGCATCGGGCAGGGCAGAGCACTGAGCCCCATCTCCATCTGAGCCACGGTTTTCCAGCTGAAGGTGTTGACATAACTGGGCCTTGTGTCGTTTTAGGAGCTGTGAAAGCTGTAAGTGAGCTCCCAGGGCTGTGATTCACCCTGCAGGGAAAGCATCCGACCTCCCACCCGCTGCTGACGTCAGGCATGGAGCTCCTGGACCCCCAGCACCTCCTCACCCCCCTTGGTGGGCGGTGGCAAGAGGAGGGGATGCCAGGAGACATCTAAAAATGTCACAGGAACACGGTGACACGGAGCCATGGCAGGTGCTGCTGGTGAACCCCAAATTACCCTGGTGAGATGGGTCAGAGAGGCTTCCCCGATGCTGGGAGATGGGGAAAGGGTCAAGCTCTGCCTGGAGGGATGTGGGAAAGGAGGGGCAGAGTAAAAAGAGACACTGGGCAGGGCTCCTTGTCCCTGGGAGAACCTCCTGGACCCCAGGAGAATCTCCTGGAACCTGGGAGGATCTCCTAAACCCCAGGAGAATCTCCTAGTTTCTGAAGAGATCTCTTGGACCCTGGGACATCCTCCCGGGTCCTCTGTGGTTCTCCTGGTCCCTGGAAAGGCACAACTGCTAAAGGGAAAACAGCAAAAATCACCTTTCTGCAAAGGTAACATTAAACATAGCCCTCTGTAATTCTCCAAGGTGTTTATGGTAAAAAAATATCCAATTATTTTAAAAACAGCTCCTTTGGGCTCCAGTCTGAGCTCTGCTTTGGTCAGGAAAGCTGAGTTGTCACTTTGCTCCCAAAGGTGCTCCACCAGCCTGGAGGGCCAGTCTGGAGAGGAGCTGGGCACTGTTTGTTGAATACAAGTCTTGTAGCCCAACCAAAACAAGGCAGAGAACTTCAGTCCTGGGGGTGCCTGTGAATATTTCCTGCCAGGCTGCCCCTGATGGGGCTGGGCTGGCGTGGGGTGGGTGTTGGGCCTGGAGGATGTCTCCCACCCGGGCTGCTCCTGCCACTCCGGCTGAAAGGCTCTCAAAGCCTCTTGGTGTCACAAATTCAGGGAGGGAAAAGGAATCAGAAGCCTCCTTCAGCCAGAGGTGAGGACTTGCAGCTCTGGAAGGAGCCAGGGCTCACAGGCCTATCACCCTGATGGACCCCCCATCATCCCTGGGGCTGGGGCTTTATTGCCAGTGTCACCTGAGCTGGTCTGGGCCACCACGTCCTCACCAAGGGGACCCAGCCATGTCCCTCTGGCCTCCCAGTCCTCCTGCTCCAAAGGGACCAAGAGCAGAGTGGCTTCAGGGCTCCAAATGTGCCCAACCTTTCCCCATGATGCCAATTAAACACCTGCTTTGCCAAGCCAGGGCTGGCTGTGGCACCCCAAGACGAGGGGGAGGTGATGAACAACTTGATTCCTTCTTCCTCAGGTCTGGACCAGCCCATGCCCATCTCCTGATGGAGCATCCCCCTTCCTCCAGTTGTGGGGGGCTTTTCTCTCACTCCAGGGGTTGCTGCTCACTGAGGAACAGGGAGATGGGCCAAAAGTTGAAACCTTCTGGTTGTTGAAACTAGAAAAGAGAAGAATGAGGGTAAATTGAAGAAACTTTCAGGGGAGATGGCACTGCTGGAAATGGCCAAAACCTCAGCTGGAGATGAGCAGTGTCTGCAGACAGATTTCCTTTGCCAGGGGGAGCTGTAGGTGACCTCGGGGTCCCCTCTGCACTGCCCTGCTGGGACACAACTCCCTCCAGCCCTCAGCCCTGGGACTGGCTCCCCATGCAGGTGATGGCCAGGGTGGAAACATCTCCTCACAGCACAGATGGGATGAGCAGCCCTGCAGACACTATTTTTAGAGCCTGTGGGTCTCAGTGTCTGGTGGTGCCGGGAGGGGGCCGGATCTGAGCCACAGAGTGGGATGAGATGTTCCCATCACCCCAAACTTTCATCCCTCCCCAGGGAGCTGCAGGACTGCAAACAAGCTGGGAGGAAAAGTGCTTTGAGAGGATGATTTCCCTCTTCTCCTCCTCCCACACAGAGCTGCTGCAGGGAGGAGAAGCCAAGGGCTGAGGCTGGGAGTGCCTTCCCCATGGCCTGGGCACGGTGGCACTGTGGGCATGGTGGCACTGGGGCAGTGTCAGACACGAGATGGCCCTGAGTGGGATGGCCACAGAGCTGGCCAAACTCCTGGGCTCTTACAGGACATGCCAGCCCCATGGCCGTGCCAGATGGGGAGCTGTGCCAGGAATCCCAGAATGGTTTGGGTTGGGAGGGAGCTTAAAACTCATCTCATTCCATCCCCCGCCATGGCAGGGACACCTTCCACCATCCCAGGCTGCTCCAAGCTCTGTCCAGCCTGGCCTTGGACACTTCCAGGGATGGAGCAGCCACAGCTGCTCTGGGCACCCTCTGCCAGGGCCTGCCCACCCTCACAGGGAGGAATTTCTTCCTTGTATCAAATCTAAATCGAATCCTTTTAGTTAAAATCCTGGGTTATGCCCAACCTGGCCTGTGCCAGATTCTGAGCCGTGCCAAACCATGAGCTGTGCCAAGCTGTGAGCCACACCAGCCAAATTGTGGATGGTGCCAGTTTGGGAGCTGTGCCAAATTCCAGGCCAGCCCACTCTGTCTACCCTCAGTGTCTCCAGAAGCCCCCAGCTGCCCTCACCCTGTGGCCAAGCCTCCCCCATATCTCTGCTGCCCAGCACAGCTCCCTTCCCTGCAGCCTCCCCTGGAAATGGCCGTGCCACGGTGGAAAATTCCTGGAAGAAAAGAGCCAAGATTTGATGTACATTTCCAAAGCATTTGGAGGACACTCATTATTTATTGTCCCTGTCAGGAGCAGCTGGAGATGCCCCATAGTGGTGGCACTGACCTGGCCCTGGGAATGTGTCCCCAGCAGCTCTGGGTCACTGCTCTCTCTGGTCACCTGGGCAGGTGACAGATCCAGGGTGGCACAGGAAGGATGCAAAGTGACACTTCAAGGTTGTGTGGGCAGGCAGTGCCACAGCCCCATCTGCTCCCACCAGGACCCAGAGCCCCCTGCCCAGAACCCATGGGGAGTGCCACTGGGATCCAAGGGAAATGCCACTGGGATCCAAAGGAATGTCACTGTGATCCATGAGGAACGCCACTGGGATCCATGGGAAATGCCACTGGGATCCAAGGGAAATGCCACTGGGATCCACGGGAATGCCACTGGGATCCAAAGGAATGCCACTGGGATCCACGGGAATGCCACTGGGATCCAAAGGAATGTCACTGGGATCCAAGGGAAATGCCACTGGGATCCAAGGGAATGCCACTGGGATCCAAGGGAATGCCACTGCCAGGCAGCATCCTCTTCCCCGTCATTCCTCTGCTGTATTTACTATTTCTTCATCTCCCACCCCCTCTTTTGGGAAGAGACAGACTTCCCCGTTTCCATGGAAACACTCCCCCTCTCCCCTCATTTCTTCAAAGAGGTTTTCAACCCTTTCTTTCAAAAAGAGCTATTTTAAGCCACGGCTTCCCCTTCTCCCCCTCCCCACACTCTGCTCCCAGCTCACGTTTTCCCAGAGAAGCAGCACCCTCCAGGCGCCCCTGGGAGCTGTGGAATCACCCCCAGTTCTGGTGACTTGGCTGGGGCAAGAGCAGCTTCAGATCCTGAGGGTTCCCTTGATTTGTGTTCAAACCCTCTGGGGATGTGGAAAATTAAAAAGTGCTGGTGTTTGAGGGAAGGTCCTGGGAGCATCCAAAATCCCTTCACTCTTGGAATGACTGTCCCTGTCACCCTCTGTGATTCCACAGTGCTGGGAAGCCAGAGGAATATTTCCTTTCCTGCTGTCAGGATAAACCCAGAGGTGACTCTAACACAGAACAGGAAATAAAGTCTCTTCCACCCTTCCCAAATATCAACAGGGCAGAAACACCAAATCCTCAGGATCGAGGCTGCTTGTGGACCAGCGTGGTGAAGTGAGGGGCTGGAAATGCAACACCTGGAGGACAAAATCAGGAATCTATCAATAAATTGAATAATAACAAGTGGCCTGGACAAGGTGCTGTTAAGTAAAGGAGAATTCCATAGGGGAAATTTTAACCTTAGCACTCCCATGGATAAAAATGAGAGCAGAGGGATGGACAATCATCCATTGTAGAAAATGCCAGGCCTGGTTGGAACACAAGGAAGATCCTCGGATATCACTATCCACTCAAAAGGTGGGAAGTGAAGTATCCAAGACAAGGGCTGCTCAGCAAGGTGTGGCTTGAGGAGCAGGAAAATACCTGTAGGAGCCTGACTCCAAGCTGGAAGAGCCCCTCTGCAGCATCCTGGAAACGTCACAGTTGGAAGATCTGGACGCTCTGGCTTGGAAAGAGGGACAGGACACAGGTCATTAAAATCCTGCATGCTGCTGAGGTGCTGAGCAGGGAATGATGAATCGATATTTCTTCATCATGCAGGGAGCAAATGGCTCCCAGGGAAATTCCCAAGCAGGAAATTCCAAGGCAGCAAAGGGAGGATTTACAGCACAGCTCTGTCGCTGTGCAGGGATGTGCTGCTGGAGCTGCCACAGCCACCAGCCCTCCCAGGGGATGCCCACACTCTGGCACAGCAAAGCAGGAGCTAAAAGGCAGCAGAGAGCATCCTTTGCACAGCCACGTTCCTCCAGAGCCTCATTTAAGCTGAATTTCTCTGTGATTAACCCCGGGAGCAGCAGGGCTCGCTCCAGGGGGGTCTCTGAGCACCCAGCACTGTGGGACTGCCCCGGGGCCATTCACCCTTTGTAACCTCTGGAAGTGCAGCAGGAAACTGCAGGAAACAGCAGGAAACACCCACCCTGGAATCACACCGTGCCCCAGCAGCCTCTCTTCCCTTTAAAACCTGGCAAATACAGCCCAGCTCTGGGCACGGGAGCTGCAGGCACTGACCGCGCCCCGGCCCCTTGCAGCTCCATCGGTGCACACACTGATCACCCCAGGAACGGGCTGGAGACCCTGCAGAGCCACAGGGGCTGGGGAGGCCACGGTTCCTCCTGGACTGGGGTGGGATCATTGCCCTCCACTCAGCAGTGTGCTCTGGAAGGTGATTCCTGCGGCTGCTCCAGCAATCCCGGGTGCCAGGCCTGGCCTTTCTGACTGAGGCTGGTTTTGGCTGGTGCCATTCATGCCACAGCTGCATCTCAGGGTTTGCCACATCCTGGTTCATCCCAGATGTTCAGCACCCCCCAGGTAACCACACGTCAACTAGATGTGCAGCTGGAGACACCAGGACCCTTCAGGCAGCTGATACAGAGATCAAGGTCACAGCAAAGAATGAAGCAGCAAGAGCTGCTAAAACCCACCTCAGAGAGCCCCTGAGCCAGCCCCAAACCTGCCCTGCCACCCACAGCAGCCAGGAGTTACTGTGGGACCATCCAGCACAGCCACACTGAGAGCATTTGGGAGTTTCTGGGCTGGAGCTGACTTTGCTCACCATGGATTGTCTTCCCCCAGCAGAGCTGGTGCCCACAGCAAACCTGGAGAGCAGAAACCACACAGACCAGTTCCAGCACTCAGTTCTGCTTTTCCAGGAACTTCCCTGCCCCTATCACAATTCCTGAGGCCGACAGGATCAAGATGTTTTGTACAGTTCAGGAATTTGAGGTTCTCCATCGCTGCTGAATTCCCCGGGTGTGATCCTGTCCAGGGTGGCTGTGGGCACACGTGGTGCTGCTCTGCTCCCAGTCCTGAGCCCCCAGTTCAGCACCTGAAGCCTCTTGCAGGATTTCCTACTGGATTTCAGTCCCAGAACTGGGATTTGCAAAAATAGCCAAGTCACTTTGGATAACAGTTCGTGCTCCTGGCTCAGTGACCACAAAAATAAAATCCCTTTGCAGCAGCCTGGGACCTCTGGCCCTGGGACACAGCAGAGCAGCACTTGTATTCACAGCTTGTCATTTTATCATGGAATCATCAAGCCATGGAATCTTGGAATGGTCTGGGTGGGGAGAGACCTTAAATGTCATCATGTTTCACCCTCAGCCAGGGGGGAAATCACCTTCCACCAGCCCAGGTTTCTCCAGCCTGGCCTTGGGACTCCCAGTGATGGGGCAGTCACAGCTTCTCTGGGCAACACAGGAGAAACAACTTCAATATTTCTAAGGCAACCGAAAACCTAAACCAAAACTCTTGCACTCTTTGGCCACATTCACTTCTGGATAAAGCTCACAGATGTGGTTTGAAGCCAAGAATAAGGTTTTTAAATGAGCTTCTGATCTCCTTTTGCAGGGTTCCCACCTGAGATCAGAGCAGATGGGTCAAACCCCTCCTCCTGCCCAAGCACCATCGGTGACATCCCTTCTTGTGACACATCATCAAAATTTTAAAGGTTTGCCTGGAGCTTCCTCAGTCCAGGTGGCTGGGTGGGATGCTGGGAATGTGCAGGTTTTACCCCAGGATTTTATTTCTCTAGCAGGGTAAATTTAACTCCTGTGAATGGCATTAAATTTCAGATTATTTAATCCTGAAAAATGAGTTGACATTAGGGGACACTCCTCAAACCTCATCCTCACACCACCTTTCCATCCCAACATCTCCTGTTCACCCCCTTGAGTATCAAACACCACACGCTGCAGTTCAGCCGTTTTATTGAACTTTGCGTATGAAAGAACAGTTTCAAGTTCTAATGAGAGAAAAAAAAAATTAAAATAAATTCAACATCAGGTAAAAAAAATTACACAACTGAAAAAAAGTCATTTTTTTTAAACCAGAAACTGAACACAAGGCCCAGACCACGGTGGAGTCACCAGGACAAGGGGATGCAGCAGCTGGTTTTAGCATCAGACTGGTATAAAAAAACAAGTTTTAAACAGTTGCGACACAGCTCACTGGCAAAACCAGAATTTAAAATGAACTCAGAGTAACAAGACTGCATTAACATCTCCAGTTCAAAATTGCATCGCTCCTGTGGCACTGATTAGTCAAGATTTACAGACAAGTTCAGATTGACACAGAATTTCCCAATATTTCACTGTTCACAGACCCAGTGCATGTCCCAGGTGAGACAGTCATGGAAACATCTCTGCATTACCCACTTGCACATCTGAAGGAAGGAAAGCAAAGTCAAAACTATATCCAGCCGTCTCCATCCTGGGAAGATTCCATGAAAATCAGTTGCATAGTAAAGGATGGGAAATTAAGAAACACGAGCTGCTGCTGTGCTGGAGGACGGTGCAAAGCCTCCCTTTTGCCACATTTTTGGGTCTCAGGTGATGAATTAAGAGCCTGTTCTCCTTGCAAGGTGCCAAATTCAGCCATGGAGTTCCTGACCTCCAGCAGCAAGGGTGATTTTCCTGCAAGACCTGAGCACTTGGGAAAATCAGGTCTAATTTCAGTGCACCAATGGCAGCCAACACAGTTTTCCATTAAAATTCCAATATTTCAGGCACTTCCTGACTACATTTTCACTTAATACCTTTTGATTCACAATTCCAGCTCTATCCATGACTTGGGTGTTGCCAGGCAAACTGTCCCTGCTGTGAAACCATCCTCTGGAATAGGAATTATGCATTTAAAACCCAGCAGCAGTGCCTGGCCTTGCAATGGTCAGAGATGTCTTATGGACAACACCAGTCAGAGCAATCTCAGGCCATTCCTTTTACAGGTGCACTGATGACATCACTGTGGACCAAGCAGGAAAAATGGGAAAAAGAAACATAATTTACCTGTATCAGAGGCTCGTGGAAAATATGGAGACTAGAATGTGTAATTTAATTCACCCAGAGCTGCTACTTGGCTTTAATCTTAGGTTGAGAGACAGACTTCCAGCTGGATTTGTGCAATGCAGGAGAGTGGGGAGCACTCGGGGAAGAAAAACTCCATCTCAGAAATTCCTTAATTTTAAAAGGATTCAGTAGCAATAACAGCATTTGAACAGCTGGCTCAGAAAACACCCAAGTGTGTGAGGTAATGAAGCCTCCAGCATGCTCGAGGCTGGCTTCTGAGATGTCAGTCCTGCAGGGGTTTGCCTGTGGAAAGGGGCTGGAGGCTGGGATGGGACTGCAGGAATCACAGAATCACAAATTAATAGAATCCCAGAGTGCTTTGGGTTGGAAAGGACAGCTCAATCTGTTTCCATGGGCAGGGACACCTTCCACTATCCCAGACTACCCCGAGCTCCATCCAGCCTGGCCTTGGACACTGCCAGGGATGGGATGCCCTGTGCCAGGGCCTCACCAAATCCTGACTTTTCCCCCAAATCCAGCAGAGCAGAGCAGCTTCCCAGTATTCCCTCACTGCCTCCAACAGCCTATTCCAGCCTCACTGCTAAGCCCTGTCCCTGTGCTGTGTCCCCTGAGCCTTCATTAGTGTCCTAAAACACTTTTGGAGATCTTTTGCTTTCTAATTTTGCTGCCTTCTTAAACCAGCTTAAAACATGTCATTAAAAGAGGCGGCTTTACGTGACCCCACACCAGCCCAGCTCCCCAGATCCGCTTTTCCTGCCTCTCTGCCAGCACGGAGCCCACAGCAGAGCTCTCATCATTTTAATTGCACCCTAAAATTAAAAGGGGAAGGGTTGGTGCGTGTTCAGCGTCTAAAGAGCTCCATCTGAGCACGACAGCTCCGAGCTGCTCCGGCGTCTCGGAGCACAGCTTTGAAGGGCTATGAATAAAGATGAGCAGCCTGCCTTGGGATGATTATGGGAATCAAAGCACACTATTTTTTGGATCTTCTCTTGATGTCAGCCATCATTAAATCGCTCCCATTTTTTGTTTTTTTAATCGACTGGATACATTTTTAATTTGTCTTCCCTTGCCAAACGCAGCCCTGCGCTCCCGCTGCCATGGCTGTCCCGGCACGATGGTTATCTGCAACACGCACCAGGCTGGGCTCAGGGTGGTGGCAACACAGATTAATACACTGGACTGACAGTTAGAGACTATCAAACTCTCAATTATTGTGGAAAAGCACATTAACACCCAGCTGGCTCAGCGACCAAGCACGAGGAACCCGAGAGCACGGAGCGACGTCAGCGCCAGAACGCACAACACCGAGGAGAGGTGGCATTTGGCAAGATTGTCATCAGTGTGAGATGGCTGGGAAGTGGGGATGGGTTTTCCCACCACTTTAATAATCAAAATACAGTTTTGAGCCCTAACAGAGAGATGCCATAACAAGTGGCTACTGAAAAGAGACGAGGTATAATTATGTTACAGACACACTCACACATACACACACACACACCATAAAAAAGCTCTCTGTAAGACTGCTGAAAAATAAAAATAACTTTAGTACTGATACATTCTATCCCCCATTTTAAGGGCTACTAGATCATGTTCCAAAAGAAACTAAATATAACACCTTTGGGACCAGGGCTTCCCAAGATCCAGGTCTGTGCTTCAATCCAGAAAATCAATTCTCCTCCTGTTAGTGTGTCCTTACCTGTGTGGGCAGCCTGGGGTCTCCCTCCTTTCATGGGGTTTGGCTGTTGGCAGCTCAAACCCATCAGGGCAGTGGAAAATGGGTTTGGGGTCAGTCTCTCACCATTTCAGAGCTGCTAAAGCTTTGTTCAGTCGCCTTTGCAGGCTCAAGAGCACACAGAGAACCTGTCACGCTGCAGGGAGGCTGCAAACAAATGTATTTCACAGCTCCTTAGGGGTTTGGGAGGTGAGATGTCCCAAAAAAGGGCCAGCTCCATCTCCCCCCAGCCTGCCAGCAGCTCCCTCCGCGGCAACGGGGAAGAGCACTTGGGAATTCCAGCCCTCACCCCAAACACCGGGCACTTTTCCTGGTCTTTTTAAAGGGTTCATTTAAGGTCTCTGAGATTTGATGGCCCGAGCAATAATTAATTTCGGTGCTGGGGTGAGACAGGCAGGGGACACAGCTCCTCTGTGCGGGACAGGGGGGACACCCGCAGGGCACAAACCGGGGATCGGGAGGAGCAATTTGCTGGAAGATCCCGTGGAGAAGCTCCCTCTCCCTACCCCCACCACGGTCTGTCCCCCGGGCAGGGCACGGCCAAACCGAGTTAATGAGAGCCACTGCTCTAATTAGCTCTAATTTGTGCGGGCGGCTTTCGCACCGCATTGATTTCACACCGCGCGTTGTTCCGCCTCCGCGGATCCCCGACATCCCTGCCGAGCCTCGGCATCCCTGCCCATCTCCGTGGGCTCAGGGACCTGCTCCATGAGGTCTTCCAGCAATCCTGGTCCCCGATCCCAATCTCCCTCTGCTGTTACAGCCGTGGTAAATCCAGGTGCCAGCAGCACCAGCCTTTTCTCCTCCATTTACCCACAGCTTCAGCAGCCACGGGGTTTCTTCCATGCTGAGAATAAATGCAAGAGGAGCAATATCCTGCTGAGAGCCAGATCCATATTTGCTCTTCATTCTCCAAATGACTAAATTGACAAAAACTGCTGGGTTTAACACTTCTTCTTCTTTTCACCCTCTCAGCCCGTTCTGCCCAACCTGCACCTGTGCAGAGCCCTGGAGATTTCTGTGCTTGGGCCCCCCGAGCCCTTCTGCCAGGAACAAAGTCTCCATCACCAGAGGTGCACCTGCCGTGGCAGGAGGAGGAATTCCAGCCAAGAAATTATCCATGTTTAAAAAAAAAAGCAAACAAAATAAACACGACCTCATCAAAGCTGACACGTTGCTTGTAAGAATCACATTATTCCCCAGCATTAAGGGAATTTCTCAACCCGAATTTCAGCTGAAGTTTTTCTGCAAGGCTCTCATTCATCTTCAAAGCTCTTCTGCAAGATACGTGCAAGCAGTTGGCTGCTTTGTCTTGTACATTCCCGAGTTTTCCCATCTCCAGCCTTCCTTCCAGGGGTTGGTTTCAGTGCATCCTCCCTGGGGCTGTGCCTCCAGGCATCCCCACTGTGTCTCCTGTGGGTGTTCTGTGTGAAATGCAGGCAAACAGCTCCACTGGGGGGTAGGATCCAGGTTTTAGTGCTTCCCTCTGGAAGAGTGGTCCCTGCTCCACCTTCCAGGTACCTGGTGGGGACCTCGAGGCTGGTCCTTGGGCACCAAAGACAATCAGCAGCATCAGCTCAAGGGTCTGTTTCACACACAATCATTTTGGTTCCTGTTACCTCTCCTTGAGCAGCCTCTGCTTCAGAGGAAGCTCCAGCTCGCTTGGTTTTGTCCAGTCCAAATAAACATTCCCAAACCATTCCCAGGAATTATTGCAATGCAGACAAAGAGGTTCCTGTACTCATCTGAGTCTCTCCAACATTATTTTCACCCTTAAATCCAACGCTGTTCCAAGTTTCACTCTGCTCCTCTGATGGAGGCTGAGCTGGGAGGGTTTCAGTCCCCAGGCTGGGATGGAGGCAGCATGAGGAGGTGGATGAGGCTGGGGAGGGGGAAAAGGGGGAGCCAGAAGCAGGAGAGACCATCAACCCCTCTGCCATTTGCATTTATCCCTTTGCACATCATTTATCCCTTTGCAGACCATTTATCTTGTGGCACCAGAATAATATTGATCCATGCAGTCCTAGGAAACACAGTGAGGTTATAGAAAGCCCAGCTTTAAGAGCTTCCCAGCCCAATATGGGTAACCCACAGCTCTAAATCTGCCACCAAAACCCTCAGTGTGCAAAATGAAACAGCAATTGACAAAGGAGGGATGGAATTCCCAATTTTTACAGAATTAGCAAGGCAACACTATAAAATTCCCACAAGACTGGGGTACTGTGGAAGTGCAGACCAAGGCAGAGAGGCTCTCATGAAAGGTAGCAGGAGCATGGTCAGCCAAGAATTGGGTTTTTAGATCTTTTCTAGCCTGGAAATTCAATTTTTCCTTAGTTTTTTGTGGAGTGATCCTGATAGCAAGGCACAACTGTTCGACACCCTTTTCCTCAGCACCAGCAGAGATGTTTCTTTCTAAATAAGGACTTAAAGTAAATCACAGCCTTTGGTACAGCACAGAGCTACTTATAAAGGGCATTTCCAGGAAAGTGAGAAAAATGGAACAGGAATGATTCTCAAAGAGCTGAGAACAGCCCGTGGCCTTCACCAGGGAACAGAGACAGAAACCAAATTCCCCCCCGCTCCCTCCCACCCCAAGAAAACACTTGGACTGAGTTTTAGCAGCTCTGCTTAACATTTCCTTCTGGTTGCTTCATCTTTCAAGAGATTTTTTAAAATAGTATTTAAAAAAACTGAAATGTCCAAGTGACTTCTACCTCTCCTCCTCCTTTCTCCTGGCTTTGCTCAGTCCTGTTATATTGCACATGAGTTGAAGATAATCCGGCTCCAAAGATGTTCCCTTCTACGTAATGCACTTGTTAGAAAACACAGACAAAGTGGGGAATATTCCATATATAAATATATATATGAAATATGGACTGGGTTTAGCTGGGAAGGACAGGCCCTCTGTCAGTCGGGTCCACGGCAGCGTCGGTCACTGTGTTGGGATGTTGGGGATGTTGGGGATGTTTGTCCTTTCCTTGGAGATGTTCTATTTCTCAACACAGTCCTGAAGATTTTAATTTCAAAATTTCTTCTGTGATCTGTGGAGCAAAGCAAAGAACCTCTTTTATTTTTTTTTATTTATTTTTTTTTGAAAGAACAAAAGCTTTGAAAAACAATAACAGGTTCATTTTTTTGCAAGTAAAGTGGAAGAGAAGTTGCACATTGGTCCCCCCTGACAAATTCCCAACTCCATTTCCCACAAATGAAAAATGAAAATTTTCTAATTAAATTCTTTAATGGACTAGATGCCACACAGTCTAAAGTGAGCTAAAGATAGGGGAAATATTCATTAAATATATTCTTGTTATTAACTGTTATCTTACATTAATGGCAAGTTCCAAACCCAGAATAATTAGTGCCAAGTGGGTTTTCCTCATGTATTTTATCTTAATCAAGTTGAGATTGTTCTGAGCTGATGTAATTCATGAGATATTGAGCAACTGGTTGATTTTATAAAGCCAGTCCAGGTGCTGGGAGGAGCTGGGGCTGATCCCACTCCCAGAGTTTGGACTGTGGAGTCACTCCCACAGAGCACAAACCCAAAATCCCATTTTGATGTGGGGATGGGGGTGTCCAGCAAAGGGCTCAAAAAACCCCCAGTTTCTGCAGTGCCAGAATTGCATCCATAGCTCTACATTCAAGGGACTGATTCCTGTTTCAATATAGGGAGATGCTCTGCTCAGCCTTTGAGACACTAAAATTTCTAGAAATTTCATGCAACTGTTTTTATCCCTCTCATCTTCCAAAAAAATTGTGTTCTGCCTTTACTTCACACCACGGCAGCTGGAGCACCCCAGCTGTCCAGGTCAGATTGTCTGAGCCAGGAGCTTCATTGGCAGCTGGTGATGAGGGAAAGGTGGGGAGGAGCTGCAGTCCCAGCCCACAGCCTGGCCTAAGGCACCAGGGCCTGCCTGGTCCCAGCTCAGCCCCAAAAATCAGCCCAAAGGGAGAGACAGGATAGAGATGTGCAGGGGGGATCCATGCACTGAGGAGGGAGAGACCCTCTCTCTGGATGCTGCAGGCATCAGGCTATAGGGATGGACATGTGGCAGAGATGAAGTTGAAGCAATAATGAGGATGTGGGAATGAAGTTGCAAGGATAACAAGGATGCAGGAGTGATGAGGATGCAGGGAAGATGTTGCAGGGACAATGGGGATGCAGGGATAATGATGTTGCAGGGCTGATGATGTTGCAGGGATGATAAGACTGCAGGAATGATAAGGCTGCAGGGAGAATGATGTTGCAGCTGTGATGAAATTGCAGATGAAGTTACAGGGATGAAGTTGTAGGGATAATGAGGATGCAGGGATTGCAGGGTTGATGAGCATGCATTTGCAGGGATGATGAGGATGTAGGGATGGTGATGTTGCAGGGATGGTGAAGATGTAGCTAGGATGAAGTTGCAGGGATAATGTTGCAGGGCAGATGAGGATGCAGGGATGATGATGTTATGGGGATGCTGAGGATGCATGTGTAGGGATGAGGAGGGTGTAGGGATGTAGGAATGATGCTACAGGGATGCTAAAATCCAGGAGAGAAAGTAAAGAGATGGGAATTCCTGCTAGGAGCAAAGATCCCCTTGTGAGTCAGTGCAGCACTGGGAAATGAGCTCCCAGAGGGGCTCAGTGCTCTGAGCAAGGATCTCAGCCCAGGCAGTTGTTCAAGCACCAGCTTATCCTGAAGTGCCAGCGGGGCCTCCTGGGTTTAAAGCTAAAGGGGCTTTCTGCTTTATTGGACCAGGCTTGCTGGGGATTAAACCCCTCCCAGCTGCCAGCTGGGAAGGGCTCCAAACTGCCAGGATCCTCAAGGATCACTGGAGCATTACACACTCAGAAAATAAATAAATACACAACTTAGACCCAAACAGAACCTTCAGCCCAGGAAATGCCCCTGGGCAAGAAGGTGATGGTGGAGTTATAACAATTTTAATTCCAACCAGGCAAATAATCCAGTGCTTTGGGGTACCTTGGAGCCCATACAAGCTGTATCCTTGAGAGTGAAGAAAGAAACACCAAATCCTGAGCCTAACAATGGTGTTATTTCTCTGGATCCAGTGAGTGGGAGTGAGAAGTCAGGAGCATTCAGGAGCTATCACTGCTCCAGCTCCTGAAGTGATCCAGATGTCTTTCTGTTGTACAGGGGTGAGGAAATCCTCTCCATCCCAAGAGAAATAGAGGATATTAAACAGCAGCCATAAAAATTAGATGTTTTTAAGTTGACTGAGCCAAATAACTTCCATCTAAACACTCAGAGCTGGCAAAACAGCTCCTGGGAGTGCAAGTACTGAGCATCTCCTGAGTCCTTCCAGAACACTGGAAAACAGCTCCTGTTTGGGACAATTTTTTAAGGGATAAACAAAGTGACCTGCAAAAATGATGGGTCTGGCCATCTGTCACTGATCCCAAACAATATGCTGGAGTGGCTGAGAGTCTTAATACAGAATTAAAGAGGAAGATTTAATTGATCTAATCAACACAGGTTTTCTGTTAATAAAACACATCAAATTAACTGATATCTCTGACTGAGTCTCACACTTGGCTGATAAAAGTGCTTGTGTAATGCTCTCCTGCAAGGGAATTGCATGGCTGTTGGGCAAGAAAACAGAGCAATAAAGCAAAATTCCCAGATGTTCCAAGTGAGGAACCCAGGTCGCACCCCTCACTCACTCCTCCTTGGGTTCCCTGTGCTGTCTCAGGGCATCTCGCAACCAGGATGGGAGAGACATCCCTGAAAATGTCCAGCCCTGGGAGAGGACAGCCTAGGCTTGTTCCTGTTGCTGCAGAAAGATTTCCTGCCTTAATTCTGAGGGATTTAAAGTGTGGAATATCATTCAGGCACCTGCACCCACCGAGGCAAAAGCAGAGGTAGAAAAGCCCTCAAACCTTCAATGCTACATCCAGTTCACAGCAGCTCCTTCCTCATCCCTCCTGAAAACTCAAATTCCAGACAGCCAGGGCCATTTTTAAGCCCAAATTTCTTAAGTCTGGTTTCTGACCCTATGCAACAGTTAAGTTGTTTCGGAGACACAGTGGCAGCTCCAAGCAGAGACCAGCAAGGAGGAAGAAGAGGGTTCTCAACCCTAAATTCACAGAGATTTCAGGAGAAATGGGCAAGAAGGGTGGGAAAGGGAAGATGAAGAGTGAAGAAATCACAGGAGAGGAGGTATTGATGGGGAGCTGAAGGCAGAGCTGGCAGCTTGGGAAGCTGTGTGAAACCTCAGGCTCCCCTCTAGCCAAGGGAAATAACTGATATTATTGGTGTACCCAGGGCAGGCTTTTCCAGTCTCAAGAAAGCTGAATCCCACAAAACCTTTGGAGGAGTCGTCACTTCTTGCTCCATGTTCCAAAACTGCCTCTTCCTTCCCCAGCAGTTTCATTGCAAACACCTCCTGAAGCTGCTTGGTGCCATTTACAGATGGGGAAACTGAGGCACGGAGGAGCCCACCTGCCCAAAGCCAGGGAGAAAATCCCATGGTGCTCACAGTGGGAGCAGGGACACATTTCCCTGGAGTACCAACCCAAATCCCCCGAAGTGCACAGCATCACCCACCACCTGCCCTGTGCACAGCTCCTTCCTTGCACCAAGCCCAAGAGCAAACTGGGCCCTCTGCACATGCAGAAAACACTTTACAAAGTGTGTGTTCATCCCTTCCATCCTCCCTCCCAGCCTTTAGCTTCCCGTGGGGCAACACCCCAAGCACAGACCCTGCTGCAAGCCCTGATCCTGCTGCCACCACTGAGCAAACTGTGATAAAACCCCAAAGGATTTTCCTCGTGCTTTGAGGAAGCAAAGCAAAGCAGCTGCGCTGGTCAGCCTCAAAATAAACCTGACTGCACTTTGCAGCCTTTCTGGGGCGACAAGAGGGGGTTGGAAACAGTCCTGGGGCTGGGCTCATCTTCCCCACAAGCCACACAGCCAACCTCAGCCCGCCCAGCCAGGATGTTCAGAGAGCTAAAAATGAAGTGCAACCACTGGAGCAAAGCAGCAGAGCTCCAACACGCTCAGAAAAGCGTCGGAATCACAAGTCTCAAGGAAATGAATCATTCCTAAACAAACCCAGCAGCGCCTGCTGCCGTCGGTGCGGCTGAGCCGGGGCTCTCACAATGAGTGTGCAGAGCCATCGGGGAACAGGGAAGAGCAGTGATCAGGGAGCATTCCAGCTCCTCCCGGCTCCAGTGAGAAGCTGAAGGAGATGGGAGACATGTTCTAATTTATTTGAGCGTGTCTTGGTTCATAAGGAGGAGAAAAGTGACGGTGCCCTGCGGGGATGTTCATGCGAGGAGGTTTCCCTGCGCTGCTGCCGAGCATCCTCAGCACTGAAAAATTCAGGCTCTGAGCGGTGATGAGACACAGACAGAGCCTGAGCCCTGTGGGTGTCAGAGCAGCACGTTAATCGTGGAAGGAAAAGCACAGAGAGGCTCACGGGGTTTATGTTTGTGGTGAGTTTTGCCAGAATCGGGGATAAAAGGGCACCTGTGAGTGGTGCAGGACCCTGCACACATCCCTCTTCCACACACAGGATGGTTTTCAGGAGCACAAACTGGGATTCACTGAGTGACAAAGAGCAGGAGCCCCGACACCTTCCCAGCAGGGAGCAGCCAACACGCAGGGACAGGGACACCATCACCCTCCGGCCTGCACCAAGCACCGAGTGAAAGCTCCACATTGCATCCCAGGCTCAGCACAGCGGGGCCAGCAGAGCTTTGCCTGGAGCAAGTGCTGGGAGGGGCTGGGAGATGGGGCTGGGACTGCTCTGCAGGGATTCCCTGGGATTGAGACCCCTCTGCAGGATTCCCTGGGACCCCTCTGCAGGGATCCCTTGGGACTGGGGCTGCTCTGCAGGATTCCCTGGGACCACTCTGCAGGGATCCCTTGGGACTGGGGCTGCTCTGCAGGATTCCCTGGGGCCACTCTGCAGGGATCCCCTGGGGCTGGGGCTGCTCTGCAGGGATCCCCTGGGGCTGGGGCTGCTCTGCAGGGATTCCCTGGGACTGAGGCCCCTCTGCAGGATCCCCTGGCCCTGCGGTGTCCCTGCCAGGGGATGGCTCTGCCCTAAGGCACAGCTGGGACTGGACCCTGCTCCTCGTGCCAGTCTCATTTCTGACCTAAGAAACCGCCAGTCACCATCCCCTGAAATGGGTCAAACACCCTCCACTGCTGGACAAGTGATTCCCAGCTAGGACGAGGCACCTCAGGGCACCCAAAATATCCCCCAAGTGTCCTCCTCAAAGTGGTGATGGCCACGGCGCCAGGACTTTCCAAGACAAAGCACAGAGCTCCATCCCTCCATGCTCGATGCCACCCTCCCACCTCTGGCACGGGGAGAGGGCTGATGCCACCCTGCCCCCATCGGGATTGCCTGGACTCAGCCATGCAAACAGCACCCAGGGAAACGGGGAAAGGCATCACCATCCCACCC
Source organism: Onychostruthus taczanowskii (assembly GCF_017590055.1). Lineage (NCBI taxonomy): Eukaryota > Metazoa > Chordata > Aves > Passeriformes > Passeridae > Onychostruthus > Onychostruthus taczanowskii. The sequence continues at coordinate 2,090,848 of NW_024505229.1, read as the reverse complement.
TTAACACTTTCTCCAGCTGAACAACACCCCCAAAGCCGAGCCAAGGGCCCAGCCGTGCTGTGGGTGGGACCAGAGCAGGGGGTGCAGGGCAGCAGCACCAGCTCCGGAGGAGTGAGAATTCCAAGGATATGGCCCTGCCTACAGCACCCTGTAACCATCGACTCAACAAATGCTCTGGGTTGGAAGGGACCTTATAGGTAATCTATGACAAAGATCATATAATATCCTGAAATCCCTTCTTTCCCTGCTCCCATATGACTGCCTTGCAGGGGGGATGCCGGGGCACTGAGCTCTCCTTGCAGGTACACACAGAACTGAGGCTAAAGGGCAAAATAAGGCACAGTTAAACCCTATTTGAGGCACTGAATGACTGCATCTTTTACTGTTTGCACTCCCAGCTTTGCAGCCTGCCCAGAGATGGTTTGCTAAAGCATTTAAAAATAGGGAAAACCAAGCCCTGCTTCCCTCCGGCGGCGGTGGAGCCTCCGTGTGCTCGCACCAAGATATGCATATTTTAAAAGCTTGGCAGGAGAGGGCTCCAAACTACACAATTAAACAGATTTTACACACAACACTCCCCGTACACGCCAAGCACTGCCAAACACCCTTTCCTTGTGCTGCATCCCTGCAGGAGACCCCTTCGGAGCAATGACCCTGGCTGGCTCCTTATTCTGCCGGGGAAAGCACTTGTCTGCCCTTTGCCGCTGCTTAATTGTGCATAAAAGGGGGATTAAAAACAAAAACGACTTCTTTTGTCAAGGGATGGAGCGGGAACAATTGCCTGGGAGGAAATTTAACCCTCCTGGAGGAAAGAGATATCTCCAGCGCTTGTCTGTGTCCACACGTGGGGTGGGACGGATACTGCTCTGCTCAGGCCACCCCAGGCACCCGAAGGGCATCTATTGTGCTGCAGAACAACAGAACCTTTTGAAGGAGTGTTCAGGCCTAAAAACACACACACACACACTCACACACACACACACACACAAAAAAAAAAAAAAAAAATGGGGCAAAGAAGCAGGAGAAAAAAGGTGATGGTGTCAAAGCACCAAGTGAAGGGGCCAGGGTTGCGGCTGCTGCACCCCCCAGCACCAAGGATGTGTCTCAAGGAGGCATCCAGGGATGAAACAGGGGAGCAGGTCCTAAAATACAGGCAGAGGGAAAGGGAGACTGACAGCAATCTGTGAAAAGAGAAAACAGGAGGTACAAGGCTCTACAGCACCCAGTGCCCTGTGTGGGGGTTGGAACAAGATGTTCTTTAGGGTTGTTTTCAACCCCAACCTTTCTTTGACTCTGTGATAAACTGAAGGCACCCACGGAGCAGCTCCAGCCTCCCAGGGGTGGGAGCTGCCTCTTCCATCCTCACTCCCATCCTTCAGTGTCACTGTGTCTCTCAGGTGACAGGCACAAAGGACAGGGGTGGGGAGGATATTGCTGGAGAGCAGGGATTGCCCAGAGCTGCAGGCACCCACTCCCCTGCTCTTGGGGTGCTGGGAAGCACCAGCCAGAGCCCGTGGTAATGCCCTTTCCTCCATTTAATGTAGTCAGCCGGGTCTGGGCGAGCCCTTTGCCTCACACTGATGCTAATCCCCTAATGCTGCCCCTTTAAGCACATTAGGGACAGGCCAGCCCAGCACAGCCCAGGCTCCTCTGGAACTCCCCAGTGGCTGCTGAAACTCTGCCTTGTCCTAATAGAGCGCACAGCAGGAGAGCAGAGCCACTTAAACAGCTGGCTGTGGAGAGCCCAGGGTTTCAGGGATCTCTCCAATTCCTGGCACAACATGTGCAGCAGCCAGTGCCAGAGGAGCTGTCAGACCACGGAACAGAAGGCATTTATCAGAGTCACTGAATGGTTTGGGTTGGAACGGATCTTAAAGATCATGCAGTTCCAGCTCCCTGCCATGGGACACCTTCCACTAGAGCAGGTGGCCCAGGTGGCTCCGTTTCTCTCACTGAATGGCACCCATGAGACAGCAGAGAGGGAGGATGCAGAGAGGACAGAACATCCAAAGGATGTTCCCAGTTTTCCACTTCCACTTTTGGGGGTGTATCTAAAAGACAGCAGCAGAGAATTGTTGTCTTTCAGTGATACCACTCAGTACTGAAAAGTATTTTTCTGAACATGAAAAAGGGGAAGTTTAGGTTAGATCTTTTTTGCCCAGAGCAGCTGTGGCTGGCCCATCCCTGGAAGGGTCCAAGGCCAGGTTGGACAGACCTTGGAGCAACCTGGGATAGTGGAATGTGTCCCTGCCCATGGCAGGGGTGGGATTGGATGATCCTTAAAGTCTCTTCCCACCCAAACCAAAATTCTGGAATTTTACCAGAGCCAAACTAGCAGCTGTGGCTGGCCCATCCCTGGAAGGGTCCAAGGCCAGGTTGGACAGACCTTGGAGCAACCTGGGATAGTGGAATGTGTCCCTGCCCATGGCAGGGGTGGGATTGGATGATCCTTAAAGTCTCTTCCCACCCAAACCATTCTGGAATTTTACCAGAGCCTTTTACCCCAGTGGGTGAAGAGGTTTCCTTGTTACCTCTCCCATAAAGTATCTTTTACTGTCAATAAAATCCCTCTGCTCCTACAAAATACCCCAGTGGGTGAAGAGGTTTCCTTGTTACCTCTCCCATAAAGCATCTTTTACTGTCAATAAAATCCCTTTGAAACTACTCTGCTCCTACAAAATCAGTCAGGGAGGAGACAGGAAAACAAACCAACAGCCTACAAGGTCTCTGCTTATTTTAGAAGACAGAGAAACTGAAAATTGTTCTGTGCCATTTCAAGAACATGTGGCTTCCCTACCCTGTGCAGCTGCCACGGGGAAATCACCAACCCAGAACTCATCTGCAAACTCTCCAGAGAGCCATGTTTCCACTGCTCTTTAACTCAGACCCTCCTTTTAGGAATAGGCATGTGGGAAAGCTTTAATAACTATAAAATTTAATAAAAATAAAAGAGAATAACAATAAAAAGTGAGAGCTTGTAGGCAGAAATGACATTTCAGCCAACTGGCAGCCAGGGTGAAAGGCACACTGAGGTGTTCCCAGTTACCCCAGACAAGGAATCCCAGTTATCCTGGACAAGGGATCTCAGGTTTGTGACTTCCCATGATGTTCCAGAGCATCCCCCTAATAAAGATCATCTCTTGCACCCTCAGCTGATGAAAACTCTGGTAGCTCCAATAAAACCATCACACCCCAGCAGCCGAGGAGGGGCTCTGATGTTTTTCTTGGGTTTATTGACTGTGGCTAAGGGAGGGTGCTGCAAACCATCTAGATCCTTCTGAGTCTGGGAAAAATCCCAGATAAACTGCAATTTTGGCATGGCCAGCCTCTCTCAGGACAAGGCCCCCTCTCCACAGCCTTGGGAAAGGTGTGACTCGCACAGGTCAGGGCCAAATTTCTCTTTGCTGTAGGTATTTAACAGCATGCCTGTTCCATGTGCTACCTTGGAGGAATTTGGCTTTTTTTAACCCAAAATCCTGCAAAACTGAGCAGAGCTGCAGCCAAGGCTCTTGAGGCCAAGCTGCTTTTGGCCTGTGTCAGTGGCAGGGGCTGGATGGGAGCACTAAACCACTGAAATCACCTTTTTAGCACAGAAGTGAAGCAATCCAGCTGCAGAGAAGCAGCAGGGTTTTCCTCCTCCCACAGCACGAAAAAGCAAATACAATCAGAGGAGCTCTAGGATGTGATCCCACTTTATCTAACATGTATAAAAATACCCAAGAGTGACAGGATAAGCTGGAGAATAAAAGTAAGCAGTGGAAGGCATGGAGTTTGTCTAAAAAAAACCAACACTATGACTCCATTGAAGTCTCCCCCGTGCAGAGCTCACCTGATCCTGTCAGATGTCCCGTGGCCCCTGGCATACACGTGAAGATGAAGCCGGTGACTTTTCCCAGCTGCATTTTTGGTTATTTTTCAATCCTGATTTTTTACTGTCCCCCTTATTTCACACAGCTGCCGAGGTTCCCTGGCCAAGCTTCCCGGCAGCTGCTCGGTGCCAGTTCCCACTGGGTTTGGGGTCGTTCTCGGTGGAGCAGGATGAACCTCCACCCCCAGATTTCACTGCCAAGGTGAGGGACAGGTGGATCTGGGGGTGCTTATTGCCTGTGGATGCTTTGTTGGGCACATGGGAGGAGCAGCGGGACAGGAACCAGGAAGGGGTTGCAGAGCCACCATGTCTTGTGGGATGGAGGAGCTGGAACCATCTGGAAAGGCTTTTTACAGGATGAGCAAGGACCAAGGGGGATGGGAGAGAGAAGGGGTGCCATGACAACCTTTGGGGGTTTCCCAGGAAACCATGGTCACCATGGCAACTGCATCACTCCGGTCGGAATTAGTGACTTCCGCTGGAAGGCGTGTTCGCCACTTTAATCTTCTGGCGATAAGCGGCTGCATCTCCTCCAAAGGCATTGCAGAACGAGGAGGAAATATCCCTTTGTCTCCGGCTGGGCGGGTTGGAGGCTCCCAGCCACAGCGAGGAGCCCGGCGTGGATCCTGCTCCGAGCCGACATCGCTCCCTGCGCCGGCGGCTCCCGAAAGCATTCCAGTCTGCCTCTCCTCTCCCTCCTACCGCACACATCCCTGCTGCACGGCCACAGACTTGACATTGGAGGAAATAATTCCATCAGGTTACAGGGGAAGGGAATCCAGAATAGAAAACGAAGGCTTAGGGAGGCTTTTTGTCTATATAAATCAGCATTGATTGCACTCGGTCTCTGACCAGATTAGAATTTCATAAATGATGTAATGGGGAGAAAAAGGGAATCTGGGATGTGCCCGTAATTGCACATCACATGTTTCAATATTAAGCATCATTTAACGATGTGGTAACAGAGACTCTCTGCAGAATTAAATGGTTATTTCCTCCCAGCCCCCTCCCAGTACACTCTGCCTCACGTTTTCCTCGTTCCTCCACCCAGTCCGAGTTTGTAATCCAACAAGTTATTTTATGTGATGGAAGGGAGATTGGCTACACACTGCCCTTAGGGAAAGAGGGGGAAATTCAGGAGCAAAGCAAGAGGTTCCCCAAAAGCCCGAAAAGCAAAGCAGCCCTGCAACACGTTGCAGAACAAACACCTGTTTTGACAGTGAGTGTGGTTTGTCTTCATCTTCCTTCTCTTTACCCTTTAGCTGTCCTCTTCTTCAGAGAATTTTAAATCCTTTTACTTTTGGATCTTTAGAAAGGAAGGATCTAAAAAAATAAAGGTATAAAAACGAGGGCACACACAGGACCGACGATGGTGCATGTTCCACACAACACCGACACACAGTCACTTTGCATTATTATTGGTATTGTTATTGGTATTGTTTTACCGCATCCTCGGATTTTGTTGCTGTTCGTTTGGTTTGGGTTTGTTTTAAACATCCGTAAAGATCTTTTTGATGTTCACACAGTTGGGATTGTTTGTGGTTGTGCAGTTGCCTGCTTTAAAGGCAGCCTGTTTGAATGCACTGTGATTGATCCCCCCTTCCTCAATCACCATGTACTCGGACTTGCTGAGGGTGGAATTGCTGCGAGCCTTCTTCATCTCCTCGCTGGACGAGAGGTGCTGGCAGCTCCCGACGTGCATGTACTGGGCTTGTTCCTCACCTTCCGTCTCCCGGTGGTAGAAATAGTTGAAATTGGAGACGATGACGGGCACGGGGAGGGCGATGGTCAGCACCCCCGCGATGGCGCACAGAGAGCCCACGATCTTGCCCCCAATGGTGATGGGGTGCATGTCCCCGTAGCCCACGGTGGTCATGGTGACCACGGCCCACCAGAAGGCATCGGGGATGCTACTGAACCCCGAGCTGGGGTCATCGGCTTCCGCGAAGTAAACGGCGCTGGAGAAGAGGATGACGCCGATGAAGAGGAAGAAGATGAGCAAGCCCAGCTCCCTCATGCTGGCCTTGAGGGTCTGCCCCAGGATCTGCAGCCCCTTGGAGTGCCGGGAGAGCTTGAAGATGCGGAAGACCCTGACGAGGCGGATGACTCTGAGGATGGCCAAGGACATGGCTTGCTGGCCATTGCCTTGCCGCTCAGCCAGCTCTGTGCCCAGGGTGATGAAGTAGGGGATGATGGCCACAATGTCAATGATGTTCATGATGTTCTTGGAGAAGGTGGCCTTGCTGGGGCAGGCAAAGAAACGGACCAGCAGCTCAAAGGAGAACCAGATGATGCACAAAGTCTCCACCACAAAGAAAGGGTCGGTGAAGGATGACACCATGGAAACAGGCGAGGATGAGGAGTTGGTGAAGACATCAGGTGGGAGAGGGCCGCTGCCTGTCCCGAAGGTCCCCCCAGTTCCCTCATAGTCATGATCATCCCTGAATTCAGGCAGGGTCTCCAGACAGAAGATGACAATAGAGATAAGGATGACCAGGACAGACACAATGGCAATGCCTCGGGCTGGCCCAGAGCTCTCGGGGTACTCGAAGAGGAGCCACACCTGGCGCTGAAACTCCTTCTCGGGAAGCGGCCGCTGCTCCTCCCGAATGAAACCCTCGTCCTCCCGAAACTTCTCCATGGCCTCCTCCCCCAGCTGGTAGAAGCGGATCTCCTCGGAGAAGATGTCGATGGGGACATTGACGGGACGCCGGATGCGCCCGCCCGACTGGTAGTAGTAGAGGATGGCATCGAAGCTGGGACGGTTACGGTCGAAAAAATACTCATTGCGGAGGGGGTCGAAGTAGCGCATCCTCTTGCGGGGGTCCCCCAGCAGCGTCTCGGGGAACTGTGCCAGGGTCTTGAGCTGGGTCTCGAAGCGCAGCCCCGAGATGTTGATGACCACGCGCTCGCAGCACTCGTGCTCCCCAGCGCCCGCGGGCTGCCCGGCGGGCACGGCCGCTGCCGGGGGCTGATCGTAGCGGTCCCCCCCGAGCAGCGCAGGGGGATGCTGGGGCTCCTCCAGCAAAGGGTCTCCGCCGCCGCCGCCTCCCACCACGGTCATGCTGCCTTCCTCCCCTTCTTCGCCCTCTTCCTCCTGCTGCTCGGGGCCCGGCTGGGGGGCGGCGGGGGGCAGCTGCTCGGTGTAGCCCAGGTTGTGGTGGCTGCTGGTCGAGCCGCCCCGCGGCTGCCGGCCGGCGGAGGAGGCGGCCGGAGAGTAGAGCAAGCTCCGGCGCTCGTCCATAAAGGTGTGGGGCGGAAGGGGAAGGGGGGGGAGGGGGGATCCGAGAGGCGGCAGCCGAAGCCTCTTCTTCCTCCTCTTCCTCCTCCTCCGGGCGGAGAGGGAGCAACAGCCGCCCAACTCCTCCAGCGGCTGCCGCTGCTCTGAAGAGCTGAGGCTCTTCTCAAAAAATCCGCCCCCAGCCCTGGCACCGCCTCACTCAGTCACCGCTCCCGGAGACACCCACCAGCCCCCCGGCCCTGCCCCGCAGCCCCCCGCCATCTGCGGGGACCCCCTCCCCTGCCCCTGCTTGGGGGAGCCCCATCCACCCCCAGGCAGCGCCGAGGGGCTTCAGTCTCCTCCCGGGAGCATCCTTTGCTGCTCAGCGGGCTGCAAGCAGGGAGAGGGGTTTTTCCTGGCAGAACCGCTGCCTAGAAAGAGTTTTTCTGCCCTTCCCCAGGTGGAATGCAATTTTGACTCTGATTTTGGCGTTTGCCTGTTGGTTTTCAGCTACGGTTTCACACGGTGGGAGGCTGTGGGCAGTGGAAAGCCGACAGCGTGGCCAGACCCAACAGTTGTTTTGAATCAGCGTCTGGGTTAGGCTGGGGATTGTTTTTCTCTGTCTAGGAGAGCGTGTGCATGTGTGTGTGTCCATGAGTGTGGGTGCACACGTGTGTGTGTGCGTGTGCTTCCCCCACCAAAATAAACCCAGAAGCAAAGCTGAGCCAGCCCTCGACCAAGGAGGTTCCAGGCTGAACCCAAACCTGCATTTCAGACTTTCCATCAAGAAAGCCAAACCCCTTATATTTCTTTTTCTTTCTTTCTTTCTTTCTTTCTTTCTTTCTTTCTTTCTTTCGTCTTCAGTTGGTCTTAAGCAAATAGTTCAATTGTGAGCAAAAGGGACTTTTTCAGGCAAAAACCTCCTCTGCAGGAGCCCAGAGCTGGAAAACACCCCATCCCCAGGAGATGTGCATCAGGGACAACCTCTGATCTCTGCACTCCCAGCTCTCCCCCCAATCCCCATTTTTCCAACCCCCTGCAATAGCTGAAATGCTTTAACTCCCAGCCATGGGAGTTTAGGCAATTCAGGGAGCTCCCACCTTGGGAAAAAAAGTAATGAAATGGTTTGGGTTGAAAGGGATTTTAAAGCTCATCTCATTCCACCTTGTATTGGACCAAGGCCTCGACCATGAAGGCTGGGGAGAGGACAGGAGGGAGCCTATGTTCCCTTCCTGAGCCAGATGGGTGGTCCTGCCGTGATGGGGATTAAAAACCCTCCACCATCCCCAGTTGAGCTCATAATGCCAGTTATTTTTAACCAGCACAGCCTCCAGAAGGTAGGGAGAACAACAGATGAAAAGATCAAACTTATTTATACTTTAAACCAGAAACAAGCTGTCCAAAATACCCATGTCTGGGGAAGGAACAACAATAAATATTGGTGCAAGAGCCGACTCCAGACTCTGGCAGATGAAGAGTGAGGATGGAGCCTGGCTGAGCTGAGCCCACCCACCTCTTTGCTGACAGAGGGGAAACACCCTCTGCTACCAGAAACCCGGGAGAATTCCAGAGGGAATGGTCCCAGCAAGGTGTGCATGGAAAGGTGGATGCTCACCCATGCCCCCTCACAAGGAGAGTTGTCTCCAGGCCATGTTACCCCACCCCAGACTTGGACACAAGTCCCTTGTTTCCACTTCCATCCTTGGCTTTAAGCCCCAATTTTAACACCTGTTTTTCTTGAGGGTGTGGATCTCCTGGGAGAAGGGAGTTGGAAAGTTGGTCCCCCACCATTCCTGCAGCAGTTTGTGGTGCTAACCAACACCATGCTCCCAGTGACAGCATCCACTCCTCCCTCACAACCCACAGCATCTTCCAGACATCCCAAAACCTAGACAAGGCAGGAAGCAAAGCCCTGGGGCACCATTAACCCTTGAGCTCCCCTTATGGCCTGTAGGTTGGGGAAAATTCCTCTAAGCAACAGTTCACACACAAGTCTGAGGCTTTATTTTCATGAAAATGAAATAACCATCATCCCTTCACCACATATATATGTGTAGCTTGTCTGGCTCATCCCTTTTCCCTGCTAGGATTTCTGCCAATAAATCAGTGTTGTCTGGTTTAAGGCAAACAAATGAGGCTGCCTCAAACCATAAACATTTATTGAGGACACAAGGCTTGAGGCACAAGGTGTAACTTCCATAATTGCAATAATTTACTGTGCATCTGTCAGGGGCAAACCCATCAGGAATTACCGCAGAGAGAGCCACAGACCTTTGGGATGCTGCTTGGAAAAGCCTTTCCTTTAAGAGCAGCAGGATTAAGTCCTTACCCCACAGCTGCAGCACAGCAGCAGACATTAACCCTTGAGCTCCGGTGGCTTTGGTCGGGTGTCGCGCTGGGATTTCTCCCGGAGCTGGCGGCCCCAGCACGCCGTGGCCTCCTGGCCCTGTTTACTCCTCCGCTGCTTCCCTGTAATCCTATCAAAGCCAATTAGGCTGTGCCAGGCGAGCAGCAGCGCTGCAGGCAGAGAGCAGCCGAGGGGCAGAGCCTCCCCAGCCCTTCCCCGCAGCTCCTGCCTTCCCCTGGCTCTCCAGCCGAGCTTTGAGGCAGCATCGGGGATGCAGCAACAGCATCACCTCCCCCGTGAGCTCCCTGCCAGCCTCACACGCCCTCTCTGCAGGGGTTTGCATCCAGGAGCTGCACGAGCCCGGCATTTGTCAAGCAGAAACAGAGGTGGTTCTAGGTCAGGCTTCAAAGCCTGGAGGTCTGAGCACAAGGGAAGGCGATAAAAGCCCAGGGGAAGGGGCATCTCCCTGGTGTCCAGCCTGGCCAAAGCTTTCCCATAAACTGGGAGCCCATGCAGCACCAAACCATCTCCTCTAGGCTGTGGTCTGCTGTCTAATGCGAGATGTCCCAGTGTTCCCTCTGCAAATTTCCTTCTGCTTTTTCATCCATCTCTTCTGCTGCATCTGGTCTCAACAAATTTGATTTTGTTCCTAACGGCCATTTAAGAAATCCCCCTGTGCAATGGTCCACAGGCTGCCCTGGAACAACACATGCAGTTTCTATGAGGAAGCAGAGCAAACATTGCTCTTTTCCTCCCTTAATGGCCTTCTCAGGGCCCATTTCCAAGCAGAGGGGATGAACAACTTCCCTCTTTCTCACAGCCAGACCCAGACCATGAGGGGAATTCCCCCAGCATCCCTCCCCCGGGGGACATGGGCTGCACAAAACATGTGGGAGCTTCACCCCAGCTCTCAGTTACTCCCAGCCATGGGGCTGCCTTGGCATCCTGCTTCCACCTTGAATTTTTCCTTCCTTCTTGATGAATCTCACTGCCTCTCAAGCAGCGTTTTGGGGTTGTCCTTCTCCCCCCAAAGCTCCCCTTGGTAGCATCAGCAGCCAGGCCATGTGTACAGAATCCAGCCTGGCTGTGAGCAGGATCTCACCCCCCTCCTCTCCTCCCTCCTGTTTCAATGGGAACTCTGCTTCCATTGATAAATCTGGGACAAATCTGCTCATCTTTACTTTGCAGGATCAGAAACCTCTCAGCAGACACGCAGTTACAATAATACCTTAATGCACTGCAAATGCATTGTCTGTCCTCCCACAGCAAAGCCCCAACTGCTCCAGCCAGGCAGTGCAGCTTTATCTCCCTCCAGGTTTCTTCTCTCAGGAACTCGAGCCCTCCCGTGCTGCTCAGAAGGGACAAATGTACTCGGGAAAGGCTCAAGGTTGTCACTGAGGTCACCAATCACAGGCAGGACTGCAGGGATGGCTGGCAGCAAACACAGTTCAGCATCAACCCAACCTTCTGAGATGAACTTGGAGCAATCACAGAATCATGGAGTTGTTTATGTTGGAAAAGCTCTCTAAGGTGATGGTGTCCAACTGTCCACCTAACTGCCAAGGGCAACCATTAGACCATGTCCCCAGGTGCCACATCCATGTGTCTTTTAAATCTCTCCAGGGATGGGGACTCCACCCTGTGGAGACTGTGATAGTGCCATACCTTGGGAAAGAAATTTCCCCTAATATCCAACCTGAACCTCACCAGCACAACTTGAGGCCATTTCCCCTTGTCCTGGCTCTCAGCAATCAGGCAGTAAGAAAACACAACCTCTGGCTCCAGACTGGCCAGTCCTGCCGTCCTCATGCCATCCTCACCTTCTTCCTTGTGGAGACAGGAGGTGGGAGCATCCCTGCAGTCTGTGAGCTCACACTCTTCCAGAAGAACTCGGATGCTATCCCCAATGTGCTCCCAGATGGGGCCATCTCATTCCCAGAAATCAGGGATCCTATCTCATCTCCTCACCGAGCCACAAAAGCATCCAGTGAGGGTTCCCTCTCTGGGGTAAGACAAATTCTCCACCAACGCCATCCAGGGAGACAGTGGGAAGGATGGGAACTGAGTCTTGGTTTCCCAGGATGGATTTAGAGCTCTAACTCTGGAGCACACCATTCCTATTCCTGTCACTGTCTTAGTCAGACTCCAGGTATAGCTCAGCCGTGGAGTGGATCCTTCAATCCCTGCGTGCCTCAGTTTCTCATCTGTACATTGAGGGAGTATTTCTCACCTCCCACCTGGAGTCTATTTCAATCCTACACCAGAAGCTTTTCACTGCACTCCCAGTTGCAGAGTTGGTCCTCCTTTCTCAGTTGAGAAAGATACTGAAATATGGAAGAGGGAGGAAAATCCAGTGCTGTGTAAACCCTGCAGCTTGCTCAGCCCTCGGCACAGGTGGAAAGCATCACTGGGAGCTCCCCGGGGAGCACTGGGGATGCCTCTCTCACACAGGACATTTAGCTCCAGGCACAGCAGGACCCCAGACACCCTGGGATCCTCTCCGACTGCTGGACGCCTTCAAAGAACAGGCAGGGGGGAGGGAGGGGAAGTGAAAATTGAACTGATACCCCAAAGTAACCGAGCGTGGACAGCAGCTATTTTTCATGGGTTGTTTCCCACAAAGCTGAGGATTGAGCAAGAATATTTCTTGGGAAGTGAAGAACAAGTTCCAGTGGCTAAAAAAGATCAGACAAATTACTCAACATCACCGTCATCAGTTGGCTTTAATGGAGCTAAATCCCATTCAACCTTTGGGGATCCAGGGGTTACAGTTCAGGATGGAGTTAGACCTATTTCAATATCCTAAAAATGTGATTAACAGGGTGGGATTATGATGGCCAAACAATGTCAATGCAAATTCCACTGCAATGAGGATCACATTCCAAGGCCTCCACAATGACAGCAAAATGATACCAATGACTCCTGTTGCAGGGCATTATTTGGTCATTAAGGTCTAAGATTACATTGACAAAGCAATTTAACCACAAATCCTGGGAGACAACAGTGTTTTCATTACCATTGTCCGCAGCAGGGGAAGATGAGCTGCATTTCAGAGAGGGGAGCAGGAAAATCAGGGACACCTCAGGGACTCAAGGTGATGCTGGAAGAGCACCAATGCTAAGCCAGACAGCATAAAGATGTGAAACCCCCAACTTCTGGCAGTAAAAAGCATCATGTGGGCCAGGGGGGACTGTTTGGCCCCTGAATAATTTATTCCGTGAATGTCACCTGTGGTTGTGATTGGTGACAGTCACTCAGTGAGGTGACACAAGCCCTCACAGCCCCCTAAGCAGAGCAATGCCATCCCACAGCAGGGAAAGCCCTTGGTGTCAGCCCCTACAACCAAAACCAGCAACTGATCTCCCCCTAAATGAATGCGGTTGGAAAAATTTTCATTAAAATATGGGCTCAGTCTCTTTCCAACAGTATTTTAAGCTGAATTTTCAGAGGATGTTCAAGACATTCTGGGCGATTTGGTGCCTAACTCCAGCCGCACAAACAACTCTGTTTTTAAGGGAAAAGGTTTTGCCTTCCATAGAAAACCCAGGGAATCTGTAAATCACTGCTGTGCCACAAAGCATCCCTTGTGCAGGCTCAGAAGTTTATTTTTGAAACACGCCCTCTCCACCTTTTCCCCACTCTTTAGCCAGTTTTATTCAGAAAAATAAATTGCATCAGAGAAATGAAGCAATTTTTCCCATGTTGGGTAGCTGGGCTGGAGCCATCCTCGACCCTCCTGTGCCTGGCACCAGGCACCAGAGCCTCTGAGCAATGAGATCCGTGGGAGCTGGGCGAGGAGGAGACGTTTGGAGGGCAGGGAGCTGTCTCAGCCAAGCACAGATCCTGGTGACAGCCACAAGGACGCCTGGCAGCTGTCAAGGACCTTCAAACCCTGGTTTGTCTCTTGGATTTTTCTGCCTTTCCACAATCCTCCCAATTTTTCTGTGACTTTTCATTTGCTCGTTCAGTGAACATTGTGTTAGAAAGGAGTGAAATGGAATCTGAGGCTGCAGGAGTTTGACTGACACAGCCCAGGAGCAAACAATGAGGGATGAGGCACTGCCATCATGGTGTGCTCCAGTGGGACACTTGGTCCCTGGGTCAGGCGTTGATGGAGAAGAGCCATCATTTATTGAATGACAGAATCCCAGAGTGGTTTGGGTGGGAAGGGACCTTAAATCCCATCCCATTCCACCCCTGCCATGGGCAGGGACACCTGCCACTATCCCAAGTTGCTCCAAGCACCATCCAACCTGGCCTGGATGGGGCAGCCACAGCTTCTCTGTGGCTTCAACACCTTGAGCTTGGAGAAAAACCAGCCCTTGGGGAGCAAGGCTTGTTCTCCCAGAGCATCCCAAATCTCAAAGGATGAAGAGGGTTCGGCAGTCTAACCCAGCTCTGGGTACCCCCAGCCCCACTGCAACTATGAAACCCAAAAAAACAAACTGAGGGACCTCTGCCTTCACCAAAATCACACACCAGGTTTTGCATTATGTGAAACTTCTGGTGGTTAAAGCAGGAAACACACAGGGAGAGGAAACCGAGAAGGGAGAGAAAAATCCTCTTTTGTAGTTCACATTTTTATTCCTTCTAACACACACAGGAGCAAAGTCACTGTGGTAGAATTACCCTGAAGCCATCAGACTTCCATTAGAGTTTGATGAAATCATGGAAAGAAACAGAGTGACTCTGCCTGGCTGCAGTGAGAGAGCCACAACAGAGACCAGGATGCTCCTGAGGACTGGATTCCACACACCCCCCTCCCCCCCCCAGCAACTCTGTCCTTGGGCTTTTGTTCTCAAAGGTAGTGACTAAACACAAAATTAAAACCTGCACAGGCCACCAAACCAAACACATTAGTGCAGCCCCAGCTTCTTGGCCTCTGTTCATTAATGTTTGGGCAGTGGTTTGAGAGAAAAAAAACACACCCTGAACACAGGTCTAATATTGTCATCATTCCCCTTCCAGCTGGAAATCCAGAGGAAATTCTCTTCTGCCTCAGGATTCTTCTGTCTGTCCTGCTCACCTTCAGGGCCAGTTTAACCCTCGACCAGCAGTTCTGGGAACTGGTTTGTTATAAAAACCCCTCCTTCAGCTGTGAGGTTGTTATTGAAGGGTCATTTTGTGCAAGCAAGATGAATTTATTTGCAAGCACAGGTGGGGAATTTAGCTTTTGCTGCAACATCAGGATGCTGGTAGAGCTGCATTTAGCTGACACATCTGGATGCTGGTAGAGCTGCAGAGCCTGCAGGTACAGCTGGAGCTCCCAAATGTTCCCATGGGCTTCATTTCTAGCTGGAAAACCCAAACCAGAAAAAATTCGGAGCAAAGGAATTTGTCTGAAAAGGGCTCAGAGACCTGAGCTCTGCAGCTCAACCCTGTGATTTATTTTTAATCAGATTTCCTGCTTGTCAGCTGCAGCACTTCTAGGGAAAACCCTGAGGCCCCACTCAGAAATGTCCTGTTTGCAAGGCTGAAAAGGGGGTGATGGGGAGCAGATGAGTCATTTTTTACCTTTTTAATCATCCAGTCAGGACTGGGGTGTGATGGGACAGTCCAGGCAGGAGGTGACCCACAAGTGCCACAGGTCAGTTTCCCTTTGCTGACCCAGGTCCTTTCTAACAAGAGACAGCAATAATAAATTAATTCTGAAACAATTACCACAATATTCTCCCAAATGACTTTTCTTACACAATCTCCAAAACAACCATGTTCCTTTTTTTCCCTTTTCTCTAAATAACAATACAGCCAATTTGGGGGTGAGTTTTTGGGGGGTGGAATGGAGGATTTCTGCAGGCTGCCTGTTGGTTTTGCTTTGATATATTCGGAAAAACATGTCCTGGCTGGGCTTGGGGACACCGGAAAGGCTGATCCGCTCTGTCACCTGTGACAGTCACCCCAGCAACAGCTCGGCTGCCAGCAGATGCAGGAGAGGATGCTGACTCACTGCCTGCTTCGCTTGTGCAGCTCACCCTTCACAGAAAGCATTGCTGAAGTCTTGCTCTTCCTTTCCTTTCACCCCTGCCCTTAAAAAATTAATTAAGAAACCTTAATCATAAATGGACCCACAAGAAAAAAAAAAAGTAGCAGCCACTAGCAAAGAGAAGTGTTATTCCACTATGAAATTCAGCTGGGTTCCAAAGGCAGTGCCCACTGTTAATTCACTGGAGTCATTGCACACAGAAATTACTCTGAGATGGAAGAGTTTGCTGCAAATATAGATCATTGAATGATTAACAGCCTGGAGGCAGCAAGGGAAGGGAGGAGACTTGAGGGGCCTTTTTAAAACAGGAACTGTCCCCTAAACAACCAAGTCTCCTCTTCCCTTTAACCCTGCTTCTGTCTGCTGCTTCCTTTCCTTTTCAGTGTAAATCTGGTGATTTCTCTGCTGCTTTGTTCCCCTTCTTCTCTTGGGGAAGCACAAAATGAGATCCAAAACCGCCTAGTCAAGTGAAAGACACTTGACTTTGTCTTTTTCTCAGCTTTTCCTCCTGGTAAAGTAATTTTGGCCGGTGAGTGATGGGAGCAGAGTAGAGGCAGAGGATGGAAATGCCGGTGGGAGTGGGACCAGGGGTGGCTGGCAGAGGGGATGTCATGGAATTCCCCACCAGGACATGCTTCTACAGCTTCCCTCTGGACAGCAAAGCTCTATGTCACCCCTACTAATCTCAACTGGGAGATGCTTTTTTAATTGCCAGGATTTATTTTAGCATTTGATTCCAGGTCCCTCCTGAGGAGCATCCAGGTACCCCTGACACACGGTAATGCTGCCCTTGCCAGATGTGGCCAAGTGTGGGCTGGGTTCTCCCTGTGCTGCCCCCACCTCCTGTCACCCAGCAGGGATGGAAGACTTTCACTCAGAGGGTGAATTCCCAGCTCTCATGCAGCACAGAGCAAGAGAAAACCCTGCACAAGATATTATCATTGTTAATATCTTCCCAACCCTCAGGAGGTGCCTGAAGATGCTAGGGAGGGGGAGAAACAGAGGATGAGTTGTGACTCACAACTGGGAAATTCACGAGGGTGGCAGAGCTTGTTAGAGAAAATCAACCCAAAAATCCCTCCTTGCTCAACAGTTGTCATAAGCCAGAATTCAACAGGGAAATCCTGCTAAATCCTGCTGCTCCTGCAACACACAGAACCACCTTCGGCACTGTGGGAATGCAACGGTGCCAGGGCCCAGGGCACAGGGATAATGCAGGGCTGGGGAGATGCTGGGGCACAGAGGAAGCTCTGCTGGCCAGGGAGACCCTACACACACCCTACACACACATTTCTTCCCAGTTCACCCCCTTTCAGGTGACAACCACCACCTGTGGACACACCTCTCCAGAAGCCACTGTGCCAAAAGACCAAGTGCCATTCCCTGCAAAGAACCCCCCTGTCATCCCAGACTCACACTGAGGGTGACCTTGTCACCAGCCCAGAGCTCTGAGTGCCACCTCCAGACATTCCTTGAACACCTCCAGGGATGGGCACTCCAAACCTCCCTGGGCAGTTCCAAGGCCTGAGCACCCTCTCCATGGGGAAATTCCTGCTGATGTCCATCCTGCCTGCCCTGGCCCAGCCTGAGGCCGTTCCCTCTCCTCCTGTCCCTGTTCCCTGGGAGCAGAGACCGATCCCCCTGGATGTCCCCTCCTCTCAGGAGCTGTGCAGAGCCACAAGGTCCCCCCTGAGCCTCCTTTTCTCCAGGATGAGCCCCTTTCCAGCTCCCTCAGCCCCTCCTGCTGCTCCAGACCCTTCCCCAGACATGCTCCAGCCCCTCAATGTCCTTCTTGTCATCAGAAACCCAAACTGACCCCAGATTGGAGGTGAGGCCTCAGCAGTGCCGAGAGCAGAGGGACAATCACTGCCCTGGGCCTGCTGGACACACTGTGCCTGACCCAAGCCAGGTGCCACTGGCCTTGCTGCATTTTATTAGAAATGTGCTCCAGTGATGCTCTCTAGTATCACAGAATCCCAGAATCACTAAGTTTGGAAAAAACCTGCAAGGCCAACAATTCCAACCTGTGTCTGGTCTCCACCTTGTCACCCAGCGCAAAGGACCGATGTCAATATGCAGTCATTTCTTGGTCACCTCCAGGGATGCGGACTCCACCAGCTCCCTGGGCAGCCCCTTCCAATGCCCAAACACCCTTTCCATAAAGAAATTCCCCCTTATGTCCAGCCTGAACCCTCCCTGGCACAGCTTGAAGCTGTGTGCTCTCATCCTGTCGCTCTTTGCCTGGAAGAAGCAGCCAGCTCCCATCTTGCTACAACCTCTTTCCAGGTGGAGAAATCATCTCCTTTCAGATTGAGATGCTGCTGGCAGATCCACCTCCTGCTCCTGCTCCTGCTCCTGGCACGGGGAATGACTCAGAGAATGTGTTTTTCACCTGCTGCCTCCTGCACAGAGCTGCAGCTGTACCTGCCTGTGCCCATGCCTGCTGCTGGCCTTCCACAAGAGCTTTTAATAGCTCTGCCATGGCAGCAAAGAGGGTGAGAAGTGTCTCTGCAGCTGAACTGGAAATGCCTTTTAATGAGGATGATTCATGGTAGCTCCCAGCCCTGGTGTCAGCCCCAGCACCATGGACACAGCGCTGCCCCTTGCTGACATTTCATCACCAGGAGCTCTGCAGCATGGAAGAGACAGGGAACTGGGACCTGAGACTGATGTCTGCTCATCTGCATCCAAAACAAAGAGGTATTGGATGGGTTGAGCCCCTAAGTTTGCAGGAATGGCCCAAAATTGATGTGAGCAATAATGCAACCACCTCCTCCACGTGCCCAGCTCAAGGACAGGGATACAGCCACAGAGCAGGGACAGGAGAAGTCCTGGACCTGGATTTCGGAGGCTGCTTCACCATTTAAAGATACCTGAACTGCAAATCAGGGCCAGGGAAATGCTAGGAGGCTCAAGCCGGGTTGCCCAGAGTGGCTGTGGCTGCCCCATGCCTGGCAGTGTCCAAGGCCAGGTTGGATGGGGCTCGGAGCACCTTGGATAGTGGAAGGTGTCCCTGCCCATGGCAGGGGTGGCATGAGATGGGCTTTAGGGTCCCTTCAGCCCAACCCATTCCATGATTCCATGAGTCAGTGCCCACATCTAGTCCAGCCCATCATTCCTTAGCCCAGGAAATAGATTCATTCAACAGTCCGTGAAATCATTCCTGAGTCCATGAAACAGATAACTGGGACTGTTTCCCAAGGTGATGAAGAAAATTTGGGGGGAAAAGAGCTAAACCACATGTTCCCCCATCCTTGTCACCAAGGGCCTGCAATGCCCTGTGGTGCCTCAGTCCCCTCATCTGTGTTTAAAAGGGTTGCAGGTATTGACATTCCTTCCTGAAGTACCCCGAAATCTAGGAAAGACGCAATTAGGGGTGGCAGTTATAATTATTCACACCCTCCTAATGGATCTTTACAGCCCATCAGGGCTGTGTTTGGATTCTAACATTTGTTAGAAAGAGATAAAAGCTCTCTTCCCTGATGGTGTGAAGACTTTCGGGCTCTCTTTGATGTGCTGCGGCTTAATAGCCCCTTCGTTTGATTAATTTTCATTTCTGCCGTCGGTCTTTAAGAGCTGCCACACAGACTTTGTGAATGGATTGGAGGAGACGGAGCAGCGATTCCCCCCGCCCCGAGCTGCTCCCATTCTCATTAATACCAATCCCTGCAGGGCGAACTCCCAGCCCGGCGCTCGTGTTCGAGGCAGCCGAAAATAGCAGCGTTTATAATAACAATAAATAACGGGCAGGCGCTCACAACCATGAAATGCCTCCGACGGATCTGGGGCGGGAGGGGTTGGGGTGTGGATGTGTGCGGGAAGGTCCCAAAATGCAAGTGACAGCAAGAATCGAGGCTTTTGTCAGAGTGTGAGTGCTCACAATAATTGAATCGCTGCCTTGTTACATACGGACCGATTTAGACCCTCATTATGTGTTTGGCAAGTACTTGGCATAACGAATCAATTTAAAACGGCACATGAGACTCAAGTAATTCATAATGAAACTCCAAATCAAGATTACGAGGCAAGACTAAGCCTCCTCAGCAGAAATTACCGGTTGGGAGACGAGCGGGGGTGGGAGGCAGGAGGAGGAAGCCTCTGTCACTGCCCCCACACGGCTTTGGGTCAGCATTGCCCTCTCCTGGGAATTCGGCACCCCAGAACTGCACACGTCGTGTTCCTATTTCAAGTATTTTACTCTCCTTTCACAGCCGAGGGAGGTGAGGTCTGGGCTGTGGTCACTGCTGGGTGTCCCCGGCTCCATCACATCTCCATCTTTCTACTGAAGCGACAGTCCCAAATTCAACCGGCTCTTCTCCTCAGTACTCCCATAAAAGCCCCTGTTCCACACGGCCTAGGAGCTCTGTCATCCCCCTCTGCTGATTCCAAATATTTCCCCACCCCTCAAAAATGAAAAATCACAGTTTCTACTGTGAGAAAAATCACAGTTTCTATTGTTCTACTGTTTACATCAGTGAGATGGGGAAAGACATATCAAGGAGTCATGTGGGAGGGATGAGCTACCCACAGCACGACTGGGGTGTAAATGAAGCCCAGAAAGGCTTCAAAACATCCCAAAATCATAAATCCATCAGAAAGGACAAGAGACTTGGTATAGGGCAGACAGAGCCTGGCATAAACTGTGCTCAAGCCTGGCTTTACATGCCCGAGGCAGGCAAGGAATGAACCAGCACATTCTCAGAGCCTTTCTATGCTCAGGATTTACCTCTGTGCATTTTAGGAATTATCCAGCTGGGATTAAAAATGCCTCCCACCCCTTATTATTTAAATACAGGTTTTCAGGCTAACAGAATAGAAAGAAAGAAAGAAAGACAGAGACAAGGCTTTGCTCAAGTAGAGCTGAATAATTGGGGATGACTAATACGATGTCCTGTGGGAAAGCAGAGAGGAGACTCTTGCCAGGACGCAGGCCTGGCTGATTAAACCTGCTGCCTCTACAGGACGGGTCACCTGGGGTTTCTGGGACACTGCTGGCTCCAGGTGACAGCCTCTGTCTTCTGAGGTCCGACCAGGCAGAGCTGCTGAGCCCAGGGGACTGCGCCCTGCCCTTTGCTCCTGCTCCTCTGGAGAGGTCCCACGCAAACAGAATCATGGAATCAGCATGGAGTCATTATGGAATCATCCCATGGAATCATGGGTTGGGCTGGAAGGGACCTTAAAGCTAATCACACCCCCAGCCACAGGCAGGGACACCTTCCACTACCCCAGGTTGCTCCAAGCCCTGTCCAAACTGGAAATACACACCAGAGCCAAGGGGGTGCTGGGAGCACTGGGAACTCCAGCTTGGCCGAGACACTTGAGTTACTCAGGCTCATCCCAAAGGCTCATCCCAGCAGATTTACACTCAAGTGATGCTCCCTGCAGTAATTCCTGGTTAGAGGAATTAGAGCTGCTGTTATAGGGTGACAAAAGGATGTTGCTGAACTCTTGAAAGGCAAGTGCAATCCTTAATCTGTATTATAATGTAAATTAGACTATGAAAAATATTTGGAATCCTCTGATATTCCCACTGCTGCTGATGCTGCTATCCAGTGCAGGTATTAGGGATGTGCAGCAGCAGCTTCCATCTTTTTTTTTAAGACCTTAGAACAAAAAAGATAAAAATTAGAGCTTTGTGTGTCCAGGGCACTCAATGCAAGAGATTGAAAAGAACAGTCACATCCAGTGTCATTGTGGAATAATTTTGGTTGAAAGGCATTTCTGGAGGGATGTTGTGCACAGGAACGACATGTAAGAATTGTACAGAAATATTCATGGAGATTTGCATGTTGTGATAAATCAATACTTATTTCATTAAGTTTCATTAAACAGATATATTTTTTCAATTAATTCTGAAGTTCTTAGAGGTTCAGGATTTATTCTGCAAAGTGCAGAGGTGAAGTTACAAGATCCTTTACAAGGTTATTTTGCTTATTTTCCAACATAAACACCTAAATATCCCCCGCTCAGTATTCTATCAACAGTACCATGGCCTATACAGATGTTGTTTTAGACAATATAAAATTTTTGTGGGATGGGCTGTCCATGAAGTCACAGCAACCTCCCAAAATTTTGGCAAACTTAAGGCTTCTCTTGCCTAGGTCCTGCCTACATCTCCCAGCTGGATCCATAAGGTTTTGTACATCAAATGTGCACAATCAGCTCTTTCTGTCTTCACATTTTCCCCAGATTATTCCTTTTTTGCTGAAAACACTGCTACATTTCTGTGCTCAAGGCAGGCTTTTTCTGCTTCTTCTAAAATCTGCTACAACTCAACAGAGGATGACAGAAATTCACTCCCCAAAATGTGTTCACAATTCTTCTACCCAAAACACTTCCTAGGACTCAAAACCAGAATGAAATATTCCAATTTTATCCAAGTTTCCCAATTCTTATAGATTTATTTGGAAAGCTGCAATTCCCAGGAAACCACCAGAAAATTGGGGAGGTAAAAAAATCAAAAGGGGAAATAATGAGAAATTAAAAAACTTGAGTCATGTCCTGCTCTAATGGAACTATTGCAAACATGGAGTCTGTCTAAAAGCCTTGACTTAGAGCATCTCTGGTGAGATTGGGGAGTTGGGATAGAAAACAGGGAATTTGGTTAATTGTGCCAGCAAGGGAATGTGTGTGTGCACCCACATGTGTTCCCAGGCTAACTGGGACATGGCAAAATGTGGTATGTGTGTTTTACCAGAAATTAATGTGCTCTGGTGCTGTTCTTCGTTAATATCACAGCATCCCAGGATGATTTAGGTTGGGAAAGACCTTTGGGATCATCGAGTCTGACCTGTGCCTGATCCCCATCTTGTCACCAGCCCAGAGCTCTGAGTGCCACCTCCAGACATTCTTTGGGCACCTCCAGGGATGGGCACTCCAAACCTCCCTGGGCAGTTCCAAGGCCTGAGCACCCTCTCCATGGGGAAATTCCTCCTGTGCCCACCCTGAGACTCCTCTGGCCCAGCCTGAGGCCCTTCCCTCTCCTCCTGTCCCTGTTCCCTGGGAGCAGAGCCCGACCCCCTGGCTGTCCCCTCCTCTCAGGAGCTGTGCAGAGCCACAAGGTCCCCCCTGAGCCTCCTTTGCTCCAGGATGAGCCCCTTTCCCAGCTCCCTCAGCCCCTCCTGCTGCTCCAGACCCTTCCCCAGCTCTGTTCCCTTCCCTGGACACGCTCCAGCCCCTCAATGTCCTTCTTGTCATCAGAAACCCAAAATTGACCCCAGATTGGAGGTGAGGCCTCAGCAGTGCCGAGAGCAGAGGGACAATCACTGCCCTGGGCCTGCTGGACACACTGTGCCTGACCCAAGCCAGGTGCCACTGGCCTTGTTATCCCCTGGGCACACCTGGGCTCATGTCCAGCAGCTGTCAGCAGCACTCCCACGTCCTTTTCCAGCTTTCCAGCCTCTCTGCCCCTGGCCTGGAGCGTTCCAAGGGGCTGTTGTGACCAGACTGCGAGCTGCTTGCTGTGACCATTCTGGAAGCTGCATCCAGGGGACCTCAGGAGCTGGGTCCTCCACGGACATAGAGCTGGTTCCAGGGCCATGGAGCCATGACCAGGTGAAAGCCAAGGCCAGGCAGTGTGGGGTGGGTGCCTCTGTGGCTGCAGCCCTGAGTCACCCCGAAGGAGAGCAGCTTTATGGGTTGTCACGTAACCTCCTCCTGCCACTCCATGGCTATGTAGGACACACAGCCCCCGGGGAGGCTCCAGTGCTGATAAAGCGCTCCTGATTTACTGAGTGCTGAGCTGCAACGTGTTCCTTGGCAGATGGGTCAAATCCTGCACTCGGGGATACCCAGCACACCTCTACACGACTTCACTGCGGCTCTGGATCTTGCTGGGCCAGGCAGGCAGTGTCACCATGGAGCCTGTGCACTGGAACAGGCTCCTGTGTGTCCCAGGTGTCTGTGACAAGCTGTCCCAGCACACATACAGGGCATGGAGACAGTGGGCAGGGGGGGTGCAGCCACCACTGCACCCCCTCATTGTGAGAAGAGGCGTGTGGCCATGCCAGCACTGGGAAAGGCAGAAGGAAAAGGATGAGGAAGTGTTCAGCAGCTCCCCAATGTGTGGATTTGGAGTTTTTGAGTTAAAGATTGGCTGTTCCAGGCAGATTTCAGCTCCTGCTTGTGGTACTGAGCATTTACTGTGAGTCCTCCCCAAATCCCTGTCCTTGAGGGAAGCCACTCCCAGCTGCACGTGTTCAGTGCAAATGAAGTGCAATGATTAAAAACCCTTTTCTAAGGAATCAGAGAATCATTAGGGCTGGAAAAGACCCAAGATCATTGAGTCCAACTGTTAAAGGAGACCCTCCCCTTCCATCCCCCCACCATCTGCACCAATCGATGTCCTCTCCCTTGCTGGGGAAAGGACCTGACCTTATTTCCAGTTCTCCCTCCTGCAGAGCAAGGAGAGAAGGTGACACAGTTTGGAGAACCAGCTGGGGCACATGGCAGTGCCTTAGGCATTGTTAGAGCATCCTGGAACCTTGGGCATTGTTAGAGCATCCTGGAAGATGCTCTAAACTGGGAGGGGTGACATTTTTTGGCACTGTATTCTGCAATGAGCTGCTCTAAAAATCTGACTTGCTAGTAAAATAATAATAATAATTAAAAAAAAAAAAGAAAAGAAAAGAAAAACAGCTTTGTGCTACAAAACAATTCCTGCCCCTGGTAAAACACTGCTCTGAAACACCAAGAGCCTTGGCTTAGCCATTTTTTGGGAAATGTCCCCCAAACTGGGACCACTAAGCGCTGACTAAATCCATTCTTGTTTGACAAAGAGTTTAAGGAAGTGTTCTGGGCTTCCTTGTCTGGTTGGGTGTTGGTACAACACAGATTTACCAGGAATGTTTCCTTTTGTGTTTAACATAAAAAAACCTTCTTGCCCTGTAATTCCTACATCAAGCCTGGCTTGCAGCAGAGCTGGAGGAGCCCTTCAAAGTTACACCTCATCTCAGTGCAAAATTTCCATTACTTTTTCCATTTCTCTCTTTTTTCCATGGCTGAGTTTATTTTGCTACATCTTACAAATACTCCCATTGAGAGACAGCCTTTGAACTGCAAATTTTAGGGCCTCAGCTCAAAACACGATGGAAACAGAGCCACAATTTAAAGGAGAGAAGAGGAGGAGCATCTCCCTGCCAAGTATTTTAGCACTTGAGCCTCCCGGATACAGACACACAGCTTAGCCCAGCTTCGTATTAATTCTTTTTGAGATGCAGAGTTTGACTGAAAAAGGCAATTTTGCTTAAGAAGAAAACTTTATCTCCATGAGCCAGCAAGGGAAAGGCTGTACCAGAGCCATTGGCACGTCCTGGAGCAGACACAGCCATTCATCTCAGCCACCTGAGGACAAGGAGTTTGTCTTTTATCCTATTTTAACACCAGCTGGGACCAAGTACCAGAAAGACAGAACAAAGCTGTTGATTTAATTTCTATTTGTCTCTTTCAGTTTTGCTGGATGCTGAGCCCATTACTTTGGATACATCCCATGAAGCTGCTGCTGCTCTTCTTGGGAACAGCTTCTGTGCATTATCCAAGTGGAGCAAGCTCAGCAGTGACCAAATCCTTTCTGGTTCTTTCACTAATCCCCCAGTCTCTCAATTTTACCTAATAATCTCTATGTTTCTCTATTTATACTGCTCTGCTGACCTCCAGCTAGACAGAATCTCCTGCTCTCCCCATCTAGGAAAGCAGGGATTAGGTTGTGAATTTTTCAGTTGTGCAGGTGAGGTGTTAAAAAAACTGGCTTCACATTCACAATCTCATCTGTTCCTTTCTTTTGTTCCTGTTTTTGGAGACTGAAAGTTGTGTGAGCTGTGAGGTTTGAGAGAAAAACTGTCCCCTCGGCTCCCAGTCCCGTGGGCAGAGGTGCACACCCAGGAGCGATGCCAGGGACGGAGAGCTGAGGATCCCCTGGGTGACCATTTTGCTCCTCATCTCAGCCTGACCCAACCATAAATATATGAGGATGAAATAGTAAGGAAAAAAGGCAGTTTTTAGCCATTGCTGGGGGGTGGGAAGGTTTACACTGAGGATCGAAGAGCAATCTTTGCAGGTCCCTGGAGCTCAGCCAAGCATCACAAGCTCAGCCAGAAAACCTGCTGCCCTTGATTATTAGCTCTGCTGTAATACAGATGCTGCAGGATCTGGCTCTCTGCCTCACTGAACGGGAATTCTGTCCCTGGGGAGGCTGGGAAGACACACAGCCACCCAGCTTCCTCCCTTCACCTGCACTTCAAACACCCACACACAACCCCTCCTCCTCCTCCTCCTCCTGTGCCACATCCAGACCCCCACCACCACTCAGCTCCTGTTCATGTGCTGGAAAGGGATGACAAGCATGGAGGTGTTTTCCACAGGGCAGAAAACCTCCCAGGTTTCACCAAGTCTTCCCCCAGACACCTTCAGCTGCCAGCCAGACTCTCACAGAGCTGTGTGTATTAAAATCAGATGCAAATTTCTCCACTGCAGAAATATTCGACAGTTACAAGCCTTTGTTCTTTCCCAGGCATAATTGCAATTTGAGGAATGCTCTCATCTAAGAGAAATATCTATTTAACCTCCGTGCTATCTAGAGCTGGTTAAACTCCACATGTCCCTGTGCAGCAGCTGATAGGGAAACACTGAAGGAAGCTGATAGCATCTTTCATTTCTCCTCGGTAACCCCACGGCCAGCCCGCTGCCAGCCGGCTCATTTGCCATTGTACAAGCACCAGCTGCATCCTTCCAAGCCCTAACAACCCACTTTTCTATCTATTCAAAGCCTGTCATTTCCACCGACATCATTAACAACAAGATTTAGGACAAAATGTTTTGCACCTTGGTTTTTTTTTGTTCATTTTATAGACACAGCTGGGAGAAGGAGGTTTGTTTTTTGCTTTGCAAAGGAAGCTGCTAGGAGAATGACAAGCCTTTGTTCTTCCTAGGGTGCTTGGAGAATTGGCACTTCCAGAATTTAAGTCCTTAGGAGGCCATTCAGACTCGGGGCTGTTAAGAAAATTGATTAGAAATTCCATTAAGCAAGTTGAATGAACTGAATCTGGCACCGTTGATTACCAGCCCTGCTTGCCTCAAACTGACATTCCCAAAAGCCTGACAGATCCAGGCTCTTTTTTTTGAGAAAAACCCTTTCTGCAAAGTTCAGCAATGCAGCTGAAGAGCCCTGACACAGAAACCCAGGGTCGAGCCTCAGATCTGCTCCCCACAGCTGCGATGTGTCTGTGACACTCAGGCAATGTCAGGCTCTGGCTGTGGCAGAGTCTCCACCCAAACCCAATCACCCCTTCCCAGACTCACAGAACATCCTGCAAACTCTCCAGAAAGTGCTGGAAACGGAAGGGCAGCAAACCAACAAACCAACCCACCCTGCAACCCTCAGCAGAGTCTGACACTGGGATGGAGACAGGCCCTGAAGGGCACAAACTGACTCCAGCAGATATCCCAAGCTTCTGCCATGGATCCCACAGCAAGGAGAGGCTGTTCTTCCTGGCCGTGGGTCCTGCTGAGCACAAGAGGTGCTCATAACTGCTGGAAGCTTTCCTGGAGAGCCTGGAATGCACTGCATCACCTCCAGCATCCAACTTGTGTCCCTGAGGAGACACCTGTGGGCCTTTCATCAGTCCTGCACACAGTGGGACAAATCTGTGGGGTGATGCTGGTAACCCCCAACAGGAGAGCATCTCCTACTCAACACCCAAAAGCCCCACCAGGCTCTGCCACTTCCTGTGTCAGCTCCTGCCTACACACCTACTGAAATGCCACTTTTGTTCCAAAAGGCTCCAGCTGGAAGTGCTGACCTTGCTGCAGACATGGGAAATGGAGGCACAGGGTTTCCTGCAGCTCAGGAACTACAACCAGATCTCCCACATCTGACCTCAGTGTCCCTCAGTGACCACTAAACCACAGCCCCTCCCAGCCCCACAAGGCACACACGGCTGCTGGGACCTGACCCAAGCTCATTCCGGTTTCCTCAGCACAGGGTTGGTGGAATTCTCCTCATTTCCATCGCTCATCCTGCAGCAGGATCTATTCCCAATTCCCAGCGCCAGGCCAACACCTCTCACCAGGTGGGAGGTGCTGAGGGAGGTGTGACCTCTATTTTAAGGTGCTGCTGTGAGACTGCTGTTTCTCTGTTTCTCCAGAAGCTCAGTGGTGTGAACACAGTGTCAGGGAGAAGGTGGGGACAGTTCCTCCAGCCATGCACTCGGTTGTGCAGTAGGAGCAGTGCTCTCATCTTCAGCTGCATCACCACTGAAATGGGGAGAAAGCAACCTTCCCTTCCCATCCACCCCATCCCTCTTATCCCATCCCATCCCATCCCATCCCATCCCATCCCATCCCATCCCATCCCATCCCATCCCATCCCATGGTGCCCATGGTGTGCAGGAGTGAAGAGTTGGGTGCCACCTGAAGAATCATGTTTCCTGGGCTGTTGAGGTCCACTCTGGCTAGCTATAGACCCTTGCCCACACGATACTTCACAGACAATGGTAAAAGATTGGAGAAGCGCTCTCCTCCACGTGGGAAACGTCGTCCTTTATTCCAAGACACACACCAGGTGTACAAACCCATGGGAGAAAGAGGGCGTTCCTGGCAGCAGGGAGCTTTTATACTCCCCAGGATGGGGACAGAGGGAGAGGTCCACAGCCAGTGGGACACCAGTGAGGAGTGGTGATGGGAGGGGTAACCCAGGGAAGTGACCACCAGATGGTACAGGGACAGGTGAGGGAAAGACTGTGAGATGGGGGAATGGGGTAACAAACCACATGATATAACATAAGCTATTCAGTGCAATACAAAACTATTCTGTGCAAATTCCCAATCACCCAGTGCAAGAGAACAACTAAACTGGTGCACCACAACAGAGAAGAGGTTGGGATGGGGGAGCTGATGATGTCCCAGGGCTGAGACATTTGAGTACCCAGTACGGAGCCAACCTCCATCCCCTCTCCAAGTCATCTGTGTGTGGTGACAGCGACTTCCAGCACTCTCATGTGCCCACCTGGGAGCACCATGTGCCAGGCCAGAGCAGATCCCAGTGCCCAGCTCAGAGGTGACAGCTCCCACCCCTATTCCAGTTTGTCATCCTGCCCACCCCTTCCAGCTCCCCACCCAGAGGTGCGGCTCCCCACCCAGGAGGGCAGCGACATGCCCCTGCCAGCCTGCCATGAAAAGGCACATTGTGCCCAGCTCCTCCTGGCTGGCAGATATTTGTCTCTGGAATTTGGGAGGGTTATGGTACAGAGGCAAAGCTATGCAGACAATAAACCTTCAGTGCTGCTTCAGGAAACTCCAAAATCCCGTCCACAGGGCCTTGAGCCCAGCGGTGGCTGATGCTGTTAAGTGGGCTTGTATTTATTTTTAATAACAATTCCTCTATTAAACCTGAAGTGGTTTTTGAGGTTCCAGAGACAGGGAAGTGAAAAAGGGGGATATTGAACCTGCAAGGCCAGGCAGCCATCTCCACTGTTTTCCTAACCCTCATCAAAATAATCATAAAAACAAGGAAAACATTGTCTTCCTGACAGGGAGGGAATTACAAATGGCCCAGTACAGCATTGGAGAAAGCTCTGCACACTGACCTGTCCCTGACTGCCAGGTAAAACCACATTTATGGGATTAGATCAACTAATCCCTGATAAATGCAGTTTTGCTGCACCATGTTTGGATTGAGAAAACAACCAAGCATAAAAACCTGGACAAAAAGCAGAGTTGAGGATATTTGGATCCCAACAGTGAGGGCAGGGAATGGTAAACACTAAAATCCAGCAAATGATGGAAACAGAAAAACTGAGCCAAGGGGAGAATTCATGGTTGATGGAAGAAGTTGAGGGAAGGTTCTAGGGTTCCTGCTTTTACCTTGGCTGTGATTTAATGCTCAACTCCCTGACACCCTCCTAGGGAAAGAGAAAAGGGTCTGAGGGCTTAGTTTTAGCTTGAGCTGGCCCCAAATCCTACCAGAAATATGTTCATATAAGGCTGTGGCATATAGCAAAGGGTTTCCCCACCCCTACATGGAAAACTTGGATGGGGACACCCAGCAGGGCTCAGTACCTGCTGCTGCTGAGAAGCAATTCAAGAACTTGTCCAATGCACCAGACACCCCAGGGATGTCTCCAGTCCCCTTCACCACCTCCTGCTTTCTGCCATATCCCATCCTGTGCTTCCCCCATAGGGAAACCCACAGCCAGGGACATTCCTTCCATCAGAACACTGCAGATCTCAAACTGGAAAGAGCCTGACACCACCCAGCACTGCCACAGCCACATGGAGAACACAAATCCCTTCTGCAGGCACGGCTGGACATGTGTCAAACCCCACGAGACCTCACCAGACAGTGCTTTCCTCTCAGCCCTGCAGCAGCTTATTCTCTTGCTTTAATGGGACTTGTCAGGGTTATTTATTTCCTCAGGTACACTGTTGTGTCTTTTCCACTCAATTCCTGGTTTTTGATGGCTATGATGCTGTCAGCCTCATCCCGTTTCACAGCAGGGGCTCATGTTTGGAAGGGATGCCCTGCAATACCGGGGTGGGCAGGGAGGAGGAATTACATATGAGATGCTGATTTCTTCCTTTTAGTTGTAAAAAGGGGATCAGGCCCTGGCTCCCACCTTTCCCATAGGGCCAGTGTATGAGGACTATAGGGCCAGTCATGAGGACTAT
This sequence comes from Onychostruthus taczanowskii, assembly GCF_017590055.1. NCBI lineage: Eukaryota > Metazoa > Chordata > Aves > Passeriformes > Passeridae > Onychostruthus > Onychostruthus taczanowskii. The sequence goes on along the minus strand of NW_024505229.1, from coordinate 2,060,769 downwards.
GTATTTCCACACATCCTTGCATAAGGACATCACAAATCACAATTACATCCACCAAAACCCCCAGATCTTCCAGATTTTAATGTAAACCAGGATGCTGTGTGGCTGCAGGGGACCCTGTTACACTCACTGTTGTCACTGCAGAGGTTCAGGGTTATACATAGCAACCCAAGACCTGCACAGCTTGAGATTTCCTTTGAGCAGAAACACCTCTCCCAGCTCCCATCCCCTTCTCCACGTCCCTTCTGAGCAGCAGCAGCCTGGTGAGCTCAGGCTGAGAGTGCCAGATGGAGGAGCTTCAGGCGAGCAAGCACGGTTGGATTGAACGTGCTGAACAATCCCTTAGAAATCCTGGGCCCAGATCCTACATCTGCTCCCACAGCCCAGCAGCGCCTGGAGCCGGAGCCTCCGCGGGGTTCCCTGCGTGTGGGGAATCCCGGCCTGACACCGATACCCAGGGTGGAGAGAGGAAACAGGAAATCACACAATTCCTGTAAGAGCACCTTGGGGACGTACTCTGGTAGCCTTGGAGGTGATGTAAGTGACTTGTGGAGCCACCAGCCAACATCAAGGCCACAAAACAGGGCTGGGCTGCTGCTCCCTGCTGGCAGAGGCTCCTTGTCATGCAGGGGACACAGCTGGGCTCAGGTGTGGCTGTACAGCCTTACCCCACCTCACAGCAGCAACTGCAGACCCCCAAACCACACCTGCAGCACCAGGAGCACCCGAGGCACCCCCTCCCCCTTTCCACGCTCTGTGTGTACGTTTTCTAGTCCACTGCAGCAGGGCAGGGAAGTCCCAGGAACTCCAGGTCTGGCGTCCTTCCAGCGTGCCGGGGGACCTGTCATGGAGGGAGGGCGACAGAGCTGCTGTGGATGCCGAGCATGGCAGGATCCTTGATGCAAACCCCAGCGTGCTATCTTTAGAAGGAGCACATGCTCTGCTCAATTCCTTCTGCTCTATTTGCCACGTGAAACCCTTCCCAGTGCACACTCACAGGACATGGAGGGAGGAGGGATCTCCCCATGTCCTGCAGCCGGTGCTGACAAGTACAGAAGCACCAAGCAGGTTGGCATTTCAGCTTTGACACCATAATGCATCTCCTCCTGCTGGGGACTTCGTTGTCACACATCAAGAGGCACAGGAGAAGGTCACTCCAGTGGGGTGTGGAATGGAGCCACATTCTGCACAGCCCCTCTCACCACTTATGGTCAGCTTCAGGAAGGCTGGTGGAAGCCCTGGTGCAACAAGTGTCATGGAATCATGGAATGGTTTGAGTTAGAAGGGACTTAAAGATCATCCAGTCCCACCTCCTGACATGGGCAGGGACACCTTCCACTGTCCCAGGTGGCTCCAAGCCCCATCCAACCTGGTCTTGAACATTTCCAAGGATGGGTCAGCCACAGCTTCTCTGGGCAACCTGTGCCAGGGCCTCATCATTCTCACATGGAAGAATTTTTTCTTAATATCTAATCTGACCTTACTCACTGTCAGTTTGAAGCCATTCCCCCTTGTCCTGTCACTCCAGGCACCTGTAAACAGTCTCTTTCCATGTTTCTTGTAGGCTCCCTTCAGGTACTGAAAGGCCACCATTAGGTCACCACAAAGCATTTTCTTCTCCAGGATGAATATATAGGATTTATCCTCAAATTCATGGTCCAGCATCCAGACCCATCCAAGTCTAGGAACTGAGGGCTTCCATCCTTTCACATACTCACATTTGTCAGCCTTTTAATAACAGCTACACAAGTGTTCCCTATGGAAGTCTATAGGGTGCCTGGAGGTAAGATCTACCTGGAAAAGCACCTCATCTTGCTTGGGGTGGGTGCTGTTATAAGTGAGGTTCTTCCAGCAAGTTTCTCCATCCCTAACAGACATGAATTTTAACACCCTTTGGCTGGGGTCCAACCTCCACTTCCTGGTGGGTGGTTTTCAATGTTAGACTAGGCTCTAAATTGGTCAAAAAGGTATTGCATGATTAGTCTGCAGAAAAAGAGCTGATGGTTTTTGTGGGCTTTGGGTGCGATCTCAGCCTTCTACCTCACAGTCCTCCTGTGCCTCAGACAGTGCCTGGGTTTGCAAACCCAGAAGAAATCATTGCAACAGAGAATCTCTGAGTTCAGACCAGCCAAAGGAGTGTCATTATTCCCCCTAGATTTCAGGAACTGCCACACTTTATGAGAATCTGACCCCAAACCCCATGTCAGGAGTAAATAGCAATCATTTGCACCACTTGGGAAGGGGGACAGGGAAAGGAAATTCCTCTCTGGAGGGCCAAATTAAACCTTAGTGCAGCCACAAATGAGAAATGGGAGTGAAGAGACACCCAGACTGTCCCCACTTGCTCCCGTCTCTGAAAGCGTTCTCAGTCTGCCCCCACCTCTGGGGTTACAATCCAGCCAAACCACGTGAAGCAGAAAGAGAAATGTTTGGCAAGGAGTCGAGGCTGCTCTTCTGGGCTGCCAAACCTCATCAGAGCTGCCTGCGGGCAAAGCAGGGCTCTGCCACCTCCACACAGTGCTGAGCACAGCCACCCACCAGCCTCACCGTGGCTCCAGGGCAGCAGGAAAATATGCTGCCAGCCAAGGTGAGGAGAAACTGCCGGATACTGCTGGCTTCGGGAGCCAAGAGGCTCTCCCAAGGTAGGATTTTGAACAGCAACACCATTCTCTGTATTAAAACACCCCACCCTAAACAGAGAGATGGTTCATTTATAGTTTCAGTGAATTTAAGTGCAACCGATACTGTGCTAGTGCGTGATTTCTTAGAGGGGTGACAAGGCTGTCACCCATAATAACCTTGCATGCTGTGTGTGACAGTCACCCAAGGCAGGAGCACAGGGCCGGCCCTGCTTGGTGGGGCTGGCGAGACAGCTCCAGCTCCGGGCCATTGCATCAGCATGGGGATGCAATCACAGAGCTCAGTGTTGCCCATTGCTCCTCAGTGCTGCCCATTGCTGCTCAGTGCTGCTGATTGCTGCTCAGTGCTCCTCAGGGCTTCTCCGTGCTCCTCAGTGCTCCTCAGTGCTCCTCAGTGCTCCTCAGTGCTGCACCATGCTCCTCACTGCTCCTCATTGCTCCTCAGTGCTCCTCAGTGCTCCTCATTTCTCCTCATTGCTCCCCATTGCTCCTCAGTGCTCCTCAGCACTCCTCATTGCTCCTCATTGCTCCTCAGCGCTCCTCATTTCACCCAAGGCAGGAGCACAGGGCCGGCCCTGCTTGGTGGGGCTGGCGAGACAGCTCCAGCTCCGGGCCATTGCATCAGCATGGGGATGCAATCACAGAGCTCAGTGTTGCCCATTGCTCCTCAGTGCTGCCCATTGCTGCTCAGTGCTGCTGATTGCTGCTCAGTGCTCCTCAGGGCTTCTCCGTGCTCCTCAGCGCTCCTCAGTGCTCCTCAGTGCTCCTCAGTGCTCCTCATTGCTCCTCAGTGCTCCTCAGTGCTCCTCATTTCTCCTCATTGCTCCCCATTGCTCCTCAGTGCTCCTCAGCACTCCTCATTGCTCCTCATTGCTCCTCAGTGCTCCTCAGTGCTCCTCAGTGCTCCTCAGTGCTCCTCAGTGCTCCTCAGTGCTCCTCAGTGCTCCTCAGTGCTCCTCAGTGCTCCTCAGTGCTCCTCAGTGCTCCTCAGTGCTCCTCAGTGCTCCTCAGTGCTCCTCAGTGCTCCTCAGTGCTCCTCAGTGCTCCTCAGTGCTCCTCAGTGCTGCTCCATGCTCCTCATTGCCCCTCAGTGCTCCTCAGCACTCCCTGGTGCTCCTCAGTGCTCCTCAGCGCTCCTCATTGCTCCTCAGTGCCCCTCAGTGCTGCTCCATGCTCCTCATTGCCCCTCAGTGCTCCTCAGCACTCCCCGGTGCTCCTCAGTGCTGTTCAGTGTGCCAAGAGACGCCCGGCAGTGTCCAAATCCCTCTTCTGCAAGACTCTGCTTGAGGCACCAGCCCCTCTTTGTTCTGCAGGGTTAAGCAAGGGGAGATGGGGATGCTAGGGGAGGAAGCAGCATCCATCCTCAGAGCTGGCAAAAAGGGAATTTGTGTCCTCTGCTCCCCCAAGTTGCACAGAGAAGGAGTGCAGGGGGCTGAGTTGTTCTCCCGGTCTCTGGGCACAAAACTGATACACCGCATTTCTCACTGGGAGGGATGGGGGAAAGCACAGGGCTCTTTGCAGATATTTATTATTTATTTCCAAGAGGAAGTAGAACAAAAAAGCCCCAGCAGGCCCCAGCAGCAGCCAGCCAGCAGAGCCACTGGCCAGGCAGGCAATTAACACATTGTCACTGAAGCAGGAGAACAGCCCTGATGGTTGGGACTGCCAGCAGCCTCTGGCTTCTTCTTTTTTGTTTGAGAGCCAAAGGAAAACAGAGGAAGGAGCCGCCATCGCGTTGGCCAAGGGTCTGATTCCACTTGGATCAGCTCCCAGCAGCCCGATGCCCCCCGAGTGCCAGGCTGCTGCAGATGTCAGGTGGCAGAGGCCAGGCTGCCAGGGGCTGAAGGAAAGCAAGGAGCTCTCCTCCGCCTCTGCTTTGCCAGCAGATCTTAGAAAAGGCCACTGTCATCCCAAAATGTCCAGATGTGCCTCCAGCCAAGCGGGGTTGCCCTGACATTTCTTGCGGCTTTCTCCACCCACCACCAGAAATCCAAAGGGACAAAAATCAAAGTCTGAAGGAAGGAAGAAAGAATTGTTTCTCGAGGCATTTCTACTAAAAATTGTTTAGGGAGTGCTGGTTTCCAATCTCTCCTGGCATTGAAAAGAGAAGCAGATCTGGGGTTCACCCAGTGTCAGCTGAACCTCTTCTTGTAGAAGTCATCTCGACCCACTTTTTTGTTGGCCTTAATGCCATAATCCTGCTCCAACTGATACAGAAACTCAGGCTGGGAATGGGATTTCAAACAGTTATTTTCAGTCTCTGCAGGAATAAAGAGATTTTGTACAGTCTCACAGCGCCTGAGCACCATGTGGAGACAGCATCAGGAGCAGGATGGGGGAATTCTCACACCAGACTGGGAGCTCTGACACTTTGCACAGTGCCAGTAATAAAAATCAAAGAATTAAGAGCCATGGAGGGAAGTGTGAAGCCCCTGAGACAGGAGAGGTCATAAGTCAGGGCTGTTTTTCCAGATGGCACAGCAGTGAGTTTGGCTCCTTCTGCCCAGAAGCCCATTTGAACTTGGCTGAACCAAGCAGGAAAAGTTGAACAGGGGGGAGTGGGATGTTTCATTAAATATTCATAGAAAAATGCATTTTTCTCCCTCATAAATAACAAAAATGTGTTCCTCCTCAATTAATATGCATCACTACTAACTTGCCTAATGAAGCCAAGCTCTGTCTGAGGAACTCAACACTAATGCTTTCTGTCAGTTACATGCACCAGCACTCACAGATTATTTTTCAGTCATTTTTTTCCTGATTTTCCTCCCAAGATGGGAGTTCCCAGCTTGCGTCTGCCCTGAAAAACATGAGCTAAGGATCTAGAGACACAATAAGTAAGAAAGAGCATCACACTAGAGATACAATTGTGCTGTGCCAGGCAGTGCAACCCAGCCCTGGTGGGTTGGGGTTTTTTCTTAATTAGAAATATAAGCAATCCCTCTTGCAGGTCTATATTTGGACTAGGATATTTAAAGAATTCCTCTCATGAAAAGAGGAAGACACGGAAATCCCCTGCAGAAGGAGGCTGACACCAGAAAATACAAAGATTATGGAGGGGGGGAACATGTACTTCATATTTCCCATTTTGCCAGCCATGTGGATGATTAGAGGAGGAGGATGCTGAAGTCCAGGTGCAAATCACCCCAAGGCATAGCTAAGATCCACCTTGCACCACCTGAGACCTTCCCAGAGAGGGACCAGACCTGAATGCAGATGGATTACGTGGATTACAGGGCTGGTTTTGTGTAGGGAGTCTTCAAGAAAGATGTAGAAAAATATTTTACAAGGACATGTAATGACAGACTAAGAGGGAAAGGTTTCAAACTGAAAGAAAGTAGATCTAGATTAGATGTTAGAAAGAAATTTTTCCCTGGGAGGGTGGTAAGGTACTGGCACAGGTCTTACAGAGAAGCTGTGGCTTCCCATGGCTGGAAGTGTCCAAGGCCAGGTTGGAGCAACCTGGTCTAGTTGAAGGTGCCCCTTCCCAGTTAGGGGCTGGAATTGAATGATCTTTAAGGTTCCTTCCAACCCAAACCATCCTGGGATTACAGGATTCCATGATTCTGTCTCTGATTCAGCTGAGACTCCACATCTCACTACAGGTCCTTCAGAATGGTCTTTGAATCCTTGCTCTGCATCTTCCACATGAGCTCCCCTGTCTCTCCCGGAGTGTTTTCTGACTGTCTGGACCTGTCTTGTCACAAAAGGCCAGCTGTCACTGCCGTCTCTCGCCTCCTGAACGCTGCATGTCACCGCCTGGCTCCCATCACTGTCACCCCAGCCTGTGCTGCCGGGCCTGGCTGTGAACCCCAGCAGTGGGGTGCAGACACGTGTGAGCACTGAGCTGTCTCTCCTGCTGGGACAGTCACCTCCAGGCATCTGGGAAGGTAACTCCTGCCAGGGCAACACTCAGCAGAGCTGGGCTGTCAAAGGCATTAAGCCCTAGAGATTCAGCTGCTTCACACAGGGCCGCTGATGACTCCTCAAAGCACCCCAAAACCTCCATGAGAGCAACATGCATGGACAACTGCAGCATCTGTCCTGTCCTGCTGTCCCAAACTCTCTCTGCTTTGGCCACAGAGAGTGAGTGCACTTTGACAGAGATCCAGCTGGCTGGCCATGCCCACCAGCACATCACCAGGGCCAATGCCCTCCCCTCTCACTGCTGCTCTACCCTCTCCAGCAGCCCCAAAATGGTGGAGATGGGATTTTAATGACATCTTGCTTGCCCTTCTCTGTGCCCAGCTGCAGGCTAGAGGCAGAGAGCAAAATGCCAGCACCAGTTTCCTCCAAAGAGGAAATCTGAGGCCTTTGTAGTCAAAAAGCAGATGATGGACCACACACAGCCTGAAGCCCATGAGCAGCTTCTGGAAATGCCATGGTGGTACCACCCTCCTCCTGTCTCCACTCCAGCCCCAGGGAGGAGAGTCATAAAAGGGGAGCAGAGAAATGCAGGAGCCAGCCCAGCACACAGCATCTCTGGAGATGAATATTTGAGTGAGTATCCCTGTTTTTTGTTCAGGATGGAGAAAAAATGGCTTTGGGAATATCTCATTGCAGCCTTTCAGAACCTTGAGGGCTTACAAAAAGGAGAGACAGAGAATTTTTATATGGGCAGATAGTGACAGGACAAGGGGCAATGGACAGTGTTAGATTAGATATTACAAAGAAATTCTTTATTCAGAGGGTGATGAGGCCCTGGCACAGGTTGCCCAGAGAAGCTGTGGCTGCCCCTGGATCTCTGGAAGTATTCAAGACCAGGTTGGACAGGGCTTGCAACACCCTGGGATAATGGAAGGTATCCCTGCCCATGGCAAGGCAGACTAAAACTGGATGAAAAGGATCTTAAAGTCCTTTCCAACCCAAACCAATCCAGAATTTAACCCCCCAAAACCAGGCTTACACAGCAAAAGAGTGAAGTATAAATCTAATTCCCACCATCAGTTCACAGTACACAATATTCGTTACACCACAGTGCCAGGGATTGACACATCAACAAAAAAATAATTCCTGGTTTAAAATCGCCTTACACAGGTCCCTCTCAGGGTGACCTAGAATTGATGGATCACAAATTTTCTTTCAGCAGCCCAGCCAAAACCTTGTATCTGCTTCAAAGAGCAGGCGATGCTACACAAGAGGAGAGCCAAGAGCAATACTTCTAATCCCGCGTTAACAAACATGACTCACCCATTTATTTTCACTGGTATGTTCATGGTTATTTTAAGCTTTGTCTAAAGAATGCCAGGCTACTGTATAATAACTGCAATGAAAGATGGCAGTGTTTTTATTTTGCTTTACAACTAAAGATTTATTTTTAGTTCCTTTTAATAATGCAAAGTGAAACTGGTTTGTAAATTATTTTAAAGACTTTGGCACTGATTTCCTAAAGCAGATCCACATGAGCAAGTCCCACCTCCAGACCAGAGTCCCCATGAGGGAAGAGTGGTGGCCCAGGTGCCGTGGGCTCTGCACTTCACTGGCAGTCAGCCAGGACACCCCAGGAAAATTCCATCTCACAGGTGAGGGTTTTTAAGAGACAAGACTTTGCTTTGCAGGATGTTTAGTTCAAGTCTGAATCTAAACAGATGCTGTTTTTCCCCAGGCTCTTCCCAACACTTAGGTGGTGTAAGATTAATTCTTGGTGTGTTGGATCCATCCTTGCCCTGCTCCCTGTTGTGCTGGTTTGCAACCTGGAGCATTCCAGGGGGTCCTGTGGGGTTACACCATAAGCTCCCATCAAGCATCCATCTGCTCTGTGGTTCTCCATGTGCTCCCACAGTGAGGGGTTGGGTGTTGTCTGGGGGTTGCAGGCGGCAGGGAGGATGCGAGTCAGGACTCCTGGGCTCTGCTCCTACAGACAAATCAATGGAGGAGAGAAAAAATATCCACAGCCCGAGGCTGTCCTCCCTCTGTTAAAAATGGGGAAAAAGGATAAAAACCATCCAACACCTATTCCAGCCCTGGAGAAACTTGGTACTGAGTAGTCAGAGCCCAAGGTTGAAAGAGCTTGTTAGGAAAAGGGGAAAATCAGTACCTCCAGCTTCCCTCTCCTTGTCAAGATACAAAGACACTCACTTGACTCTCTGTGCTGGGAGAAGGACTGCTGGGCCTCAGCTGTGGAAAAGGACAAGCTGGGCCTGCTGGCTGCTCCTGCCTGTGGTGCCAGACACATGGCATGTCTCCAAAGCCCCTGGGTACAGGAGCTGGGAAGTGGGGGTTAAGTGCCTGTTCGCATGGGTGATGACTTTAATTTCACACATACAAATCCCTCTTATGATTCCTTGGAGCTGGGAAACTCAGAGCTCCCCAGGGCCATGGCTGGTCACTCTGACGTGGCCATGGCAGGGTTTTCCCTAGGCCGGGTCTAAGAAAGGCACACTCAGGGTGATGGGTCCCCCTGGACACCACCAGTGTGTTTGCACAGCCAGTGGTTTGTCTGGCCCAGGGAGAGTTCCCTTCTCCCTCCAGCACACCATTTCCAGGGATAAACCCCAATTCTTGTTTGGGAAATAGGAGGAGAAGCATCTTTTGAGACAAGAGGGGATTAACTTTAGTTGAGCAAGGGAATAGCCGCATCCAACCACCCCTTCTCAAACCTCCCACAACCCTGAGTAAACACCATCCCATAGCTTCATTTCTCCTTCCTGTTCTCCCCACAGCTGTACCTGGAATAAATCCCCTTTGCCATCACTAGGAGACAGAGGGATGGGGAAGGCTGTGACTGCTCATACGAAATGCAGAACTGCTCACACAGGGTGCTCTCAGCAGGGACGCTGCTCTTGGCTTTGCTCTATGCTCCATGTTTATGCCAGCTCTGCTGGCAAATCCGCAATATGCTCCTGCCTCCAAGCAGATCCAAGCTTCCCTAAGAATTTTCCATCAGAAAGTCACTGTCAGGCTCCCAGAGCCACTCACTCTTCTGCAGCTGTTTTCTGCCCTCTTGTGAAACTCTGCAGAAATCCACAGCTACAGCTCTGCAGAAATCCACGACTGTGCTGAGCCACATTCCCTCATTTCCCAGGCAGAGACGTGAAGAGATAGTGACTGTCCCCAGCTCACATCACTAAGGATTTCTTGTGTGAACAAGGGCTTTAAGGACCATCACCTCTCCCAAAGATGTGCATTGCTCCCACTTCAGCAACAGCCCACACTGGGCTCAACCCTGTCTGAGCTGCAATCACCACTTTGAAAGCCCTGAGCAGATCCCTCCTTGCACTACTGCCCGTGGCAGAGACAAAGCTCTCGTTCTCTCCATCCAGCCCAGCGCTTCCCCAGGACCCTGTGGGAATAAAAGCTCAACAATCTATGGATTCTAAAAGGCTGAGCATCTCCACAGGCTCTTCCTACCAATAGCTCCTCAGGTGCACAGGCCAGCACGTTGCAGGGTTCAGCCCTCCCTCCCCTTTTCCTGACCTTATTTTGGGAATTACCTCCATGGGACAGTGGACTTGGTGGTTTGTGCCAGGGGACAAGGCTGGGAAAGGGCAGGGATGCAGTAAGCAGCCTGAGGCTCAAAGTGTTCCTGCCCACCAAAGACAACAGTTATTTGTCCAGGAAGAGCCTTTGGCTCTGATCCACATTTGGTGCCAGTGTGGGCTTTACCAGCTTGGCCTAAATTTCTATTTCAATCCCGTATCTTCCCCTCTTGGCTCCATGGAGGGACAGACGGGATGTGACTCATGCAGACGCTGAGACAGAACAGAACAGAAGGAGAAGTTGTGCCTTGCTGTGCACATTGCCCTCCAAACACAACCCCTACATCTGAACCCCACCATCTGACCAACAAGTCATCTCCTTGTCCAGGGAAAGCAGGGCAGCTTGGACCAAAATAGTCCAGCCATCCAGGTCCCTCCATAAATCCATAGCTGCAATTCCCTTTGCCTAAAACCTGCAGTACGGTCCCCCTAAAGCAGCAGGACTGAGACACAACAGGGGCTGTGAGTCAAAAACCCCCAGCCCTGTTAGGGACCAGCAGATTCACCCACACACCTTGGCTATGAAAGCCCCCAGGTCAAACCCCTCATAGCATTCTGTGCTCTCCTCCTTCTCCTCAGTGCCAGTGACAGATGCCAAGGGCTCTCTGGGGTCCCCTTCATCTTGCCCAGGCATGTGATACTCCCACACAGATTGTGACTGTTGCCATCAATTCCTTCACTCGGGCAGAATGACGTGGTACAAAGCACCGGCTGCACAGCCCCCTGGCTCCTAAACGCCAGGGACAGAAGGAAAACAAACTCCATTTGGTCTGTTCCAGTCACTTGTCACAGCCATTGCAGGACTGCTCCTTAAATGCAGCTTTTATTCCAGATTATGATTGTATCCAACAGCACAACACCACCACACAAAGCCTTTTTTCCTTCCAAGAGCTGCTTTTCAGCACTCGGGCTCTGAACCCCGCAGGTGCTGCCAGGGATCCGCTTGTGTCGACGGCAGATCCATTCCCAAAGCTGACAGTTGGATCCAGCACGTCCAGAGCCACTTGCCAGATGGCACGGCCACCCCGCTCCGCTCCCAGACAAACACTCAGCCGCGCGCAGCCCAACCCGCTCCGACAAGTGAGACAGGAGGAAGGTCAAACCATCTGTGCTGTATTTAAGGACAGTGTTTAAAGACTGGAAATCGGATCTTAGATTTGTCCATTACACAAGTGCTTTAGTCTTGTTTCTGCACAGTCTCAGTGAGCTTGGAGTCCTTTGGGTGCTAAAGCTGATCAGAAATAGGAAAGCACCCAACAGCTACAGGAGCAGCACAGTTGTCCTCAAACCAATGCTCCCTCTTGTGCCACATGACAGTCAGACCCAACTGTATTCCCACAACAGGAAAAAACATTCCGTCATTTTTTACAATGTAAGTTTCTGAAGCTCTTACTGCTAAAATATTTTGAATATTTTCAAATATTCAGTTGACATCAGTTTCCATCCCTTCCCAGAGCAGCAGCTGGTGCCTCTCATCACAAGCAGCTGTATTTCATGAGACTGTAACTATTGCCAAGAGTTTGGGGAGCTTGGAGACACATGGACACATCCACTCAGACTTATTAATTCCTTCTCCAGTGAAGGAGATCTTTATTTTTCCTTGAAACATCTCACTTCTACACAGCTAAACCATATTTTGAATGCCCCAGTTTGAACTCCCAGCACACAGTGCTTTGAACTGGAGAGCTGGACTACAAAACCTCCTTCTGTGCTCTCTCAAGCTGAGTTTTCATAAGTTTCCCTGAGTGCTCCAGCCACACTGGAGTTCCCAGCACTCCCAGCTGTCCCTGCATCCCACAGGGCTCCTGCTTGGCTCTGCTGTGTATTTATTTCAAGCCAGGCTGGATGGGGCTTGGAGCAACCTGGGATAGTGAAGGTGTCCCTGCCATGGCAGGGGTGGAATTGGATGAGCTTTGAAGTCTCTTCCAACTCAACCTATTCTGGGATTCTGTGATCTACTATTAAAGTGTCTTTCTGGTATAACAGGGTGATCCTAAGTGTTATAAATAACTATGTAGCTGTTGGCTTTTGCTATTATATATTGGCTTTTACAAATTATTTTGATAAAGTACAGTATTAAATCTCTTTTTAAATGCTTTTAATATAGTATAATTTGTCGGCTTTTTATAGTCAATACCCTAATCCCTATATAGATTATATCTTTACTATGATAAATATATTATAGTTCAGGCTTTCACAAAATATTAAAATAGAGGCTAAATAGAGGCTATGTGCTGTGTATTACAACATAAACTTTTGCAGAAGTAATTGTAGTTGTGAAATAATAACTAATGCCTTTATTTTTGCAACTAACTGACAACAGTGAAACAGCTAAAATTGATTTAAAGTACTTGCAAAAATAGCTATAACGCCTGTATGGTAAGATACCATTGAAAAGAACCAGGAAATAACAATGAAAGAGCAAAGAGGAATATGCCACTAATCCTTCAGCTATCAACAACTCCCAAATCACAGATATGGGAGCCTTGTGAAGAAATACAAGACAAAATCACATCTACATTGTGGCATGTACTCTAAGAAGATGAGGTCAAGGGTCAAACTAAGCTAAAGGATCCACAGAACATGTAAACTCAAAAGAATGTTTGAACAGGGATAATCTTCACAAATATGCATTTGACCAATGCAATGTAAAAGTACATTAGAAGATATGTTAAATGTTAGCTATGAACCCAGTGCTGTTATGCTTGCTTTATCCCATATTACCCCTTATTGAACTTAAAAATTTCAAAGAGTGAGCCTCGTTTCTCATGTAAGGGTCCACACAGGCTAAGGAATCTCTTCTAGGCTGAAATTCAGTTGTGCCTGCCCAAACACCTTATAACTGAAGGTGATCTGCTCAAATATCTCCTTATAAGATATTTCTGAGAAATGACCACTCACTTCAAAATTTCAAAGGTTTGTTAAACCTCAAGAGCACTGAATAGGGGAGAAGGGACAGGGCTGGATGCTTAGCTGCAGCCAGAGGCACATCCACCAAATGGCAGTTCCACTTTCTCTATCCCTGGCGTTGCAACAGCCAAACACAAATTCAAATACATATCCTGTTCCAGTGCACTAAACTGGGGAGGTGCCATGGAAACTCCTTGATTAATCACAGACTGTTTAGACACAAATAATAAAACTCAGCTTTCATGAAGGTGAGAAACACAAACTGGTTTTTGCTAACATTAGGCTCTTACATGGAAGATTTCAACCCAAAACAGAACTGCTCTTTTGGCTTTCTGCATTGGTGGCTTTCTGCCCCTCAGCCCTTTTTTCTCCCCCTGCTGTCGCTGTAGGGAATGGTCAGATTCCCTGTTTTGGACCCTGCAGCATCACAGGCTGTTTCCATTTCTCCACGGGAGCAGGGGGCACTGAGGCTAGGCTGGTGTGTGGGGCAGCAGGACTGGTAAATCCTTTGGTGTTGGCACAGTGCTGCTGATGGAAACTGAAGCCAAAGCACCCTTTTGTTCCAGGAACTGTGACAGAGGATACAACCTAAGGCAATCCCTGCTCACTCTGAGAGGGATATTCTGCCCCTGTGCTGGAAATCTCCCAGGAGCTTTGCTTTCCTGGCATCCACAAGCCCTCCCCACTTCAGCACCTTGCAGTCATTAAGTGCCTTTTTCCAGGTGCCTTTTGCATCACCCGTGTTAGGGTTCCAAATTCTTCCTGGTCTGCAGGGACCTTTTCAGTTGTCCTGGGGCTTTGAGATCAATGCTGAGCACTGCTACGAGAATGTTTGGAGCAGGACATTTTGGAGAGGGCCCTGTGCACAGCTTGAATGAGCTTGGCCCCTCCTGACTGCTGCCTTTTGCCCTGAACCCTGGCCAGCAAAAGCTCCCTCATCCAGGGAGGTGCATTTTAAGCACTAGACACTGTCTAAGGGGAACAGAGCTGTGGCTGTGTGTAAAAACATCTAGGACATGGCTATTCCTGTTTTTCTCAGGTGCAGGAGAGGATAAATATCCCCACCCTGGGGAGGTGAGAGGACCTCCTGGCAGGTGCCAGCCTGTCCCTGCTGTGTCCTGGCTGAGCAGCTGAGGTGGCTCCTGCTTCATTTGAATCCCATAGGAGGAAGATCCTATTTGGGCTATTGCCCTGCATTGTCAGGCACACAGGATCCTTTGTTTCAGTTGCCGAATGGAGCTCCAAAGTGGCCCACACTGGATGGTCTCTTTGCCCAAGGACAAGTTTGGCTTTGTCCCCAAAGCCAGGAAGAAGACAAGAGGGACAGATGAGCAGGGTCCCTGGGCTCACAGTGCTTTCTGACCCAGTGATGGGGAAATGCCAAATGCCACGAGGGTGTTTGCCCTGGTAAAACAACAGACTTAAAACACAGGGCATCACTCAGGGACACACACAGCCTATGTCCCACACTGGGGCAGGGCACAGAGGGGCCAAGAAACACCTTTGCATTTCCACAGCAGCATTTCCCAATCACTGTTTATGTCACCTGGGTCACTCCTACTCAGGTCACCTGCATTGCTTCTTTCCAAGCCCCACCTTTTCTGGAGCCCTGGCTACCTCACTCTGACACAAACTGCATCCAAATTTTTTTTCCTAACTCCTTCCTCCTTTTGGAAGACACCAGGGACAGTCCAAGGCTTTGAAAGGGAGACGTGGCACTACCTGCTAGGAGGGAATAAGCAGGTGCACTCGTGGCTTCCCTCTGCTTTTCCATGATAAACACTGTTTACTTCTTAGTGCTGCAAGACTGGGTAAGAAGGTAAAAACAAAGGGATTGAGCAGAGGTGCAACTGAGAGTAAAACATGGCCTGTGTGGCGTGACCCATGGGTTTGGTTTGGGATTGGCGTGCCAGAGCTCTCCAGCTGTATTTGGAAAGTAGTGCAATAATAATGGGTCACATTTCTAGTTCCCTCTTTCACTGCTGACTGAGGGCAGGAGGTTTGAACCCAAGGCTTGAAGCACTGGGAATGCTGGTGCTTCTACAAGACTGGTGCTGATATTTTCCCCAAGCCAGGCAAGTGGCCATAAAGGTTTTCCTCAGGCTCAAGAGCTTTGTGTGCCTCACCCATGCATTCCCAAATGCCATTCCCTCCTGCACTAGAAGCTGCTTCTGAAGTTTGACTCTTCTCTTTGCAGTCAATTCTTAGAGGGGATCCTTGCACTGAAGAACAGATGGGGAATTATTTCCACTGCATTTGTCCTCTGTGTGGGGCAGCAGGACTGGTGAATCCTTTGGTGTTGGCACAGTGCTGCTGATGGAAACTGAAGCCAAAGCACCCTTTTGTTCCAGGAACTGTGACAGAGGATACAACCTAAGGCAATCCCTGCTCACTCTGAGAGGGATATTCTGCCCCTGTGCTGGAAATCTCCCAGGAGCTTTGCTTTCCTGGCATCCACAAGCCCTCCCCACTTCAGCACCTTGCAGTCATTAAGTGCCTTTTTCCAGGTGCCTTTTGCATCACCCGTGTTAGGGTTCCAAATTCTTCCTGGTCTGCAGGGACCTTTTCAGTTGTCCTGGGGCTTTGAGATCAGTGCTGAGCACTGCTACGAGAATGTTTGGAGCAGGACATTTTGGAGAGGGCCCTGTGCACAGCTTGAATGAGCTTGGCCCCTCCTGACTGCTGCCTTTTGCCCTGAACCCTGGCCAGCAAAAGCTCCCTCATCCAGGGAGGTGCATTTTAAGCACTAGACACTGTCTAAGGGGAACAGAGCTGTGGCTGTGTGTAAAAACATCTAGGACATGGCTATTCCTGTTTTTCTCAGGTGCAGGAGAGGATAAATATCCCCACCCTGGGGAGGTGAGAGGACCTCCTGGCAGGTGCCAGCCTGTCCCTGCTGTGTCCTGGCTGAGCAGCTGAGGTGGCTCCTGCTTCATTTGAATCCCATAGGAGGAAGATCCTATTTGGGCTATTGCCCTGCATTGTCAGGCACACAGGATCCTTTGTTTCAGTTGCCGAATGGAGCTCCAAAGTGGCCCACACTGGATGGTCTCTTTGCCCAAGGACAAGTTTGGCTTTGTCCCCAAAGCCAGGAAGAAGACAAGAGGGACAGATGAGCAGGGTCCCTGGGCTCACAGTGCTTTCTGACCCAGTGATGGGGAAATGCCAAATGCCACGAGGGTGTTTGCCCTGGTAAAACAACAGACTTAAAACACAGGGCATCACTCAGGGACACACACAGCCTATGTCCCACACTGGGGCAGGGCACAGAGGGGCCAAGAAACACCTTTGCATTTCCACAGCAGCATTTCCCAATCACTGTTTATGTCACCTGGGTCACTCCTACTCAGGTCACCTGCATTGCTTCTTTCCAAGCCCCACCTTTTCTGGAGCCCTGGCTACCTCACTCTGACACAAACTGCATCCAATTTTTTTTTCCTAACTCCTTCCTCCTTTTGGAAGACACCAGGGACAGTCCAAGGCTTTGAAAGCCAGGGAGACGCGGCACTACCTGCTAGGAGGGAATAAGCAGGTGCACTCGTGGCTTCCCTCTGCTTTTCCATGATAAACACTGTTTACTTCTTGGTGCTGCAAGATTGGGTAAGAAGGTAAAAACAAAGGGATTGAGCAGAGGTGCAACTGAGAGTAAAACATGGCCTGTGTGGCGTGACCCATGGGTTTGGTTTGGGATTGGCGTGCCAGAGCTCGCCAGCTGTATTTGGAAAGCAGTGCAATAATAATGGGTCACATTTCTAGTTCCCTCTTTCACTGCTGACTGAGGGCAGGAGGTTTGAACCCAAGGCTTGAAGCACTGGGAATGCTGGTGCTTCTACAAGACTGGTGCTGATATTTTCCCCAAGCCAGGCAAGTGGCCATAAAGGTTTTCCTCAGGCTCAAGAGCTTTGTGTGCCTCACCCATGCATTCCCAAATGCCATTCCCTCCTGCACTAGAAGCTGCTTCTGAAGTTTGACTCTTCTCTTTGCAGTCAATTCTTAGAGGGGATCCTTGCACTGAAGAACAGATGGGAAATTATTTCCACTGCATTTGTCCTCTTGATTAGGCATGGAATCTATTTATCCCTCTTGTCTCGAGTCTTCAGTTTTATTTTGCTGCTCAGCAGCAGGACCTGCAAGGTGTGTGCAAGGAGCTCAGTGCCTTGGCTCCTGGGTGGTGGCAGACACTGCTCCCATGTGGAATTGGGGCTGGATTAACCCTGGGCTGATGCTTTGGGGTTAGTGGAGCCCACAGCCCTGCCAGCCCCAGCATGTCCAGCACAGCTGCTCTGTCATCCTCAGGGCTGTTTTGCAGCCCCCTCCCAGAGATCAGGGCTGCATCCAAATCCCTCCAGCACTGCCCCGGCACACAGCCAGAGGCAGAGAAGCATCTCCTGGTGGCTTTGGAAGCATTTTGCCTGAAGATGTAGGGTAGATTTCTGTGTATATCAGAAGAGGGGTGGCCAAGTTGCTGTTGTCTGTGCTGGCCACTTGCCTCTGCCTTGCCCAGCTGTCAGCACTGCTTTTTCCACCAGCAGCCTCCCAAAGGCTCACCCAGCTGGAATACTAAGAAGGTTTTGCATTTCTATATGAATAAACAATAAATCTCTGCATTCGTCAGCCTTTTTCCCCCTTCTTTCCTTCTTTACTTACTGGTTGCTCTACTATTACCTCAGCCATGTAGGAGGCAGGTGAAACCATGAGTTCTTACCTGGACTCTGTATTTTTACCCTTCTGTAAGCAAACTCAGGCCCTGAGATTGTGAAACAAGGAAAACTACTTGGCTTGTGATTTCTTTAGTAACCCCATCACCTTCTCCAATCGCTGTGATGGGGTTTGGCAACCTGTTGCAAATGGGGCAAGAGAGTTTGTGCTGGAATTTTGTGCTGGAACTCCAGGGCCCACACTGGATGGTCTCTTTGCCCAAGGACAAGTTTGGCTTTGTCCCCAAAGCCAGGAAGAAGACAAGAGGGACAGATGAGCAGGGTCCCTGGGCTCACAGTGCTTTCTGACCCAGTGATGGGGAAATGCCAAATGCCACGAGGGTGTTTGCCCTGGTAAAACAACAGACTTAAAACACAGGGCATCACTCAGGGACACACACAGCCTATGTCCCACACTGGGGCAGGGCACAGAGGGGCCAAGAAACACCTTTGCATTTCCACAGCAGCATTTCCCAATCACTGTTTATGTCACCTGGGTCACTCCTACTCAGGTCACCTGCATTGCTTCTTTCCAAGCCCCACCTTTTCTGGAGCCCTGGCTACCTCACTCTGACACAAACTGCATCCAAATTTTTTTTCCTAACTCCTTCCTCCTTTTGGAAGACACCAGGGACAGTCCAAGGCTTTGAAAGGGAGACGTGGCACTACCTGCTAGGAGGGAATAAGCAGGTGCACTCGTGGCTTCCCTCTGCTTTTCCATGATAAACACTGTTTACTTCTTGGTGCTGCAAGATTGGGTAAGAAGGTAAAAACAAAGGGATTGAGCAGAGGTGCAACTGAGAGTAAAACATGGCCTGTGTGGCGTGACCCATGGGTTTGGTTTGGGATTGGCGTGCCAGAGCTCGCCAGCTGTATTTGGAAAGCAGTGCAATAATAATGGGTCACATTTCTAGTTCCCTCTTTCACTGCTGACTGAGGGCAGGAGGTTTGAACCCAAGGCTTGAAGCACTGGGAATGCTGGTGCTTCTACAAGACTGGTGCTGATATTTTCCCCAAGCCAGGCAAGTGGCCATAAAGGTTTTCCTCAGGCTCAAGAGCTTTGTGTGCCTCACCCATGCATTCCCAAATGCCATTCCCTCCTGCACTAGAAGCTGCTTCTGAAGTTTGACTCTTCTCTTTGCAGTCAATTCTTAGAGGGGATCCTTGCACTGAAGAACAGATGGGGAATTATTTCCACTGCATTTGTCCTCTTGATTAGGCATGGAATCTATTTATCCCTCTTGTCTCGAGTCTTCAGTTTTATTTTGCTGCTCAGCAGCAGGACCTGCAAGGTGTGTGCAAGGAGCTCAGTGCCTTGGCTCCTGGGTGGTGGCAGACACTGCTCCCATGTGGAATTGGGGCTGGATTAACCCTGGGCTGATGCTTTGGGGTTAGTGGAGCCCACAGCCCTGCCAGCCCCAGCATGTCCAGCACAGCTGCTCTGTCATCCTCAGGGCTGTTTTGCAGCCCCCTCCCAGAGATCAGGGCTGCATCCAAATCCCTCCAGCACTGCCCCGGCACACAGCCAGAGGCAGAGAAGCATCTCCTGGTGGCTTTGGAAGCATTTTGCCTGAAGATGTAGGGTAGATTTCTGTGTATATCAGAAGAGGGGTGGCCAAGTTGCTGTTGTCTGTGCTGGCCACTTGCCTCTGCCTTGCCCAGCTGTCAGCACTGCTTTCCCCACCAGCAGCCTCCCAAAGGCTCACCCAGCTGGAATACTAAGAAGGTTTTGCATTTCTATATGAATAAACAATAAATCTCTGCATTCGTCAGCCTTTTTCCCCCTTCTTTCCTTCTTTACTTACTGGTTGCTCTACTATTACCTCAGCCATGTAGGAGGCAGGTGAAACCATGAGTTCTTACCTGGACTCTGTATTTTTACCCTTCTGTAAGCAAATTCAGGCCCTGAGATTGTGAAACAAGGAAAACTACTTGGCTTGTGATTTCTTTAGTAACCCGATCACCTTCTCCAATCGCTGTGATGGGGTTTGGCAACCTGTTGCAAATGGGGCAAGAGAGTTTGTGCTGGAATTTTGTGCTGGAACTCTAGGGTATCACTGAAGCAGTTCAGCACTTTGGGAAGCGGCTTCTCCCTCCCAAAGACTCAGTCCTGGAGCACACCAGACCCCTGGGCTGCTCCCCCAACACATCAGTGTGACATGTGGCTGTCCCCATCGCCTGGGACTGCCAGTGCTCACCTCAGGCACTCTACATTGCAGTAATCTTATTTTAATGAGCATTAGGACATCACATCATCCACTTCTGCCCACTGCTGCTGTTTCACTGGACCTTTGGCTCAGAGATTTATGCCAAACAAAGGCATATAAGACTGGGAGAGTTTGTTTGGTTGGAAAGAGAAGCACAGCTGAGGTTTGGCCGGCTCTGGAGAAACCATTGAAGCTGTTGGGCAGCTGATTTCTTCTTGCTGGGGTGCTTGCAGTTAGCAGAGATGCTGAAAATAAGTGGAAAAGAGGGAAGACCTTACTCTATACTCTTTAGAGGATGTAGTTTCATGATTGTATACCAAGCTGGAGTGTTATCTGCTTTGCAGGACTTGTCTCCTGACATAATGAAATCTGCATACAGGATCTATGGAGGATCTTCAGGATCTATTATAGCTACAGTCGGATTGTGTGGATGTGATGTGGGTAAGGGCTACAGATTTCTGTATATTTTCTGTATAAAGAGCTGAAATATCTGGAAATATTTGGAGTTGCAAAAGATTTAATTTTAATTATTAATGGTTAATTACTCACATTTTTACTTTATTGGCTTCTTGAATAATGAAAATTAAGCAGCACATGGAAGACAGCCATTGTATCTTATAAACTGGAATAGAAAGCAAGCAAATCTAATAACAGAAAGATAGGTGCTCTCCGAAATAAGGCATTAGGGACTGTGTGGCAGATTCCCAAAAAAATGAGGTGAAAGAGAACACATTAGCAGGGGATAGATGCAGAGCTAACAAGACTAAATATTATACAAAGGATTCCTGTCCATTTTCTCCCATATGTCCAACAAATCTTAAGACACAATGTGCAGAAAATGGGAAGAAATGGGAAAACAAAATACTTCTGCCTCCTGCAATATTGGAAGTCCTTGGAAAAGCTGGGTTCACATATTGGAGCTTCGGCCATAATGAAAACAATGGCTCTAAATGAGCATTTAACAGCCAAGTAAAATACCCCTTACCTAGGTGGAAGTCTACCGCAGAAAGTACATAAACAATATAAGGGATGTAGAATGATTGCTTTGCTTTGCATGCTTTGTTTCAGATGAGCTAATGGAGTATATCCTCAGCCGCTTGAAAACCTCTCTCTGCGGGCTGGTCCCTGGAGGATGGTAGGTTGGGTGCTTCCCTTACTTCCTTGGTTTGCTGACACAAGGAAAGAGATGCTCCCCCAGGGTGACTGGGGCACAGAAATGCCTGTATTCCTGGCACTGCCAGGATTCCTTGAGTCCTGGTCTCTCCTCAAGCTGCCTCTGGAGCCACACTCCCATTTTCACTGCCTCTCTAGGCACGACAGAGCTTTTTCCCAGGGAACACAGGCCCCAGGACCTCCAGACGCAAGTGCAGGCTCAGGTGCCCTCTGTGGTGTTTGATAAGCTCCTGATGCACACAGCAGCAATGTTTGCTGATGCCTGAGCCCTGGGGTCATCAGTATCCCTGATTTCCACTCAGCCCAGGTCATACCTGCTGCTGCTGCTGCTGCAGACCTGGCACTTGAGCAACAAGCAGTGAGAGCTGGAATCTCTTCCCACCAGGGGATTTCCAGGTGAATTACTTCGAGGGCTTCACACTTTCCTTGGCCCACAAGGAAACCATGCGCCTGAAGCCACAACTGAGGGGTCTTCACTCCAGAGCCACAGATCATGAGGATGACACCAAAGAGAATCCAGAGATCCGCCAGGCAGAGGATGGAGAAGAATAGGAAGCCCCACACCACCTTCTCCACCCCCAGGAAGGTAAAGAACTCGCATTTCCTTTACCCCATCAATTTTCATGTGACACTTGCCCAGGGCTGTCAGTGCCCAAAGAGGCTCTGGGGCAAGTGACAACATCAGAAATGGGAGAAAGTTCCCTCTCAGGTCAGGGGTTACAAGTGAGGCCTCACACTGAGCCCTCACCCTCGATTTGGGTCAGATGGACTCCATGGACAAGGAGCTCTTTCCATGGAGAAGGCCATGGATTCACTCACCCAGTGAGGGAAGAAAAGGTTCTGCCCACACATCCCTTCTTTAGTGGTATCTCAAGGGTTCAAGCTGTTTTGCTGCACCAGCCAATCACAAACTTCTCCTTAGGAACTCTGAGTGCAGCCACAGAAATACTAATTCTATGCAAGGAAAGTATACTAGTATAGCAGGTAAACTTGTTGCTGTATAATTTTCAAGCAACAAAAGCAGATTTAAATTCAAAACTTACCATCTTCTGCAATCATATTCAAAATAATGGCCAGTCACTTTTTAGTTTTACATGGAAAATCACTGAATCCTCAACATTTCAGTTTGCTATTAGTTGCTAGTAAAAAAACACAAAGAAGCATCTGATTAAATGTAATATTTATTTCTATTTTACTCTCTCTCTTTCCTTATGAGCCTTCCAACATTTCAGAATTTACGGCAAATTACTCAGCTTTTTCAACATAGAACAGGATGAGCTTTAAGGTCCCTTCCAAGCCAAACCATTCTGGGATTCTGTGGTCTACTTTTCAAGTCTCTTTCTGGTATAACAGGGTGATCCTAAGGGTCCACACAGGCTAAGGAATTTCTTCTCAGCTGAAATTCAGTTGTACCTGCCCAACCACCTTCTAGCTGACGGTGATCTGCTCAAACATATCCTTATCCTCACCCTATGGCAGGAAGTGGAAGGAGATGAGCTTTAAGGCCCCTTCCCACCCAAACCTGTCTGGGATTCTCTAAATCTTCCATGATTTGGGAGCACCAGCACTCAGTAGGTGTTTGTGACAACAGGCCCAGCTTCATCATCTGCGTTCAGACATGGTCCGGGCTGTGCAGAGAGATTGTAACATCATGCAAAAAAAAAATCTTTATTAATAGCAATTGCTACAAATTAAGAAGCCTTACCTGAGTTTCTAAAGGCTCCCATGACGAATGTGCAGGGCTGACACTTGCCGTGGCTGCCAAGTTGGCAAAGGGCAGGAGTGCAGGCAGGAGGAACAGCGGAGCCCTCAGAGACACAGGAATGGCCGAGCCCTCAGAACAACGGGAATAGCCGAGCCCTCAGAATAACGGGGGCGGGAATGGCTGGGCCATCACAGCCCTGGAAACGGGGACGGCCGAGCCCTCAACCCTGGGATTGGGAACGGCCAAGCCCTCAGAGCAACGGGGGCGGAAACGGCCAAGCCCTCACAGCCCTGGAAATGGGGACAGCTGAGCCATCACAGCCCTGGAAACGGGGACAGCCGAGCCCTCAACCCTGGGATTGGGAACGGCCGAGCCCTCAGAACAACGGGGGCGGAAACGGCCAAGCCCTCACAGCCCTGGAAATGGGGACAGCTGAGCCATCACAGCCCTGGAAACGGGGACAGCCGAGCCCTCAACCCTGGGATTGGGAACGGCCGAGCCCTCAGAACAACGGGGGCGGAAACGGCCAAGCCCTCACAGCCCTGGAAATGGGGACGGCCTAGCCCTCAGAGCCTTGGGATCGGGAATGGCCGAGCCCTCAGATCAATGGGAGCAGGAACGGCCGAACTCTCAGAGCAACAGAGGCGGGAATGGCCGAGCCCTCAGAGCCCTGGAAATGGGGACGGCTGAGCCCTCACAGCCTTGGGATCCGGAACGGCCGAACTCTCACAGCAACGGAGGCGGGAATGGCCGAGCCCTCACAGCCCTGGAAATGGGGACGGCCAAGCCCTCAGAGCAACGGGGGCAGGAACGGCCGAGCCCTCACAGCCCTGGGAGCGGGAACGGCCGAGCCCTCAGAGCAGTGCGAGACGCGGGCCCTTACCAGGAGTACCTGAACCCAGGAAAAAGGGGTTAATCCAGGGAATGGCGATTAATCCTGGGAATAGAGATTTCCCCAGAGAGCACCTGGAGCAAGACCAGGCTGGACAGGGCTTGAAGGAACCTGATCTAGTGGAAGGTGACCTTCCCCCTGGCAGGGGGTGGAATGAGATGAGTTTTAAGGTCCCTTCCAGCCCAAACCATTCCATGATTTGATGATTCCACAATTCTGTAGGAGCATCATCCTCCTGCTGCTGAGCAGCAGCCCCTGCACCAGAGACTCCCAGGCTGTGACTTGGGTATAAATGAACTAGGATGAACTTTTTCCTTTTTCCTTTGACCCAGCAGCCAGCTGTGCCTGTCCCACAGGGCTCCTGCTTGTGTCTGGTGTGTTTCTTATTTCAAGGCCAGGTTGGACGTGATTTGGAGCAATCTGGGATAGTGAAGGTATCCCTGCCATGGCAGGGGTGGAACTGGGTATGGTTTAAAGTTTCTTCCAGGCCAAACCATTCTCTACATCTGAAATGTCTTAGTGGTATTACAGGGTGATCCTAAGAGTCTGGCAAGGCTAAGGAATCTCTTCTGGCCTGAAATGAAGCTGTGCCTGCCAGAACTCCTTCCAGCTGGAGGTGATCTGCTCCAACATTTCCTGGTGCTCTCTGCCCGGGGGTGCAGCTGAGCAGGAAGGTCTGTCCTGCAGAGCCCTGCCCTTGGCTGGGAGCACCAGGCACTGCTCCAGAGCAGGGTGAAGTCACCGTGCTGAAGTCAGCGTTTCATCACGCAGCTGCCCTGGGCAGTGACATCACCACCTCATGTCCCCAGATGAGGTGTTTGTCATGGGAACAGGGAAAAGGTTTCTCTCCTTCGTGCTGAGCGCAGGATAGGCTGGAGGTTCATGTACCACGCTCCTGGCAGAAGGAAAGATAAGTGTGTTGGGGCATGTTCTGGGAGCTGCCAAAGCCACAGAAATACCGATTAGTGAGGCAAGGTCCAGGGTGGATCATTCCCACTCTTTCCTTTCCTATTTAGACAAAAGGTTGTCAGGGACATCAGCAGCAAAAACGTCGCTCATGTTGTCAGCTCTGCTAAAATCTGTCTCCTGGTGGGAAGGCAAGGGTGGGAATGTGCTCCCTGGACCAGTGACAGCCCTTCCTGCTGTGGAGGCAGCCACTGGGATGTGAGGAAACATGGACCAGCCAAGAGGCAACTGAGGAGCCCAGGTGAGCACACACAGGTGAGCAAGGCCCCAGTGTGGGCAAGTTCAGACCCCTGCCAGAGCCACTCCTTTATTCTGCTCCTGTTCCAGTGCACTAAACTGGGGAGGTGCCATGGAAACTCCTTGATTAATCACAGACTGTTTAGACACAAATAATAAAACTCAGCTTTCATGAAGGTGAGAAACACAAACTGGTTTTTGCTAACATTAGGCTCTTACATGGAAGATTTCAACCCAAAACAGAACTGCTCTTTTGGCTTTCTGCATTGGTGGCTTTCTGCCCCTCAGCCCTTTTTTCTCCCCCTGCTGTCGCTGTAGGGAATGGTCAGATTCCCTGTTTTGGACCCTGCAGCATCACAGGCTGTTTCCATTTCTCCACGGGAGCAGGGGGCACTGAGGCTAGGCTGGTGTGTGGGGCAGCAGGACTGGTAAATCCTTTGGTGTTGGCACAGTGCTGCTGATGGAAACTGAAGCCAAAGCACCCTTTTGTTCCAGGAACTGTGACAGAGGATACAACCTAAGGCAATCCCTGCTCACTCTGAGAGGGATATTCTGCCCCTGTGCTGGAAATCTCCCAGGAGCTTTGCTTTCCTGGCATCCACAAGCCCTCCCCACTTCAGCACCTTGCAGTCATTAAGTGCCTTTTTCCAGGTGCCTTTTGCATCACCCGTGTTAGGGTTCCAAATTCTTCCTGGTCTGCAGGGACCTTTTCAGTTGTCCTGGGGCTTTGAGATCAGTGCTGAGCACTGCTACGAGAATGTTTGGAGCAGGACATTTTGGAGAGGGCCCTGTGCACAGCTTGAATGAGCTTGGCCCCTCCTGACTGCTGCCTTTTGCCCTGAACCCTGGCCAGCAAAAGCTCCCTCATCCAGGGAGGTGCATTTTAAGCACTAGACACTGTCTAAGGGGAACAGAGCTGTGGCTGTGTGTAAAAACATCTAGGACATGGCTATTCCTGTTTTTCTCAGG
Organism: Onychostruthus taczanowskii; assembly: GCF_017590055.1. Classification (NCBI taxonomy): domain Eukaryota; kingdom Metazoa; phylum Chordata; class Aves; order Passeriformes; family Passeridae; genus Onychostruthus; species Onychostruthus taczanowskii. The sequence continues at coordinate 2,034,899 of NW_024505229.1, read as the reverse complement.
TGCAGGAGAGGATAAATATCCCCACCCTGGGGAGGTGAGAGGACCTCCTGGCAGGTGCCAGCCTGTCCCTGCTGTGTCCTGGCTGAGCAGCTGAGGTGGCTCCTGCTTCATTTGAATCCCATAGGAGGAAGATCCTATTTGGGCTATTGCCCTGCATTGTCAGGCACACAGGATCCTTTGTTTCAGTTGCCGAATGGAGCTCCAAAGTGGCCCACACTGGATGGTCTCTTTGCCCAAGGACAAGTTTGGCTTTGTCCCCAAAGCCAGGAAGAAGACAAGAGGGACAGATGAGCAGGGTCCCTGGGCTCACAGTGCTTTCTGACCCAGTGATGGGGAAATGCCAAATGCCACGAGGGTGTTTGCCCTGGTAAAACAACAGACTTAAAACACAGGGCATCACTCAGGGACACACACAGCCTATGTCCCACACTGGGGCAGGGCACAGAGGGGCCAAGAAACACCTTTGCATTTCCACAGCAGCATTTCCCAATCACTGTTTATGTCACCTGGGTCACTCCTACTCAGGTCACCTGCATTGCTTCTTTCCAAGCCCCACCTTTTCTGGAGCCCTGGCTACCTCACTCTGACACAAACTGCATCCAAATTTTTTTTCCTAACTCCTTCCTCCTTTTGGAAGACACCAGGGACAGTCCAAGGCTTTGAAAGGGAGACGTGGCACTACCTGCTAGGAGGGAATAAGCAGGTGCACTCGTGGCTTCCCTCTGCTTTTCCATGATAAACACTGTTTACTTCTTGGTGCTGCAAGATTGGGTAAGAAGGTAAAAACAAAGGGATTGAGCAGAGGTGCAACTGAGAGTAAAACATGGCCTGTGTGGCGTGACCCATGGGTTTGGTTTGGGATTGGCGTGCCAGAGCTCGCCAGCTGTATTTGGAAAGCAGTGCAATAATAATGGGTCACATTTCTAGTTCCCTCTTTCACTGCTGACTGAGGGCAGGAGGTTTGAACCCAAGGCTTGAAGCACTGGGAATGCTGGTGCTTCTACAAGACTGGTGCTGATATTTTCCCCAAGCCAGGCAAGTGGCCATAAAGGTTTTCCTCAGGCTCAAGAGCTTTGTGTGCCTCACCCATGCATTCCCAAATGCCATTCCCTCCTGCACTAGAAGCTGCTTCTGAAGTTTGACTCTTCTCTTTGCAGTCAATTCTTAGAGGGGATCCTTGCACTGAAGAACAGATGGGGAATTATTTCCACTGCATTTGTCCTCTTGATTAGGCATGGAATCTATTTATCCCTCTTGTCTCGAGTCTTCAGTTTTATTTTGCTGCTCAGCAGCAGGACCTGCAAGGTGTGTGCAAGGAGCTCAGTGCCTTGGCTCCTGGGTGGTGGCAGACACTGCTCCCATGTGGAATTGGGGCTGGATTAACCCTGGGCTGATGCTTTGGGGTTAGTGGAGCCCACAGCCCTGCCAGCCCCAGCATGTCCAGCACAGCTGCTCTGTCATCCTCAGGGCTGTTTTGCAGCCCCCTCCCAGAGATCAGGGCTGCATCCAAATCCCTCCAGCACTGCCCCGGCACACAGCCAGAGGCAGAGAAGCATCTCCTGCTGGCTTTGGAAGCATTTTGCCTGAAGATGTAGGGTAGATTTCTGTGTATATCAGAAGAGGGGTGGCCAAGTTGCTGTTGTCTGTGCTGGCCACTTGCCTCTGCCTTGCCCAGCTGTCAGCACTGCTTTCCCCACCAGCAGCCTCCCAAAGGCTCACCCAGCTGGAATACTAAGAAGGTTTTGCATTTCTATATGAATAAACAATAAATCTCTGCATTCGTCAGCCTTTTTCCCCCTTCTTTCCTTCTTTACTTACTGGTTGCTCTACTATTACCTCAGCCATGTAGGAGGCAGGTGAAACCATGAGTTCTTACCTGGACTCTGTATTTTTACCCTTCTGTAAGCAAATTCAGGCCCTGAGATTGTGAAACAAGGAAAACTACTTGGCTTGTGATTTCTTTAGTAACCCGATCACCTTCTCCAATCGCTGTGATGGGGTTTGGCAACCTGTTGCAAATGGGGCAAGAGAGTTTGTGCTGGAATTTTGTGCTGGAACTCTAGGGTATCACTGAAGCAGTTCAGCACTTTGGGAAGCGGCTTCTCCCTCCCAAAGACTCAGTCCTGGAGCACACCAGACCCCTGGGCTGCTCCCCCAACACATCAGTGTGACATGTGGCTGTCCCCATCGCCTGGGGCTGCCAGTGCTCACCTCAGGCACTCTACATTGCAGTAATCTTATTTTAATGAGCATTAGGACATCACATCATCCACTTCTGCCCACTGCTGCTGTTTCACTGGACCTTTGGCTCAGAGGTTTATGCCAAACAAAGGCATATAAGACTGGGAGAGTCTGTTTGGTTGGAAAGAGAAGCACAGCTGAGGTTTGGCCAGCTCTGGAGAAACCATTGAAGCTGTTGGGCAGCTGTTTTCTTATTGTTGGGGTGCTTGCAGTTAGCAGAGATGCTGAAAATAAGTGGAAAAGACGGAAGACCTTACTCTATTCTGTTTAGAGGCGGTAGTTTCTTAACTTTGTACCAAGCTGGAGTGTTATCTGCTTTGCAGGACTTGTCTCCTGACATAATGAAATCTGCATACAGGATCTATGGAGCGTCTTCAGGATCTATTATAGCTACAGTCGGATTGTGTGGATGTGATATGGGTAAGGGCTACAGATTTCTGCATGTTTTCTGTATAAAGATATGGAATACCTGGGAATATCTGGAAATATTTAGAGTTGCAAAAGATTTTTTTTTGATTATCAGTAATTAATTACTCAGATTTTTACTTTATTGACTTCTTTTAGAGTGTAAAACATGGGTAAAGTAAGCAGCACAGAGAAAACAGAATAGATATGATCATTAACTGGAATTAATGGCAAGCATATCTAATAACAGAAAGAGAGTTGCTCTCTGTAATAAGGCGTTTGGGATTCTTGGTAGGTTCCCAAAAAGTGAGGGGAAAGAAAACACATTATACAAAAGATTCCTATCCATTTTCTCCCATATGTCCAACAAATTTTAATATGCCTTGTGCAGAAAATGGGGAAAATGGGAAAATAAAACAAAATACTTCTGCCTCCTGCAATATTGAAAATATTGGGTCCACACATTGGAGCTTCAGCCCTAAAGAAACACAGTGATTCTAAATGAGCACTTAGCAGTCAGATAAAATACCCCTTACACAGGTGGAAGACTACCTCAGAAAGTACATAAATAACAATATAAGTGATATAGAATGATTGCATTGCTTTTCTTGCTTTGCTTCAGATGAGATAAAGGAGTATATCCTCATTCACTTGAAAACCTCTCTCTGGGGGCTGTTTACTGGAGGAGCAGCACTTAGACTCTTACGGGAGGCCTTACACAAATTCCTGCCTCCGAATGCCCACGAGCTGGTGTCTGGAAAGCTGCACATTATCCTCACCCGCCTGCACGACTGGAGAAGTGTGAGAGTGTCCGAGTTTCCCTCGAAGGAGGAGCTGATTCAGGTGGGAGCAGCCACAGCCACCCCGTGAGGGAGGAGCTGGGTGACTTTTGCTACCTGGCCATGTCCCACAGCACAAAATCACAAAATGGTTTGGGTTGGATGGGACCTTAAAGCTCATCCAGTTCCACCCTGTCATGGCCAGGGACACCTTCCACTGTCCCAGGTTGGTCTCAAGGCCCGTCCAACCTTGCCTTGGATGCTTCCAGGGATGGGGCAGCCACAGCTGCTCTGGGCACCATGCGCAGGGCCTCAGCACCCTCATGGCAAAAAATATCTTCCCAATATTCTTCCTAAATCTCCCCTCCTTGTAGTTAGAAACCACTACCCATTGTTGTATCCTAACAGGCCCTGGTCCATTCTAGTCCATGCCATGATTTCTGTCCTTGCCACCCTCTGAAGCCAGACAAGCTGAAATAATTTTAAGAAATCAGCCCTTTTGATTGCTGTCTCAGTTATCCTGAACAAGCAGACAGCAATTTGAGGCCTCCACAAGGTTTCCTTCCTACTTCTCTGCCCTAGCTGTGGGTATCAGACGAGATCTGGTCCCCATTAGTCAGTGATGCCAAATACCCCAGCTGGGGTACCCTGTTTTGGCACTCACAGATGAGTCACCCCTCCCAAAGGCAACAGTTTCCACGGCTCTTTGCTCACCTCTATCCTTCCCATTTCACCCACAGGCTGTGACGTGCAGCTGCTTCCTCCCGCTGTATTTTGGGTTTTTCCCTCCAACGTTCCGTGGGGTGGTGAGTAGCTTTGTGGCCTGGAGACCCTGTCACAGCTCAGGCCCAGGGCCCCTCCAGCCTCTGTCCTTTGTCCAGAGGTGGCATTAAGGATGTTTCTACCTGGATTTCTCACCAATGAAGCTCAAAGCTGCGTTCCCACAGTGTCTGCAGAGAGAAGACAAAGGCCCCAAAATCTGACCTCACTGCAGACAGGACTGAGCTTCTCACTGAATTGTCCATTGCCCCTGTCCCTTCCTCAGCTCCTTTCTGCAGCACTTTCCACCCAGTTTCATTGCTGTAGATTTTTAGGGGGAAGGGAGTAGGGCAGGTGTGGACCTGGTGCCCAGGAGCAGCATGTGGAGCAGTTCCCTGGAAGGGGATCTGCAGGGCCCCAGAACCTCAGTCTGGTGTGGGCCTGGCTGGAGAACAAGGCCCACGTTTGCCTGTGTGAACAACGCTGCTCTCCCTGCGAGGGGAAGGCTCAGGGCTCCCTGTTCTGTCTCCCAGCGCTACCTGGACGGGGAGCTGGCCATGTGGAGAGCCGACTTCGTGTCCCGCACCACCATCACCATCTCTGCCTTCGCCGGCGAATACGACATCTGCCCCAAGGATTGCGCCGCTGCCTTCCTGACCTTCCAGCTCTCTGACTGTATTCTCTCCTCAAGCTGCCTCTGGAGCCACACTCCCATTTTCACTGCCTCTCTAGGCACAACAGAGCTTTTTCCCAGGGAACACAGGCCCCAGGACCTCCAGACGCAAGTGCAGGCTCAGGTGCCCTCTGTGGTGTTTGATAAGCTCCTGATGCACACAGCAGCAATGTTTGCTGATGCCTGAGCCCTGGGGTCATCAGTATCCCTGATTTCCACTCAGCCCAGGTCATACCTGCTGCTGCTGCTGCTGCTGCAGACCTGGCAGTTGAGCAACAAGCAGTGAGAGCTGGAATCTCTTCCCACCAGGGGATTTCCAGGTGAATTACTTCGAGGGCTTCACACTTTCCTTGGCCCACGAGGAAACCATGCGCCTGAAGCCACAACAGAGGGGTCTTCACTCCAGAGCCACAGATCATGAGGATGACACCAAAGAGAATCCAGAGATCCGCCAGGCAGAGGATGGAGAAGAGTAGGAAGCCCCACACCACCTTCTTCACCCCCAGGAAGGTAAAGAACTCGCATTTCCTTTACCCCATCAATTTTCATGTGACACTTGCCCAGGGCTGTCAGTGCCCAAAGAGGCTCTGGGGCAAGTGACAACATCAGAAATGGGAGAAAGTTCCCTCTCAGGTCAGGGGTTACAAGTGAGCCCTCACCCTCGATTTGGGTCAGATGGACTCCATGGACAAGGAGCTCTTTCCATGGAGAAGGCCATGGATTCACTCACCCAGTGAGGTGAGAACAGGTTCTGCCCACACATCCCTTCTTTAGGGGTGTCTCAAGGGTTCAAGCTGCCTTTTTTTATGCCAGCCAAATGCAAACTTCTTCTTAGGAAATCTCGCTGCAGCCACAGAAATACTTTATTTCCTTCTCTCTGTTCAAGCCTCTCACCCAATCACAGCTTCTCAGCATCCACATGTTCCAGCACGAGCGCCCTTTTCTCATGGGATGTGGGTGAATTCTGCATCAGCCCCATGCATTTCATGAATTATAAGCTTTGTCAAACAACATAATATCAGGTCCCTATGCCTTGCAGAAGAATCTCAGCTCCAATGCTCGGAGCACTTCTCTCAGGTTCCCTGTCATTGGGATGACCCCAAGCCAGCCCAATGGTCAAAGAAAGAGTCGGAGTTGTTCATTTGTGGTTCTCAAGTTCGTTTATTGTTGCTTGTCTAAGATGTTTTTTCTCCGGCCCGCCACAAGCCTGTCTGGCAGGTCATTCTGAGGCACACACTCTCCACCTCTCTGGCTGGTGCTATCTTTTATACTAAAAACTACGTATACTACGTTTACAATTATGTTGCAATACCTATCACCTATGTTAGACAGTGACTTTCTACTCTAAACCAGTCTGTGAGTGCCAACATCATCCTGAACATGGATGCCAGGGAAAAGAAATAAGAAGGACAGGGCACGCCCAAATCCCTCCATCTTGGACCCCTGACCCCCACGTACAGAATCCCAAACACCCCCTGCACAAGGTTCTAAACCCCCCTCTACATGGTTCCAAAATTTTTCCTTCACCCCGTGCTTACTACTACTATGCTACTTAGACTTTTGTGACCTGTGACTCTTCATACAAGGTTAGTAATTTCTCCCAGGGGCTAAGATCAAATCCCCAAGTGTTTTTGGCCTTCTGCCAGGGCTCATCAGCCCCCTACCAGGGGCTCAAGCCATCCTGGTCACCCAGAGGGGTGTCCTGGGTTCCGACGCACTTCCTCCTCCTCTTTCCTCTTTTGCACCAACCTTAGTGTCACCATGTTGTTCTCCTTTTATGTGTTCATCTTTTTCTTTTCTCTGATTCAGGAGAGAATTGGTGTCTGTAGGTTCTTTTGTTTTCAAGCTCTATCAACTGGAAAACTTTATAGAGATCTGGAGCCCTGAAAGGTTACTCCTGTCCGGGCTCCGCATCGGGGAATTGCTCACCATGCCGTTCGCTGCTATTCGTGTGGTCCACAACGGCACTGCACAAGCCACACCGGTCATCAGTTCCATTTAACTTCTCTCCTCAGGTGAGGCACCAACAAGGAAAAGTTGCTGCTGCCGTGTCTGCCCTTCTGTCTGCAGCATGGCTGGCTAAAATCGGCTAAGCAAGGACAGTTCATTGTGAGCCATGCTGCGATGGCAGCGGCCGTGTGGCACCGCCCCGGCTGTGCGGTCCCAACCGTGTGGCCTCTCCTGGACCACGAAGGCAGCAGCAGCTCCTGGCCCTGGGCACTCCCGGCCTCAGCCTCAAGGCCACTCGCGGTGCCAGGATTGCCCCCAGTGGAATGGCACAGCAGCCCCTCCAGGAAAGGGCCCAGCAGCTCCCCTTGGGAAGGGGACTAGTGGCTCCACCATCTCTCCAGGGAAAGGGAAAGAGGAATTGCACGCCTTTTTCCATTCTTGAATATGTCATCGCAGAGGCATTGCTAACTTCTCTAAATGGGCCACCTCATATGCCAATCATCAGAGCCTTTAGGGATTGCCTCTGCTGGACATAGTACAGGTCTGGAGGAGCCTCCCCCTGAGAAGCAGCTTCTGTGGCTTTCTCTGCCACCATTACAAGCCAGGTTTGCTAACCTAACACTGTGCAAGGAAAGCATATTAGAGCTGCAGGTAAACATCTACCGGTATCATTTTCAAGCAACACAAGGCTTAAATCCAAAGCATATCATTTTCTGCAATCCTATGCAAAATAATGCCTGCTGCCATTTTAGTTTGCAATGGAAAACCAGTGAATCCCCAGCATTTCAGTTTGCAGTTTACTAAAATATACAAAGAAGCATCTGATTAAATGCAAAGTTTATTTGAATTTTACTCTTTATTTCCCCTTTCCTTATGAGTCTTTCAACATTTCAGAATTTATCAGATTAAGTAAAATTACTCAGCTTTTTCAACATGACGATTATTTAGAAGGTAGCCACATAAATTAAATGAAAAGTGAAAAAAGACACAATCTCCTGTATCTAGGAGGCCCACAACAAATGAGGAATGTAAAGGGGAAAGACTAGGATCATTACCATACCAGATCTAATGAGAAAAGTTTGGAAAACATAAAATGGAAGCAAGAAAGATGCTTCCTTTGAAAATAAACCAACTCTCGACCCACTGAGAAATGCAGGACACAGTGTCAGGCTGCAGAAGTTGCTTCCCTGGTTGCTTTTTAAACGCTCCATCAGTCTCAGCTATGAGCAGCTTTTGGAAACAACAAAGTAGAAATGAGGTTTCTTTGGAAGCTGGGCAGCTCTGGGCCATCAGGAATTCCTGCTTCTGCTTTGCAGCTGGGCTGCAACGTTTTTTTGACCAGTCTCAGGAGAAAAATTCCCCCTGTGGGAGGAATCAAGACTCATCTGTTAGGCCAGAGAGCAATCAAGGGGTGAGTCCAGGCTCTCCATCTCCAGAGCACAAGCACATCAGATTTTCCAGTTCTGGGAAGGAAAAGCCCTACTGATCAGGGCCAGGAAAAGGCTCTTGCACTGTTTCTCTGTGCAATGCCAGAACATCAGTGATGCCACCAAAGCAGCAGAGGGATAAACTTGGGAACAACTTGTACTTGATTTCTTGGACAAGTGTCCGCAGCCTGCAATCCCACGAGGCTCAGGCTGCACTAGCAGGTTATCCACAAGCACTTGCCACTTCTCCGTGTGCCCAGCAGGACAACTGCACAAGGAATTGCACCCTCCTTACTGCCCACACTGGAAACAGAGTCTGGCATAAAGCACCTGCAGCCAACAGCCAGAGCCACAGGCAGGACTGGCCACATGCTTGGCTTTGTTGGGCTCAGTTTCATGCATCAGACTCAAGCACTCTTCCCTCTACACCTGCAGTGGGATCCAGCTCCAGAGGGAACTCTGCTGTCTTGGCTTGTCTCCACACTCTCATCCCAGCCACCTCAGGCTTCACATTTCTGCTGGAGTTTGAAGCAGAATGAGACAAGCCACAGGACAGATGTACAGGGCTAATATTTTCAGGATACCAAAACCAGCTGCCCTTTAGACAGCAGGAGGAAGGGATGCAGCTCTGACCAGGCACTTGAATCCACCTTGTCCCACAGGAACTGCCAGAGGTGCCTGTCAGACTCATCAGCCTGGCTTTATTCCCTTTAGGGCCAGGTCGGCCACAGAAGAGCATTTCTGAGCCTGCTGCTGCCTTTGGCCACAGTTTCTGCTTTAAAGAGGCAAAGAGCAACTTGGAACCCAGCCTGAAGGCTGAGCCTGACCTGCCCCGAGGAGCACATGGACTGTGCCAGCAATGACACAGCACAGGCAGGGCCACAGCTCCCAGATGATTGCCATGATCCACCCCTAGAGGAGGCATTCCAGCCTGCTTCTATCCCCACTGGCTGCAGCTGGGCTTCCCCCTTTGCGTCCTTGGGCTGAAACAAGCTCCTGCACAAGATGATTCCAATCAATACCAAACTTTGCCTCTATCCACTGCCTCTGGCAAAGCCTCCCTTGCCATTACCTCCATGCTCATGTCTCCAAGAGGAGGCAGCACCAGCTCTGCTTGCTTGAAAAGATGAGGGCTTAATAAAGCAAAACCCAGCTGACTGGAATACTGAATTGTTGAAGACTTATTTCTTGCTCATTCCTGCAGGTTTGGAGCAGGAGGATTCTGTGCTGAGACCATTTTCATCTGGGGGTTCCTTGCAGATTGATTTTTCTTAAAGTTCTCAAAGTTTTACAATTGTTTATGATCAAGCACCACATGGGGCAGGTGACATACCCTGGGCAGTTCAAACTGTGCTCCTGTTTGTGGCTGAGGTTTGCAGGTGCATTTAATGGATTTGGAAGTCCAATTCCTGGAGGAGAATTTTCTTTGGGCGATTTTAATGCCCGTTTCAATAGGGTAACTGCCTCGGGTTGACTGAGATGGTAATATCCTGCCTGGAGGTGGGGATGGTGCTTGCAGCAGCCTGGAGAAGGAGCTGTTGGATAAGTGGGAGGGAGCAGAGGTGCAAAAGCAAATGATGAGCTCATAGCTCCTGCCTGGGGAGGCCTGAGTGCCTCTGAGCCTTCCACTTTGCCCTGTGGCAGGAAGAGCTGGATTTGAGCAGCCTGCCTTTGGCTGCAGTGCTTGAGAGGTGTAAATCCATCCAGGATGGATGGAAGACAGGATTCAATGCAAACAGGATCCATCCAAATGGGCCATAGAAAGTTACAAGGGGACTTGAGCACCTCTCCTATGGAGACAGGCTGAGAAAGTTGGGGCTGTTCAGCCAGGAGAAGAGAAGGTTGTGTGGAGACCTCGCAGCCCCTTCAAGGAGCTGAAGAGGCTACAGAGAAGCTGGAGAGGGACCCCTCATCAGGAACTGCAGGGACAGGACAAGGGTCAGTGGCTGCCCATTGACAGAGGGCAAGGATAGGTGGGATATTGGGAAGGAATTCTTCCCTGTGAGGGTGGGCAGGCCCTGGCACAGGGTGCTCAGAGCAGCTGGGGCTGCCCCTGGATCCCTGGGAGTGTCCGAGGCCCAGTGGGATGGAACATGGAGTAACCTGGGATAGTGAAGGTATCTCTTCCATGGCAGGGGGTGAAACTCAGTGACCTTAAAGTCCCTTTTAACCCAAACCATTTAATGATTTATGAATTAAGCATCCAGGTTTCTTTTAGCAAACTCCTTCCAGAGAAGGTATTCCCAGGTTCCTGATTTTAACCAAAGATGGAGAGCATAGGATATTTCTTTCTTTCACACAGCACTCCTAGTTAACTTTGAGTCTGGTTACATCAAAGCTGCCTTCAGCTACTCCCCACACTCATTCCTGCAATCTCCATGGCCCTTTGGATGAAACTTCCCTCTGTTCCTTTCCCTTTGTCCAATTAAATAGGCTATTTCCTCTAATTAACAGCTGCTGCTGTTGGGATCCATTTGCTGCCTGTTGGGAACCAACAAACAGGGGAGACACACTGGGGCAAAGCCAATCCACAGCTTCTGGTATGCAGCGCAGTTTTGGGATAATTAAGAGTGCTGCCAATTAATTCTGTGTGCAGACCAGTGACACAGGGTGTGTTTGCCTGGGCCATGCTCTGTGTGTGGCCACGAGTTACAGACAATTGCATGAGAAGAACTCACATATTTGTGAAATGTCAGGAGATGCAGCCTGCAGGACTCAGAAGTAGGGGGAAGTTAATATTTAGGTTTCTCCATCCTTCTGCACAATGCAAGTTCCAGGGGAATCCAAATGCACTCCCATCTCCACAGGCAGGAGAAGCAGAGCTATGGGCAGGTGTGAAGCTCAAGGATTGATAATTGTTTAAAAAAAAACTTCAGGGAACTGTAGAAAAATTAGTTCCTGCCCAGTATGATGCTCCCTAAGGCTTCTCTCTCTCTCTCTCTCTCTCTCTTTCTCTCTCTGAGGAATCTCTCTTGAAGTTTTTGCATGGGAGGAAAACACTTAAAACATGGCATTTCCTGGCAACTGCCCACCCTGTAATCTGCATTAAAGCAGGGAAGTGATGCTGCTGGTGGGGAGGAGATGGAGTAGGCCGGGAAAGGACTTGCAGTGAGGTCTGCAGGTGAAGATGCCCCGTAGCCTCTGCAGCCTGGGGTGGGTCCCAGGGGCAGCACGGGAGCTTTGCCTCGGCCATCATGGAAAATCAGGTGAGGCCAGAGCAGGGACACTGCAGTGACGGCACTGCAGACAGAACCAGACAGGTTCTGAATAAAAAAATACTCCCCAAAAATTCCCTCGAGAACCAGCAGCCATGCTGGTGTGTGCTGGTGTTGCCCACCACATTCCGAGGCAGCGCTTCAGACCCCCAGGGCGTCGCTGGGACAATCCTTGTTACCTGTGGGAACAAGGTGAGAGCTGAGGCAGGGTGGAGGTACTGGCAGGGATGAGCAGCCCCAGGAATGTTTGACTCCAAAGGCCTTTCTCACAGCTGAGGAGTTTGCAGCTGTCTCAGGGCAAAATCATTCTGAGTTTCCTGGGCAGCTGCACAGGAGGGAACTTGCAAGCAGATTTTGGGGGCATGTGCCTTAAATCCCTGAGAGCTTAGTGCCAGAACATCTCTCAAGATCTTGGTGAATGTGCCTGATGTCCTGTCAGGACAGAGCCCAGCAGATAAATACCTGGAACACAAATGGATTGCAATAGGGAGGTAGCACTAAGCTGGTTTGTAGCTCCTTTGAGATATCAAAATAATATCACAGGGATAAAAAAATAGCTACTTTTAATGTAGGCTACTCCAAATTTGGAGTTTTTAGCCACACCTACCATCAATGACCCAGTGGGTGATGTTCCCAAAGCTTCCCTGTTCTGCACCCTGCTCTATTTATGCTGAATGTCTGGAACCCCCCCAGCCCCTCACCTCCTCCTGTCCACGGCTGTCTTAGGCAAACCAGGCACCAAGTTTTGGAGAAGCCTGTGGAGTTGTTGTACCAGGGACCCGACACCTTCCAGCAGTCCCCACACCTTCTTCACCCTGCAAAAGCAAAGTACACAGGCTGAGTTTAATGATGGCTGAAGGCAGCAAAAGGGGAGGGTGTTCATGGTAAATGCACACTGTAATAATCTTTTCCATAACCAAGAGATGCTGTGGCATTCCTGTCAGCTGTACCTGCTCTCCCTTAGATCTTGCCTTCAGAGAACACCAAATCCCTCCATGTGTCCCTTCAGCCCCTGCTAAAGGCACAGCCCCTGGTTTGTGTGTCACTCCATAAAGCCTCTGTTGGGATGTTCTTACCCCTTCCTGAACAAGGCTGGGAGCCTGTATGGCTGCAGCAGGACCTTCGCCAGTGGGTCCTGCAGTCCATTCACCTGCTCCTTCTTCCACAAGCCTGCACCCAGGAATGACAGCACAGAAGGAAATAAAGACCAATAATTACAAACTGTAAAATAAATGCAATAACTCCTCTTGCCCAGCTCAGGTAGGTACTGAAGCCCAGGCCAGCGCCCAGCTGGAGCCACTCTTACAAAGTCTCTTTGCAATAGAAATATTTAATAAATAACTCAGTAATGTCTTAAATATAACACTGCTGCTCTTGAAGGCTGCAGCAGCCCTAAAGCCAAGCTGAGCACCCCAAATCCTCTACCTGGCAGGAAGTAAGGGGTCAGGCACTGAGGGACCCTTTTGTACAGGCCGGGGTGTGTCCCATTGGATTTTCCAGAGTCATTCTTCCCACAGGGGCTGCCAAAGCGGAAATTGCCGTCGAAGTAGTTAAAGCCAAAGGCATCTGGGAGACACGGAGAGAAGGGGATGATGTTTGTGTCACACTGAGGCGCCCCTCGGGTCCTGGGGTGTCACTTACTGTTCCTGTACAGGAAAAGGGCAGTGTCCTGGTACCCCTGGGAGAAAATGTCGTTCAAGACCTGCAAGGAGAAACACTCGAGGTCATTAAAGAGCCCTGACCCCAGTACTACAGGATCTATCCAAAGCTGTTTGACTGTGGAGGGCTGGGATGGCCCATTTGGGAAGGCAGCAAGCACTGGTTGGTTTCCAAACACCACAGCACGGGTCGGAGAAACACAGAATGATTTGGGTTGGAAGGGACCTTAGAGATCACCTGGTTTTGTCTGGTCCTTTGCAGGTTGTGGACCCCATCCCAAGCTGGCTACCCATCATCAGTCCTTTCCCCAAAACGTACTGCAAAAACAGGGGGTGCTGTCCCCTCCCTTTGAAATCCCATTAATTAACAGTGGAAGTTGAGCTGAACTTTAAATCTTGAGAGGGCAGGAGCAGCATTTATCTTTTCACCAGAACTAAGCTGGGAGAAGTCCTGGTGGGCTCACCATGGTGCTGGGTGGAAAGAGAGCGTAGCTGATCCTGCAGAGGTTCTCTATGGAGATCTGGATGCTGCCATTGAAGATCTGGAAGCAGAAGAAGATGGCGGGGCAGTCGCGGGGGCAGATGTCCAGCTCTCCGGTGAACGGGGACACGGTGATCACAGGCTCCTCCAGGCTGGACACGGGCTGCAGGCCCGTGAAGCCTCCGTCCACGTAGCGCTGGGGGAGGAGCAGAGGCAGGGTTTGCTTTGGGGCCTTTGTGCTGTCACTGAGTTGGGAGCCAGCAGCTGCACAGGTGACATTCCTGTCGTGAGCCCATCCCAGCTTGTCCTCCCTTCCCACTTCCAACAGCGTCTTGTTCTACCTGTGCTCTTTATCCCTTTGTCAGCTCCTTCCCCTGCCCTGCCTGTGACACCCAGTCAGTTCCTCGACCAGGTCCGTAATCCACAGTAGTTATTAAAATGGAAATATAATTATTTTCATTCACAAAGCTTTGTACAACAATTTTTGGCAGTCAAGAGCCAATTCAGACATCACTGAATGCACAGTGTTGTATAACTTTCAAGTCCTGAGCTTGAGCAGTAGAGTCCCCATGTTTAATAATTGCCTGCAGATTCATGAGGGATTACATACTGGGCAAGGAAAATGTCAATTGCTCTATTCCAAAAGGAATCTGGATTTACCACCCACCTCAATGGGATTGGAAGTTAAAGCTGATGGAATTAAATGGCGTTGAAATAACAGGGCAGAGAGGCCTCACAGACCAATCACACACCTGGGGATGGGTTGGGTTGGAAGGGACCTTAAAGCTCATCCCATTCCACCCCCTGCCATGGGCAGGGACACCTTCCTCTATCCAATGTTGCTCCAAGCCATGTCCAACCTGGCCTTGAACATTTCCAGGGACCTTAGAGTCCCTGTGGAGTGACAGGGAGTTGAAGGGATGGAGCGACAGGACAAGTGGGCAGTGGCTTCCCACTGCCATTAGGGTTAGATGGAATACTAGGAAGAAATACTTCCCTGTGAGGATGGTGAGGCCCTGCACAGGTTGCCCAGAAAACACTGGAAAACACTGCCACTGGAAAACACTGCCGAGCTCCTCCTTCCCCTCCCTCAGACAAGCAGAGTATGGAAATGCTCTGGGCTGGGGGAGGATCCTCCCACGAACTCTTGATGTCTCAGCTGTGCAAGTCAGCACCTGAGCCGAGGGATGAACCTGCACTGCAGCCAGGCCCTGCCCGGGATAACTGGATTGTGTCTCAAGGTTCCCACTGTGGGTGTCCTGTTATCTCTCTCAGACATCTGTAAGGTCATCCACACTCTGTCCATGGGCAAAGCAGGACAGGGCTCTCCAGATGGCAATTCCACCCAGCTGTCATCTTAGGATGTGGTGAAGAATAAGCTGATGGGCTTTATCATCCTCCATCAACTAAAGGAAAAGCCTAGACACACCTATCCCTCCCTGGTCTGTACACTCCTCCTTTACTGAGGAGTGTAAAGTTCAAACCAAGAACACTCTGCTGGGAGTGTGTGTTTTAGTGGAAATATCACTCACCACTCCTCGGTAGGATGGAGGGATGAATCCACAGTAAATTGGAAGAAAGCAGCTGCAGAGGAGAGCCTGGGGAGGAGAGGGATTGCAGAAGTCAATGTTCCTGTCAAAGTTCTTCTGGACAAAAGCTGCTGATTTGGTGCTGAAAATTCAGCCTTGACAAAGTCTGGAACCAGGCTGCTGGCACTACCTGAACTTTGCTGGGAACTGTGGCAAGAAAGGCTTCAAGAAAGGGAAAACATCTGATTTCACTGAAGTGGAAACACTTCTCTGGAGCAGGGCACAACACTGCATTTTTTAATTTTATAGCTGCCAGAATTAATAGTTGTAAATCTACACGTCTGTTTCCAACACTGTCCTTTGATGGTGGCAAGCTGAAGCTTTGCGGCCAATTTCCATCTTTGCAGGTTTTTGGACAAAACCAAGGCCCCCTCACAAGGTATCCTCACCCTGCTGGGATTTGCCAGTGGTAAAGCCACTGCTGGGGCATTTGCAACCACTTCCCACCAATGTCATCAGCTGGGAATGAGCACCCCAGGCTCCTGAGCTACCTAGAGGAGGCACCATGGGGTGAACTCCAACACCTCTCTGGAGCTGCCATCCTCTACTGTCTCCCTGGGATAAGGGACCCAGGACCTCAGGGTCAGCTCTGTTAGGACTTTACTCTGGTATTCTCCCCCCAGCAGATAATTTACTGGTTAATGAGCTGCTTGTTGTTCAGCAGCAGCTTTTTCCAGCTCTTTCCTCCCAGGAAAATGCTGAGGCAACAAGAAAACCATTGCCAGATGGCTGAGGAGAGACCTGTAGGGAGAGCTGAGGAGAGGTCACATCAGCACTGACAGGGCTCTTTGCAAAGTCACTATTAGAGCTCCAGCATCAGCTCTATGAGGCTGGAAACAAACCTGCTGCTTTTTTTAGCATGATTTGTTCCATCTGATCCTGGAACTCAAACCTTCCTCCCTGCCCCCAGGCTCATGGAGCCCATTGGGGTGGGACCCTGGCTCTGGCAGAGCCTCCTGACTCTCTCCCCATCTCAGGTAGAAAAAGTGCAGTTAAAGCCACCAGCACTTGGGGTATGTCCATCCCAGGCAGACAGTGGAGACCTTCCCCATGTCGCTGTTTAGCAGGAAATGACAAGGAGACAGTCAGAAGGCTGAGTGGCATAAACACATATCCTTACTTGGAACCGCTTCTTTTACACACCAATCGATACAGGTGGACCCGATTGGTCATTTAATCAATACATTTCACCTGACTGGCTAATTAACAAGATGCCCATTTATAAACACTCTTATGAGAATAACAAGCAAACAGATATTAGGAAAACAACACCTGCAGGTTTTTTTAATAATTGGGTATCATTGTTTATCTCCAACTCCCTAAAGTCTCCCAGGCTGATTCTAGGAAAACTTATCTAGTTTTCTCACTCTCTGACCAGGCTGTCACGTCCACACCCACAGCACCAGAGGAAGATCTCTGCACCTGAATGAGGTCCTCCTTGGAGCTGAACTCAGAGGCCATGACGTTCTGGCCGTCCACCACCCGTGTCAGTGAGATGTGCAGCCGCCCCGAGGCCAGCAGGTAGGAATCCTCCGGCAGCATCCGCTGCAGGACAGCCTTGAGATTGGCCAGCAAGCTGCACTTCGGAGAGAGGGGGCCCAGGATGGTTTTCCTGACTTCTGTTGCCAGTGCAAAGAAAAACTCCTTGAGGTCATCTGAAACAGGGGAGGTAAAAATGGAGAGAAAGTCAATATTCCTGCTGCACTAACAGTTATATTTTAAATCTTATTTTTAACACTCCTCACAAATAAAGCTTCTTGCAGCCCCTCTGTGTTACCCCAGGATGGTACTGCTGCTACAGTGGGGGACATTGAGGCAGGGCAGAAAGGGGGGCATGACCCCCATAATGTCCTCAAAGGACATCATGTCTTGTGTGACCCCACTGGTGAAATCCCCACCTGCACCAGGGATGGGGCCTCAAGATGTGCCTGGTTAGGATTAGGGAAAAGTTCCAGAGAGCCCCAGGAAGGGGGACACAGTTATCCATGACAACGTGACTTGCACGACACATTCCTGCCTTCCACCTCCAGTTTTCCACGTGGGCAGCCCCAGGGTTTACAGGGAGCTGGGCTGGCTCCTGAGTGAGGATGAGGGGCACCAGTTCTGCCCAGGGGAGTGAAGGTGTCTCTGCCAGGTGTTCTGGCTCCACATTGCTAGCATTCCTGGCTCACCTGAGCTCCAGGGAGGTGTTAATAGCCATGACATGTGTCTGCACATCCCAGGAGCTGGGTTAAAGGAGCAGAGCCCTGGAGCCCCGGCTGAGGGCTCAGGAGACTCCAGGTTTTAAAGGTTTCACAGTGATGGGAAGGAAGAGGAGTGCAGCAAACTCTGCAGGCAGCCTGATCCCATAGAAGGAATTTGGTGCCTTTGCTGACATGGAAAGCTCATCTGGGGGAATACCCCAACAAACCCTTGCAGTGAAAGCTTGTCCAGCACCAAAGCTGCAAAGAGCTGTCCGTGCACCAAGGGCTCCTGTGGGCTCCCTGGGACCCTGCAGCAGCACGAGGCCACGGGCCTGGCTCAGCACCAAGGCTTTGCAGGGGCAGAGGTTTCCGTGTGGTCTCATGGGATTGTGTGGACAGACAGACGGATTAAGTGCAGTGTCCTGAAGGCAACTGGAGCAACACAGGCGTTAAGAGGGGTCATGTGTGTTTGAGCAGATGCTGAGGCCACACGGGGCAACGATTAACACTGGGCGGGTTTGCACAGAGGGGATGCTGAAAGAGCCTGACCTCCAGGGAGGAGGGGCACGCCCAGGTCCCTGTCTGGCTGCTCTGTGTCCTGGAAATGGGAGAAAACATGGAAAAACTGCCCACAAGCTGCTGAGTAAGAGGTGAGAGCCGAGCGCAGCTTTGCGGAGCGAGTGAAGGATGAGCCTGGCAGCAATGTGACTGTCCCTGCCTGCACCAGCCTGGTGACAAGCATGTCCCCACGAGGTGACTGGTGGGGTCACAGAGGACAGCCTGGCTCTGGGAGCTCAGAGCTCCTCAGACAGCCCAGGGCAGGGGACGGGCAGCCACCCGTGAGACCCCAAACGCCCCTTTCACCTTCTCTCTGACCCAGTCATCCCCACTATGAGTATGACAGAGCTTGTGCCACATTCAGTTTCCTTGTTAGAAACCTGACCAGAGTCATCACTATTCAAAGTGTCTTTTGTTCCTCTGGGGAAGATATTTTGGGCACAAGATCATCTCAGCCCCTCTAAGTGGATGGTGCTTTCCACCTCCAGGGAAGCAGATTCCATTTCAGATCCAGTTCAGGACTGGTGCCACCAGCAACAGCTGTTGCTGAAGGTATTTTTGTTGCTGGACACCCCCATCCCCATCCATTACAGCAGCAGGAGGAACCAGAAATTTTGGGGCCCTTGCTTTTTTGTGGAGGAGTTTATCCCCATGTGGGCAGAAATGTTCCTTTCTGCCTTGTCTAAACATATTTGCCAATGTTTTGAATTATTTTTAGCTGCAGAACAGTTCCAGCATCCACCAGAGGTTTCAGGAACCGTATGTTCCCTCCCAGCTTCCTCCATCATTATTTGGTCCCCAAAACCTTCTGCTCCTCCTAAATATCCCCATTGCTTGAAGCAGAACTTGGATCAGGCTTTAGAGCCTTAAGTCTTGTGTACACTTGTTTACACAAGTGTAAACAAGTGTATTTAATTGGAAATATGGGAGGATGTGATTATTAAAAGTGGATTAACTACTGTGAATTAATTCTACACATGGAGGATCTTGTAGCTAGAGGGGCCTGTTTCCACATGGTTGAAAGAGGGTCAGAGGAAAACCTCTTTAGCAGCAATAAGAGAAATTTCAGCCCTGGTCTGGAGCAGACTGCTGTTCTTCCAGGAATATCCTGCTGGAGCACCGGGGAAAGGTGCACCTGGAGTTGGGAATCACACAACATCTCCCCTTGTCCTGGGAAGGCTGAGTGGGACCAGCCAAAGTGGCATGCAAACAAGGCTGTCAACTCTATAGATACCTGTGTGACAGCCACTTGTGTCCCTTCATAGCTACACATCCCAAGAAACCTGATCCATAGGGAAAAGAGGGTTTACATGGGTAAATCCAGCCCCTGGGGCTGCACAGACAGGGGCTGGATTGGGACACACCTCAGCACCCCCCAGAGCAGAAGGGCAGGAGATCTACTCCTCCAGCAGGAGCAGGAAAAGGAGCCTATGGAATTTGGAATGACAGGTGCATCCAGATTTCCCCCTGTAATTTCTGCCCACTGAGCCAGGGAACACTCAGGCTGTCAGAACCGGCTTTTTCAGCTTACACCTCCCAAAACTGCGCCGTGCTGGCTGCCAAGGTGGCAACACCTTGGGTTTCTGTAATGCCTGGTGAGCGAGGAGAGTTCCACCAGCCCCACTGCCCCCCAACACCCCGAGGCATCTCCCCAGGGTTTTTGGAACAGAAGAGCTCCCGGAAGGACTCGAGGCCGGGGTTTTCTTACCGAGGCCGACACCGCACACGACGGCAGCAGCGATGAGCGACCCGGCCGAGGAGCCGTAGACCTTGCAGGCAGACTTGAGGAGCTCGGGAGCCAACTCCAGCAGGGACTGCACCACCCCAACCTGGTACAGGGCCAGGAAGCCACTGCCCGAAAAAGAGAGCGAGAAAGGGGTGCTGGAAGCCCGGAGATCCTCCACAGCCATCTCGGGATCACAGCAGTGGATCTGGCTCGACGTCTTAGGGTTGTCCTTTTCCACCAGGTGAACCTCAGGCTTTCTTCTCCTCTGCTGCCTCCAGGCTCATCTCTAGCTGCAGAGGAGTCCAGAAGACGGATTTTCTGCCTTCTTTTATGACAGCTCCCTGAGGCGTTGAGATTCGCGAGCTATTTTAATTGCTGCCTGTGCTAAAAACAGAAATTTTCCCCTGATCAAAACAGCTCTTATAATCCTCAACCACAGCCAGCTCAGATGCTCAGGGCTGAATCAGGGCTTCCCTCTCATGCCAACAGGTCTGCAGTGCCCCAGGAGCCCTCCCGGAGAGGGTCCTGGTGTTATTGTGCCCGTCACACTTGGAAACGTCCGTGCAAAAATTCCTCTTCGCTTCATCCTTTCTTCATCAAAGGGTGTTTTCCTAAATTGGATTCTCCATCAATCCCAGCTTAGGCACAGCTCAGTACTGAGTGAGTAAAGACTTGTATAAGACACTTAAAGCCAGAGGGTGTTACACAAGGGGTGGATGCAGGGCGTTACACTGGGTTAGGTTTGGAAATATTCCTTAAGTTTGCTCCCTGTTGGAAGGGTTTTGCCCTTGCCTGACCCTTGATTATTGTTTGCATCAGGCAAAAACCAAAGACCTGGATTTGCTTTTCTCTCCCCTCTCAATAAAGCCCTACAGCAGCATCACCTTGCCCAAACCTGTGCTTACTGAACCAGAATCAGCTGCCTTTGAACTGTCTTCATTGCCTGGTTATAAAACCAGGGAGAAATGCCATAGATTTCTTGTCTTTTCAGCCTGAAGATTCCAATGCTGCTGCCAAAATACAGAACAAAAATTACCATTTTAACAGATGTATTTATTAAGTACTGATAAATATTGTGTCGTTTCTGTTGTCCAAATCCATAGAGCTGCATGCTGAGAGGAAACATTCCCTGGGTTAGAATTAGGGCTGTGTATACAGCACAACATGGGCATGTGGGTAAGGAGCAAGGCTCTCCTTCCCTGTGTCCATGCACCAGCCTGGCCAGAACAGTACAGGGAACCACAGCATGATCCCAGCATCCTGATACCACCTTTGCAGTGCTGCTTCACCCCAAATTTTCATACATTTTTCCCTGCCTTCTCCAGTGATGACTGTGTTCCCAAGACAGGAGTTGGAGCAGAGTCCCCCACATTGACATGCAAAATGTCCCTGGGTTGAAATGCCACCAGGAGCAGCAGGTGGACATTGCCTGGAACCCCCAGGTAGATATCACAGCATGGCCCAGGCTGGGCTCTGGTGCTCCCTGGATGTCAGGACACACAGGAGGAGGTTGCCAGCACCAAGATATATTTGAATGAATATGAATGGGATTATCCTGGAGGTGAACAACTGCCTGAATTAGGGCTTCTGGATCCACAGCCTTACTGAAGCCCCTAATTTCTTGTCTTTCTACTGTCTGATGTTTCTCATGATCCCCTTGCTGAGTGAGTCTCCCATACACCCCAGCCCCTGCACCAGCCTCCTGGAGATATCAAAGCTTTGATCTGTGTAATTCATGCCACTGGCTCCTCCAGCCCCTGGGAAAGCAAATTCCTTCATTTAAAGGATTTTCTTCCAGCATTGGCAAGTTCATGAAGGCAAAACTATCACCTGTTTTTGTGACTTGTCTAGACACGCCAGGGCACTGGAAGTGCAGAGGGTTTGTAAGGAGTTGTTCCCATGTTCCCTGTGCATTAACTGTTCCTGTTGCTTGCCTCAGGCCCCCAGGGACTCCATCAGGCTCTGCATAAAGAGGTGTAGGATGCTCCTGCTTCACTCAACCCTTGCACCTCCTCAGCCGTGCCCAGCCCTGACTGCCAAGGTTTGGGAAAGGTATAAATGATCCCATGGGAGCTGTGGGAACACACTCCCCTGTCCACACACAGCTCTGTCCTGCACTCAGTCACGGGGGCTTCTCCAGCAGGGTCAAGGTGCCAAATCTCCCCCGCACCCTCCCCAGCTGCCAGCACCACAGCCCGGGACAGCATCCAGGAGGCATCATCCTGCCTGGCTCAGTTCCATGCTCCCGTGAGATGAAACCTTGTCATCATCCTCTTAGCGACAGCAAATTTTGCATTAATTGGCTCATTAAGTGCCAGGCTGATTTTCTAAGCTGCCCTCCCCCCGCCCCTGCACTCCAAAGCAGGATTAGTGGGGACTGATGGCTTTGGAGACACAGGATGCCTGCAGCAGCCTGGGATAGTGTGGGGAGAAAGCCCCCAGCTCCCAGGAGCCCCGGGTGGGCTGGGGGCTGTGCAGGGCTGTGTTTTGCCCGGGCAGGATCATGTGGCTGCCCAGATGGCCGGTGGCCGTGACCTGGGGATTTTCATGCGAGGCGATTGTCTTCGCTGAGGGAAGCCACAACGGGGTGTTTAGGGCAGGATGAAGGTAATGCCAAGAGCTGGAAATGGCTCAAACCCCCAGGACTAATAACTTGCCCTTCTTTAAAACCTTCTTAATATCTTCAGTGGTCACAGGCAACTGGGTCCCAATTTTATAGCCAGGAGATTAACCCAAGGTGCTGGGAAGGGACCTGGGCTCCAAAAGCCACCAGCCCTGGGGTGCTGCACTAAGGCAGCTGTGGTTCTCCCCACCTCATCCCACCATGCCCAGCTGAGCAGCATCCCTGCACACTGGGTTGAGTTTTCTGAGAGCAGGAGCCTCTTGTGCAAGGGGCAGGTTTTGGCTCCTTGTTTCCCCAGCACGGCTGCCCCGATGGGTGGGAAAATGTCCCGTGGGCAGAGAAGGAGAGTGTTTGGTTCAGCTGTGGTATTTGGAATGGCACAGGAGAAGGGATTGGGAGTTTTCATCTCTGCTGTTTCACCTGGCAGGTGCATCCCACGTGCTGATGGAAGATGATAACCTCTGGGACAGAGAATATTTTACTTTCCCCTGGGTAGTCCGTGAGGAGACAAAGCCCTTTTCTGCTCCATGCAAATCCCAACCCATCCCTGGCACAGCACGAGCTCAGATGCAAAACAAATTGGGGCATCCTTTGACCCTCTAACCACATCCCCAGCACCAGCACCCCACGGGTCTGGGCAGGGAATGGGAATGTCGGGACTGTTGCAAACAGACGAGGGCGGTTTCAGTCTCTCCCACAGTAAAATCTCCTGGGTTGGTTTCCAGCCAAAAGGGATCTCAGTGTTGACACTGCACTCGTTGTTGGCAGGAGCCAGGAGTGGGATTTAATGTTTTCCACACTCTAATTACCCCAGGCTGAATTGGATGGGGCCCTGCATGTTGTCCCCCCTCCCTCGGCAGCTGGTGACTCAATCCTGTGGCTGTCAAACACAGCCCTGAAGGTTATGGGGACGTGGATCTGGGTGGGGAAGAGCTGCTTCTGTCCTGTGAGGGCTCTGCTTCCCCTTTTTCATTTACTTTGGGTTTTAAAAGGACCAAGAAGCTCAGATCCTCCAGGAGAGGAGATGCTGGGCAGACCTGGGCCTGTCACTAGTGGCCCATGGGGGATTTTCACCCCAAATGTGGCAGTGACACACGCCCACACGTTTGTTTGACACCACCATCACCTTCAACCCACTAGAGCATCCATCCTGCACAATGCAAACCCAAAAAGTTCATCTCCTTCACCCCAGGACAGCTCCACCCTTGCAGAGGAGATGCTCCTGCTGCTGCCACCACACCGAGCCCTGGCAATCCCCCCACCCAGCCCAGAGCTGCCTTAATCCATGGCCCTACTTAGGGGTCTGGGCAAAGATTAGCTGGAAACATTCCCAGTGATTAGGGCTTAAATGTCTTTGGCATTTCACATCTTCTTAGAGCTCATAGGTGAGACCCCAGCAGCTGTAAATCCCCTCAGTCCCTGAGGATGTTACAGCTCCTGCACCGCTTGGGAATGAGCTTTACCCAGTTCTTGGTGTCAGATCAAGCTGCTCTAGGTAGTAAATCTCCTTCTGCTGGAAAAGGAAGGCCTATAAATTGTAAAAATGGCAGGACAACACTGTGTATCTGCTCTCAGAGTCCCTCGTGCCACTTGGAATTTGGCTGGAAAGGAGCAGCCCACAGCAGCTGGAGCAAAGCAAACATTATTCTATTTATAACACAACTCCCAGCAGACAAGCCTGGCTGGCATTTAGGCACCAATTTATTTGAGTTTTAGAATTTTTTTCAAACTGGATTCTTAGCTGGTAGCAGAAACTACAAAAATTATGTTGTACATTCACAAATACATTTAGAAAACAGGTAAATAAATACATGTGTACAAGCAGCAACAAACCCTGAGGTTCAACACAAGCAGTTGGCAGGAGCTAAAATATAAATACAGGGTGAAATTTGGGCTCTGTTTGATTTACTGACTTTTCACCCCTGGACAGGTGGAGTTCAAGCATTTCACACTGTTGGTTCTCCTGAAAAGATTTTAAATCCACTCAAGCTCAGGTTACTCCATATCCAGGTGACCATCAGGGATTGTCCTCCCACCACAAATGTTCATCCTTGACTTCCCAGGCACCACAGGCCCCTCACAGCAGCCGCTGTCAGTCTGGGCTGTCACAGTGGTCTGTCCTGAGCTTTTCTCTCTTCTGCTGTGACAGAAGAAATATTCTCAGAATCATGGAATACTTTGGATTGCAAAGGACTGTCACAGCACAGTTGAGACAGCCACAATACACAGAGTATCACCATACAATTTCAGAAGGCTTCAAACATCTGCTCTTCTTGTTCTTCAGCCAAACTTTTGTACCCCTCATGGTTCCTGCAGTGCACCCGTGTGCCCTCTGCTCCCTTTGGTGGGTGCTCAGCACACCTGGGCACTCCATGGCTCATTGCTGTCAGTGCTGCTCACCTGCTTCCACCACTGCACCCACTGGGGGTGAGGCTGGGCCAGCCCCATCCCAACCACCACAAACTGTGTGCCTACAAGGGACCTTTAAAGCATCCCAGTCCAGTCCCACCCCTCCCTGGGCAGGGACACCTTTCACTACCCCAGGTTGCTCTGAGCCCTCTCCTGGAACTTCCACAGACGGGCAGCCACAGCTTCCCAGGGCACTTGCCCTGACTTGCTGCTGGGAGCTCAGCCCCAGGCTCATCCTCCTCCTTACCTGGAGAATTTTGCCGTAGGGTGCAAAGGAATCATCCAGGTACCGGGTGCCAAAGCCCATGATCCTGTTCACTGCCTGGCTGCAGATCCCTGCCACCGTGGCGGTGAGATGGACCGTGTAGGCAAACTGGATCTCCTGGGGGTTGATATTGGGCCTGCTGGCTGTCAGCTCCCTCTGCACGTAGGCGTCAGCCAGGCTCTTGAAGGAGCTGTAGGACATGTCCCTGAAGAACAGCTGCAGCCGTGCGTCCTCCCTCACCTGGGTGGGAGACAAGAGAGTGCACGAAGTGAGGGAAGGGCTCCGTGTGCCACCCTCGTGCTGACACCTTCACCCCACACCAGGACTGCAGCTGGCACAGGACAGACAGCCAGGCACAATCACAGGCAAGGAATTAAAAATTGGCATTTCCTGATTTTCCTGAGTGTTCTCCTGCCCTGGGGAAATCAATGGTTTTGCTGTATTTATTTTACAGCAGTGCAGAGCTTGGCCCAGATTCCCTCAGCCCCATCCAGCTCTCTCACCTCCCTGTCCAGCTCATCTCCTGCACTCCGGAGCAGAGCAACAATTCTCTTGATGGCTTCATCTGCAGAGAGAGACACCAGGTTATCTCCAGACCTTTCTCCAAGCCTCATCTAGATGCTCTGTTTAGTCCCCAGGAAAAATTCCTTGAACAATGTTTATCCACCTCCATCCTTCCAAAACCCAGCCTATTGCCATGTGCCTTGTTACTCTTGTTACCCTCAGCCAGCAAAAATACTCTTTTACCCCTGAATTTTGTCTTTTTTGTGGTCTAGCGGAAGGTGTCTCTGCCCATGGCAGGGGGGGCTGGAATGAGGCATTCTTTAAAGTCCTTTCCAACCCAAAACCCATTCTGGGATTCTGTGAATCTCCCTCTCCCCCAGTCAAACCCTGATGCTGAAAATCTCCCACAAAGTCTCCATCCAGCTCTGGGGCTTACAAAAGCCCCAGGACCAGGCCTGAAGCAGGGGTGGATGCCATGCAGACTCTGCAGGGGACAAGTCTTCCCCACGTTTGTTTCCAACACTCACCAACCCCGTCGGTGCCGGGGGGCTCTGGGTGCTCCCCACGCTCTCCTGCTGTGTCCCCCTGGCTCTTGCTGCCCTGCACGATCAGCCCGATGTCCTGGGACACCTGGGTGTAGCATCCATCGGGCTGCTCCGCCTCTGCCAGACACAAACACAGACCCAGCAGTGAGGATTGGCTCTGTCAGCAGCTGTGCCCACCCCGGCTCAGCGCATTCCGAAGGTGAAGGAAGCAATGGAGCAGCTGCGACCTGCCCTCAATCTGCCAGAGCTCCTCAGGGATCCCCTGGGCAGAGTTTTGGCACAGGAAAGGCTGGGCTGGGGATGGTGTCCAGGCTTTGCCTGCGCCCAGCCCCAAGGCAAACCTCAAGCAGCTTAACGTTGGCCCTAGAGTGGTTTGGGATCTAATCTTGGGCAGAGTTTTGGCACAGGAAGGGCTGGGCTGGGGATGGAGTCCTGCAGGCTTTGCCTGCGCCCAGCCCCAAGGCAAACCTCAAGCAGCTTAACGTTGGCCCTAGAGTGGTTTGGGATCTAATCTCAGGTTTCAACTAAACCACCGTGACCCTTGGTTGCCAGAGGAGGAAAGCTCACGCTTGGTGATAGCTGCCCACAGCTGACCTGGGGTGACTGTGCTCAAAGCACGGGCACAACGACCCTTCCTGGGGCAGCAGGTTGGGGTTGGAGTCTCCAAAACCTCTCCCAAGGCCCCAGAAAACCCTGGGAGGGCGTTAGAAACCAGCACTAAACACCATGGCTTTCCCCAGAGGAGCCCAGCAGGGTCCTGCTGGCAGCAGGGGTGGGTCAGGGTTGGGGTGGGTCCCACCTGGCTGGGCCGGGGCCAGGACGTGCCGCAGGGGAAGGCAGCTGGGGCGCTTGCTCCTCGCCCCGGATCCCGGCTCTCCCCGCTCCTCCTCCCCGTGCTTCTTCAGGGAGAAAACCTTCTTCAGGCTGGGCTTCTTCTTCAGGGCTCTGCCCAGTGCTGGGGACGTGCTGGAGTCTACTCTGTGTTTTTTGGCTCCTTCTGGTTTGGAGCCCTGATGTTTGACATCTTTCTCCTTTGCTTTTTGCCCTGTGTTTTCCTTCTGGTCCTCAGGGCTCTTCTTCAAGAAGAGATTTAGGAAACCTTTCAGCCAGACCGGTTTTGAACCCGAGCGCTGTGTTTTGCTCTGGGAAGAGTTCTTTGTGCTTTTTCTCTTGGCTTTCAGCCCCTCTTTAGGCACCTCCTGGGCAGCTTTGCTGTCATCACCCAAAGTCTCCTCCAGGTCTGGTGCTTTGAGTCTCTCCTCCTGGTCCTTCCTGGGACTGGGTTTGGCACTTGAGTACGTGCAGAAATCACTTTCTGACCGTTGTAGCCCATCCGTTTTCCTCCCTCGCCCTCTGTCTTTCTCCTGGAGGGTTTTTTTGGCCACCAGTGAGTTTTCATGGCAGCTCAGTGAGCGCTTGACATAAATCTCCAGCACTTTCTTGGCCTCTCGCCTGTCCAGAGAGAGGATCTTGCCTGACGGCTGCCTCCCCACGTCCCACTGAGGCATCTCCTCAGCTGGAGCCCGAGTGTCGCTGTGGAGAAAAACAACATTTTCAGTCTGGTTTTTGCCTTCCCCAGGCCACTGCACAGTTGGGGTGAATGGAAATGTCCCCCGTGCTGGCACACAGGGGTGCTGTGGGAGTCTGGGGTCTTTAACGCTCCTGGTTAATGATCAGTGCGTTTTATGGTTGTTATCTGAGTGCTCCAGATGCAGATGGCTCACGCAGGGTTTTATAACCACAGGCTCGTTGGTAAAGGAACTGAAACTGTGGAGGGGGAGGAGATGGACTGGGCATATCCTAGAGGAGGAGCCTGGTCATCACCCAGGGGGTTTTATCCAGCAAGGACATCACCCAGACACCATCCCATTATCCCGTGGCAACATGTTCCCACACCAACATGAAAAACCACACCCCAGGAGCACCCAGTGAGCCACAGAACCCAGAATTTAGAGTATTTCCCCTTAAAGTATTGGCTGCTAAAAATCATTCCAGCCCCTGGAGAGGCCAAGGGATGTGGGCTCCTGCAAGTGGCCTTGGTCACCTTGTGATGACAGAGCCCTTCTGTGAGCTCCCACCAGCACAGGGCTGGGAACAGAGCTCAGAGCACCAATCCTTGCCTTTCCCACCACCCTTTTTCTCTACATCTATAAGCAAAATTCAACCAAAGACACTGCTATTGGAAAACCGGAGAGCCAGGATGGTGCCTCATGCTGATTTTACTTCCATAACCAATTTTACCCTTCAAAGAACCAGACCCAAACCAAACTTCTCCACCCCTCAACAGCACATGGGGAACCAGCACCAAAATCTGGCACACTTGGCTGTACAAAGCACCCTGGAGTTGGGAATCAGCCTCTGCTCAGACGCAGAGATCATCATCACAACACACAGCACACCCACCCACCCTACCTCGGCCTGCTTTTGTAATCAAAAACTCCGTTCCCTTCATCCAAGCCAACACCAAAGCCCACCAAACCCTCAATAGAAAATCATCCCACTAAATTTACTCATGGCAAAGCCACAACCCCCATCCTACTTTGGTTGATTCCAATACATTGACCACAGCATTGGTTATTTGCTGGTTTGGTTTTTACCTTTCCATCATTTTTTGTGCTCCTTTGGACACAGCTCAAGGCGAGCTCCTGGGCCACGGGTGCTGAGGGATCCCAGGCTCTCCTGGGAGTGCCTTTTTATAGCCTGGTGGCTGAGTTCAGTCCTATTTTTAGCAGCCATTCAGGTAGGAGAGCAGCCAAGGTTCCGCCTGGGATCCCCGCTATCACCGCCCTCGTGGTGCAGATCAACGGGCGTGAGTTTCACTGGAGGAGAAAGCAATTTCCTTATGACAAGTAGCAGCAAAACAACACAGACTCACCTGTCACCTGCTGTAAGCACTGCCCTTTGAGACCAGCTATCTCAGGCAGCTGTTTGCCTTTGGGTTTGGTTTGGCTTGTTTTTTACTGGGTGTGATGATCGAAATGGGCTCCTCTGGGTTGTTTCTGTGAGGGGAAGTCACAGCTTTCTTGGATGAGCAGGGTTTCAGTGCAGGAAGCAGAGTGCCCTGCTCACATCCCTGGAGCTCCCAGGCAGCTCCCGGAGGGCCACAGACACTCTGGGACACGGCAATGTCAGGCTCTTGCACAACCCTGGGCATGGCTGGGCTGAAACACCCCTGAAACCCACCCTGGGTTCAGACAGCTCGTGCTTCCACCCTAAAACACAAACCAGCTCTTGCCCCAAATCCTTCCTACTCCCGTGGCTCCTGCTCAGCCTCATCCAGGGAAGGAAAATCTCCCACCAGGCAGATCTGCCCAGCCCAACGCCTACAAACAGCGCCCGGGCCGAGCACATCTGACACCACAGCTCCGTTTGGCCACCCCAGTGCCCCTCCCGTGGTTGTGGCATCCTCCGGCAGGTGCTTCCCGCTACTCCCCATCGCTGCTTTGCCATCTGATGGCAAAATTCCGCACTGCAGCTCGCAGGGATGGGGCGGCAGCCGCAGGCACGCAGGCTTTGGAAAAGCCCTTCTCGGAAAACCCCTCGGGAGTATTTCCACCGGAGCAGCGCTGTTTTCAGCTGGAATTGATGTTCAGCCGAGGTGTCTCCTGGATTAAGATTTTCTTTTCCTGATACGGAGTTCAGCTTGCAATCAGGACTGTTTTATTTCTCTTTCAGTAAACTCTCTGTGCTGTAATTTCCTGTGACTGGGAGAGGTCCAGACTGCATCCCTTCATTTTTCCTGAGCCCACACGGCTGGATCAGAGTCTGGTATTGATCAGGAATTATCTGGCTCAGTTTTTCAACACACCCATCGACTGATAAACAGGTGAGGAGCTTCCAGGCTGCTTCTCAGCTCTTGTCCACATCCTTCCATGAGCAAGTCAATTCCAGGGGATGAGGAGGAGTTTCACAATCTGTTGTTTTCCATAAAACAAAAATCCACGTCCACTCGGGCCATGGGGGTCAGTTTGGCCATCTCCAGTTTTGAGATCTTTCTACTGGAGATTCCCCAAGGCTGAGTCCAAACACCATCCCTGCTCATGATTCCACTGATGCGTGGCCTGTTCCAGACACAGCCAGAAGATGGGAGAGCCAAACTCCAGGAAAAATCTTCACCTGAAATGTGATTCAGGACCGAGACCTTTATCCAAGCTCAGATTCCTCCTGGGATTTGGGACATGTTCAAACCTAATGGGAGAGAGGCACAAGAAAAAGACGCAGGAGACAGATAAACCAAAATCCCATTACCAGAGTGGAGGCAAGAGATCTGCACCCAAACTTTTCATCCACTTTTCAGTGCTAGGAGAGAATGAGGATGCAGGCAGGAAAAGTGGGGAGCACCCAGTGCTGGGGTTGGCATCTTCAGGCCGGTGACGCTGGGGGGAAAAGCAGAACTAAACCCGTGGGAACACAGCAGGGGATGAGCGGCTTCTGTGCCGGAAATTGCTTCAGAAGACAGAGAAAAACAAGAGAGAGGCATTCCCCACATGGAACTGCAAGGTGCAGAGAGCAACAACAGGTTCAGAAGGCAGGGCTCAAAGGCCCTGAATTGCTTGGGAAGACACAGGCTGAGACTGGACATCAGGAGAGCTCTCCCATGCAGGAGCCTGGGACAATCTCACATGGGTGTCTAGAGGGGTTGGGAATCACCTCCCTTGGGGATCTTCTAGGCTTGGCCAGCCAAAGCCACAGCCAACCTAACCCAGTGTAGGAGGCCACTGTGTTTGATGTTGACCACAAAGATCCCTTCAAGCCAACAGCCAACCATGAGTCATCAACAGCCACGAGCCACCAACCAGCCACAAGCCACCAACCAGCCACGAGCCACCAACCAGCCACCGGGCACAAAAACACAGCAGCTGCAGATCTGGTCCATGATGGTGGTGTGGAGAGAAGAATATGACCCATGGTGGGGGTGTGGAGAGGAACACCTGGACCATGGCAGGGTGTGGAGGGGAACACCTGGACCATGGCAGGGTGTGGAGGGCAGCCACTGCTCCCTGCCCCAGCCAACACATGGCCTCAGTGGAAACCTCTCAGCCCAGTTCTGCAGTTCCTCTGATCCAAGGGTGGTGAGCATCAGCCCCCAAAGCAAATCCTCTTTTCCTCCAGCCCCGGGGGTGGTTTTAGCTGCTTCCCCCCGCAGATGAGGAATGTGCAATGCCCTGCCCCAAACACCAGCAGATGTGAGGCCGCTGAAGGGTGGCTGATGTTCTCCAGGGAATGAAGCACCTGGAAACCTCTGGGAAAGCCCACATGAGGGACCTGTCTGTGTTCACGGCCCCTGAACCCCAGCCATGCCAGAAGTCACCGACAGCCGTGTGCTGTCCCTCCCCACACCCCCACACCAAACTCCCTGGCACAAGCAGTGGTTATTTCGTTGTTTACTGACAGGGATGGGTTCCTGTTCCAGGAAATCTGCAGGTTTACAGCCCTCCTGCCTCTGTTTGGCACAGGGAAAGACAGGTATTTCTCCAGGAGGTACATGAAAGCTTCCTAGGAGCGTGGACAAAGTTCATCGTTCCAACCCACCCTTCCAAAGGTGGCCTTGGATTGTCACCACCCAAGACCCCTCCAGAGCTGCTCAGGGAGGCACAAGGGGGGTTGAGGGCTTTTGGCAGCTTCCCAGCCAGGAAAGGAAATCCCCAGCCAAGCCCAGAGTGATCTTTAGTCACCACGGGAAAAGCAGGTGAAGAGAGGTCACCTCACACACTCCCTGTGAGCACAGCACAAGAGCCAGGGCCACCAACTGCCACCTGCTCCAACAAAACAAACACACAGGTGCAAGAAGCAGTGGGATCCTCAGGAGCCATCAGGGCTGGTTCTGTTGCAAGAAAGTGGAGTGGAAAGAGGAGATCAGGAAAAAGGCACCCGTGGGTGCATATCCCAGGAGTGGCACAGGGCATGGATGTCACAGCTCCCAAGGAAGGACATCTGCTGTCCCACCAAAGCTGAAGGATTTCACCCTGAGAAAGATTTGGTTTGACTCTTCCCTGGGACAAAAAGCATCCTTTGGGGAGGGAGGGATGAGGTTTGGGTGCTTCACTGTACCTTCCTGCTGTGGAGCATCCCCAGGCTGCAGCTGGGTGGGTGCTGGTAACCTTTAGCCCCCTCTCTTAGCAGGGACTGTGGCCTCCCTTCCTAGCCAGGATCTCCCCCAGGCTGTGACCTCACACTCATTTGCCCCACTAAAGCTCCTCATTTCCTTCTCCTCCACCACTCAAATTTTCAAGCACCTCTGCTCTGCCACTGAGCTGGTGATTTTTCCTGGAAGAGAATCTCCTCAGGCAGTTTTCCAGAGATGTTGCACTGCTGAAGCTTTGCCATCCAGCCACCACCCATCCCACCACAGTCTCTTACTGGCTACTGCCCACCTAGCATCTCCAGGCTGCAGGTGTAAAGTAGTTTTGCAGGACCAAGCCCAGTTACAGCCAAAGGGACTGTAGTTTCAGGTTGGCAGTAACCAGTTTTGGTGGAAACCTCATGGTGAAACCACGTGTTTGTGCTGTGCTCACCCAGCAGCTGCTGAGCAGCTCAGACTGGTGGCCTCCGGCTTAGCAGCTGCCAGAAGATGTTGGGGAGGAGATCTGGGTGCCCACAGGAGCTGGTTTTAAATGAGGAAAGCTTGAATTTCCCAGTTTCAGACCTTCAAACAGCAAGAAGTGAGATTTTCAACCTTACAGTCACAGCATTTTATTTCCTCTGTGGAAAGTGAAGTGAAAATAGTAGTGGGTATTTTCTATTTTCACACACACACTGTTCACTTCAGGTATTCCTGCTTCAAACTCAAAACAAATAATCACATATCTGACCATAGGTGGGGTCATATTTGTTACTGGCTTAGTTTCTTTTCACATTATTTAATCACAAAATTAATTACAAAAGTCATTACCTGGAGGGAAAGGAGTTAAAGTGAATACCAGCTATGGGCAACCATGGAGCTCCAGCCAGGCCTGATCAGGCAGGTATTTCAGCACACTCCTAACCTTAATCCCAGGAGCAACCTCACAGGAGACAGAGATTCCAGCATGCTCCACATCTGCAATGTGCCCTCGCTCACAGCTGGGGACAGCCCTCACTGCCCAGGCAGAGCAGCAGGTGCTCAGCCCAGAGCTCCTGCTCAGCTCAGCTCATCTCCCTGGAGGAACAGAGGGATCTTTTCCACAGGTTTGGACCTTAAAGACAAGCATCAAAATTTCAGAGCAAAAATATCACAATCCCTCCCACAGGGCAGGAGAGGAACCAGCAGAAGACCAGTCCACACATCCCCCTGTGCCTTTGGGGTGGGGCACAGCTTCTGGGTGTGTTTTGCTAATGAAGCCCCAGAGATGTCCCAGATTTGGCTCACAGCAGGCTTTGAAATCCAGGCCAGCTCTGTGGCCTTGTGTCCAGGAGAGGCAAGAGACACCAGCACTGCCCAGCAAAGCACAAGTGTCCCTGTGATGCACTGAAGTGAAGCCTGCAAAGATTTACTGTGGTGAAACTTCCAGTGGGTCTTCCTTCAAATCTTCATGGTCCTCACTCTCCAGCTGCTCCAGTTTGCTGGATTTCTCATGGCCAGCCTCCCCAGGAGTCTTCAAAAACCTGAAATACATTTTTGTGATGACTTAATGGGAACATCCAAACCCAGCCCCAAACCAGGCTGTAAATGCTGGAGCCTTTGCCCTCAACAAGATCAGGTTGGACAGGGCTTGGAGCAACCTGGAAGAGTGGAAGGTGTCCCTGCCCATGGCAGGGGGTGGAATGAAAGGAGCTTTAAAATCCTTTCCACCCCAAACCCGTCCGTGAGTCTGTGACCAGCTGAGCTCTGGAGCTCAGAGGGGATTTGCCATCCTTGGGCTTTGCTGAGGATCCCAGGAAGCACTGAGGTTCCAGCTGGCACAGGACAGAGCTGGACACAAACCCACTGGGGTATGTGCAGGGTACGATGTTGCCGGATGAAACAGCTGCCAACATCTGGAGCTCATCACCTTCGCATGCCTCATCCACGCTGTCCCAGGCAGCTCGTTTCTCTGCTCTGCTTCACCTCACCTGAACAACAGCTTCTGCCCTGGCTCCTTTTTGATGATGTTGAGTTTGTAGTAGTGTCTGAGCGCTCGCGACATCTTCTCATAGGTCATGTTCATCCGGTTCTGGAAGGAGAACAGGATTGTGGGGTGCTGAGCAAAAGCAAGCAACAACTCTTGGTCTGGCTCTTGCGCAGCCGGGCCACATGTGGGACATTAGAGGAGGTTTGGGGCATTGTGGGTCCCTAACCCAGACTGGCTTCATGGTTTCCTTTCCAAGGGGCGAGAAAGTCTCACCTCAACCACCAGGCTGGCATCTCTCACTAACCCTGCACCGCCCATGCCCCCCTCCCCAGCC
Organism: Onychostruthus taczanowskii; assembly: GCF_017590055.1. NCBI lineage: Eukaryota > Metazoa > Chordata > Aves > Passeriformes > Passeridae > Onychostruthus > Onychostruthus taczanowskii. The sequence continues at coordinate 2,000,545 of NW_024505229.1, read as the reverse complement.
CCTGGACCAGGGGAACAGCTCACAAAAGGGACACGCAGGGGTGACAAACTCCTTCTCAGGGATACCAAATTCCCTCTCAGCTGCACTCACCTTGTGGTTGCCCCAGAGCTGGGCCAGCCCGTTGGGGTTGACGACACGGAACACCTTGGCCTCCCTGTCCTCCCACCTGATGTAGGGCTCGTAGCGGCGGTCGGCCAGCAGCTGGTACACGTACTCCCAGAGCAGCCTGCAGTCTGAGCACGGGGCAAATGCTGCTCTCAGAGCTGCCACCGTGCTCCAGCCAGGCTGCCCCAGCAGCAGGATTGCACATGTAGCAGTGGCAATGAATATGAGAAGAAATCAGGGCTCAGGCACGGCACTTTCACTGCGAGATCTCAGAGCGGTTACAATTTTTCAGGTGGGGAAACTGAGGTGGAAAAGCAGGGAATGAGAGGAAGGGAGACAGATGGGCAGACAGGACAAAGCAACATCTCATTTCCCCAAGGGACAAGGCTATAAATTCATAATTACCTGCAATTTTCCCATCCACTGGGGCCGACAGGGTAGCAGGAAAAGAGCAGATGGCACCTGGCCTGCAGCTACTCTCTGAGCTGTGGTGGGAGAGGTTCAGGGGCTGCTCTGCACAGCCCAGCCACGAGGAAACAACTGGGGCAGCCTCAGCACTGCAGTCTGCACCTGCAAAAAAACCCTAATAAGCACCCTGTGGCTCATTAGGGTCCCAGACCCTGCAAAGCCCTGAAACAGGAGGGGAGGGACAGCCCGGGGTGCTTGTCAGCCTGGGACCAGCCCAGCAGAGGAGGAGGGTGCTGAGGAAAGCCTGGGATTTTCCTAAGGCTGGAGAAGCACAAAGTCCAGGGGGGTTAGAGGAGATGCCAGCTAGGGTAAGGGTCAGATGCAGAAGAAAAACTGGCAGAGGAAAAGGCTCCAAGAGCACAGGCAACCCCTGGAAAATTGTTGTGGGGACTTAATACGTTAATTACCTTGCACAGGACACAGGAAAGTGCTCCCAGATGCACCTCCGCACACATCCAGCCCCTGACAGCAATCCAACCCCACCCTCACTCCTACCTGGTCCCCCCAAGGGCACGAAGAAGCCTCACTGGCCCCCACCTGCCTCGCCTGGGCCCTCTCCCCACCCCACCCGCTGACCCAGCAGCTCTGTGTAAGCTCAGCCCAGCTCCTCAGCCCTTTCCCAGCTATGTTGCAGGACTAGTCTCCAGCAGGGCTGTGCCTCTGCCTGGCTTTGACCATCCCTGATCCAAATCTCAATCTGCAGGCAGACATCTTAGGGAAGTCACAGCCTTGCCAGTTTGCCACAGACCCCCACAGCACTGGTTCTGACCTGCTGCATCACTACAAACTTCCCAGGTGTCCTGGACTTTGCTGGGCCTGGTTGCCTCTCTCAGGCAGGGTGGGATGGTTCCACAGGCTGAGCTCCAAGCCCCATGTGTGTGCAACCAGGCAGGTTCTGCCTGCTGGACACTGCCACTCTCCCAGGATATTTTTCTCCCATCATACCTTCCTCTGTGCTCCTAGCTTTCCTGAAGGGTGAGTTCAGCAAGGGGCTGCACACCAGAGCTCTTCTCTGAGTTTTAATGAACTGGAGTATTTCATAAAGCACGTCCCCTGCAGGAAAGGAAACTCTGCTCAGAGGCCTTTGGGCAATGGTCCCTCTCAGGTAACGTTGCTGAGATTCTGAACTACACAGTGTGGGGTTGTTCCCCATCCTAAAGTACTTGCAGATCAGATGGACCAGAGAAAGGAAGAGCTGTCCTCATCTCCAGCATAAAACCCACTCTGCTGGGACCCATTGATCCCTCTCAGCAGAGCACTACTTTGTCACATTCACATTCTCTGAAAAACTCCCTTCGCCCAGGATTTTTCTCCTGGAAAGCTGAGAAGCCTCAGAGAAAAATGAAAACAATTCTTATCTCATTTGCTTCTCCTGTGTTTTGTTCCTTTGGAAGGTGTTTGGAAATTGTTTACCCACAGGTGATTGTTTCATTGGATTCTGCTGTGAGTTGTTTTGATTCATTGGCCAATCAGTGCCAAGATGTGTCGGGACTCTGGAGAGAGTTATGAGTTTTCTTTATTGTCTTTTTAGCATTCTGTGCTATATTCTATATATTCTTATTCTATATTCTTTAGTATAGTTTAGTATAGTATTATTTAATATAATATAGTATCATAAAGTAATAAATTAGCCTTCTGAGAGCATGGAGTCAGATTCATCATTGCTCCCTGCCACGAGGGTCCCTGCAGATACAATACTCCTTGTGCTGGGATGGTGCTCACAAAGCCCTGGTCTAACCTGAGCTGGGAGCTCGGTGTCTGAAGTCGTCCTTGGTGAGGATGCACAAGGCTTTGCCGTTCATTTCAAACTTGCTCTGCTCAGTGGGCCGCAGGGAATATTCCTCCTCAGCCCATCGCAGCCAGTGGATCACGTCCTCCTTGCTCCACAGGGAGGGCTGGATTCCTGAAACCAGGAAAACAGCTCTGTTCTCAAAACTGCTGAGTGGCAGGGTGGGGTTTCTTCTCCATCACCAAACTTTCCCTCTACATTAAGCGCTCACAGGTAAAAACACCACAAAGAGAGAAAATGAACCCTGAGGAAGCCTTGTGCCCCTTGCCAGCAGGGAATGGTCCCTGGGTGGGACACCATGGCTGTACCCACCCTTTCCCACCCCATGGAAACTCCTTTTGGGGCAGCATTGACTTGCTTAAGCTCTACTCACTCAGCCTCCCTGGAAGCCTGAAGATCTGCCCAGTGCTGATGGGTGAGGGTCTGCCCTGGGATGGGGGTGGCACCGACACGGCCACCACGGGGCTGGAAGAGCTGATGGCCACTTTGCCCTGCAAAAGAGATCAGATACAGCAGTGGGGGAAATTCTGGTCCTGCCTTTGCTTTGGAAGTGCCTCGATGTCCTGGATTGCCAAGCAGATTGGATTCTATTTGCCACTTAACACAAAACTGTTATTTCTGCTCCCATATTTTTGCCTGAGAGCCCCTTAACTTAAAATTTACAGCAATTTATAGCAAAATATAGAGGGAGGGGGTTTACATTTTCCATTACAGGGGAGGCTCCTGCCTTCCTTAGCAAACACCTGGCTTTCCAAACCAAGACACTCCACCTGCTCCAGTATTTCCTAACTGGTTTCTCATATCAGTGTAATGTGATGTGTGTTGTTGTTGTATTCAGGATGGATGAATGAAGTGACAAAAACTCTTAGGTTTTCAGAAGGTAAATGTAACTTGTATTAGACACTATATATTCTTTTGTAGATAGTTATGATAAAGTTGGACTTGATTGGTCTTTAATTAATACTCTTTATACTATTGGTTAATTAGGAATAACACCCTTCTTGTAAATATTTTGTAAGTAAATAACACGTTTAAAACACTAGTTGTAAAGATTAAGGATTGTTTTAATTCTGCCTCTCAGCTTTCTCAAACTTCACAGAGTAATGCTTGGGAAAGTTTATCTGACTCTTTCTCTGACCAGACTTTCAGCAGCCACAGACATAATGTGTTGTCTACAGCTCTTCCTCTCACTTTTCCAGTCCCTGGTTGCCAAGAGATCCCATTCTCCAGCTGTTTAGCAGAGCAACCTGCTCTCATTCAGGCTCTGGATTGGGGTTATCCATCCCCACTCCCCATGGGAAGCAGGAGATGGAGCGAAGGCTGGCAGAGCCTGCAGTGCCTGTGCTCCTGCAGGACCCTCTGATGCTCGATGGGTGCTCAAGGTTCTAGAAGAGCACTTCAGTTCTTAGAGCTGTGAAAACAAACCTGGCAACAGTGCTTTGATTTTGTCTTGAAAACCTCATATGGAGAGGGATCTCTCACTCTGTCCCCAGTGATCATTTGGGCATAAGTGGAAATGGCCATCCCATGGTTTGGGGAGATGCAAGCTCCTCTTGCTCACTCTCCATGGAGTTCTGGCCCCCTCAAGAATTACTTTTCCCCCTCAGCCAGGGAGCTCAGATCCTGCTTCCAGCCACATCTAGATCTTGAAATATTACTGGCAGCCAAGCAGATAATGTTCCCCCTTAAAAACCTATTAATGTGAATCCCAGCAATTTCTCAGCTTCACTCACTGGAAAATTAACAATTTTGCTGTCAAATGGTATTTTCTGAAGCAGTTACCAACTCTGAGCACTTCAGGCTAGGCAGGCTTTTGCAGGTGATTTAGAGCAGCCACCCCTCAACTGTGTGTGCTGGCAGAGGAGTTGAGCCCTCTGAAAATGAGGGTGAGGAGATGGGAGCTGGACACGTCTTAAATGCAAAGCTGAAGGTCCCAAAATCAGGAGAAGAGGAGACAGGAGCAATCAGTCCAGGGAAAAATACTTCCCTGGGAGTTACAGCAGGAGGAAGGCAGCAAGTGGTGGGAGGATTTCTTCAGCAGAAGGACACTTTGATGGTCACTGGATTGGATTTAAAAAGCAAGCAGCTACATGACACTGCATGAGGAGAACAGTGAGACCCCAGAATAAACTCTGAGCAGGCTTGGCAGCAATGCAAACTGTCTTTCAGATTCACTCTAAGCAATAAGCTATGGGGAAAATAAAAGTGAAAGAAATCAGCAGTGTATTTTGTCCAGAACTCTCTAAAAGTTATTTTAATTTTCTCCCATCGACGTGACTCTCTTAGAAACGAGATTTACAGTAAAACCAGAACAAATCTGGTATTTTTCTTGCTCCTAAGGATTTCTAGGCCTCGAGATAGAGTCTGAATTTTTATTATGTTATACTAATTTTATGTTCTTTCTTTTATCCCTGCTTAGCTGCTTTCAGACTTTTCTGACATGGGTTTTTTTGGGTTTTTTTTTTTTTTTTTTTTTTTTGCTTCAAGAGGACATATCATCCTTGGGGGTGTTCGAGAGGGAAAGTCAGAAAAAGTAGGGTGAAAAGGAACCCCCAGATGTGTGAGAGGAGCTTTTTGCTGAGAATCAAATGCGGGAACAGAGGCTCCCGGCTGCTCCGGGCTTCGTGAGCCCGTTTGGAGATGGGGCAGGGGGTCACCCCCCAGGGCATGAACTTCCAGCCCCGGCTGAGGAGGAGAAATCCCGAGAGGGGCCGGGGATGGGGGGGACAAGGGCCGGGCTCCTACCTGCATGGCCGGGGCCGTGGGGTGCGAGCGGAGCCCGGCGCTGCCGCCGCGTCCGCAGCGCTCCGCTCCCGTCCCCGCGGCGATCCTGGCGGAAAGCGAAATCGAAAGGAGCCCGAGCCCCGGGAGGACCGAGAGCGGCGGGGGCAGCGCCCGGGGCCGCGTCGTGCTCCCCCCGCCCCGCTCCGCCCGGTACCGGCGGCACCGGGAGAGCTCCTGCTGCCGGCGATGGAGCCGGGCCGGGACACACCGGGACACACCGGGACACACCGGGAGAGCTCCTGCTGCCGGGGATGGAGCCAAACCGGGACACACCGGGAGCAGCACCGGGAGCGGGGCTCAGACTTTCTGTCCGCCAGGCGCGGGTGGGAAAGGGGAGAGGGGGAAAGGGAGAAAGAGGAAAAAGGGAAAAAGGGGGAAAGGGGCGCAGTGGTCCCGGAGCAACGGGAGGTGCGAGCACACCTGGAGGGTGCCCACCTGCCCCCGCGCACACCGGGGATGTGGGGACACGCACGTTGTGGGGTTCCAGGGGTAACTGGGAGGGGCTGGGATGGGCTCTGAAGGGACTGGGAGGGACAAAAAGTATACTGTTAGGAACAAAAGGGGCACTGGGAGGCGACTGGGAGGGGTAATGGGGTGGACTGGGACTGACTGGAAGAGATTTGGAGGGCACTGGGATAGACTGGGAGTGACTGGAATAAACTTGGAGGGGATTGAATGGGATTTGGGAGGGATTGGACAGGACTGGGAAGGACTGTGAGACATTTAGGGACAAAAAGGGCACTGGGATAGACTGGGAGGGACAAGAAGAATACTTTTAGGAGCAGAAGGGGCACTAGAAGGGCTCTGGAACCACTGGGGGGCAGCGGCATAGACTGGGATATACGGGGATGGACTGGGAGGGGACTGGGATACACGCGGAGGGGAGTGGATTTGTTTGATGGGACTGGGAGGCGGGTTTAAGGACAAAAAGGGGCTGTGGGAGGGAACTGGGAGGGAACTGGGCTGGACTGGGAGGGAACTGGACTGGACTGGGAGGGAGCTGGGCTGGACTGGGAGGAGACTGGGCTGGACTGGGAGGGAGCTGGGCTGGACTGGGCGGGCTCCGCTCCCCGCGGGCACCGACGTCTCTCGCCCCGCCCCCTCATGCTTTCTTGGTTTCTATTGGCCAATTGGGGAAGCCAATCACGGAGCTGGCCCAATCAAATGGCGGCGTGGGCGGCGGGCGGGGCTCAGAGGCGGGGCCCCGCCCACCGCCCGCCTGAGGGAGCGGCCGCGGCGGGGACGCGGTGAGTGAGGCCTCGAGGGGCGGGGGGGTGGCTGCGGACCCTGCGGGGCTCTAGGGGCCCCTTCCCGCTCTCCTCTGAGCTTCTTGGGGTCTTCTCCGTGCTCTCGGCGCTTTGAGGGCGGTTACGGGCCTGGGGGCGGCCGCAGTGCGCTCTGTGTCCGGAAAAGGGGGTTGGGGGGGGCTTTCCTGGCCCAGCGGGCACAGAGGAGAGTGCGGGGCCGAGAGGGGCCTGGGGGTCACAGGAAACCTGGGGGTGGGGGCTGAGGGGCTCGCTGAGGGTCACAGGGGGCTCCGTTGTTGTGAATTGGCTTTGGAGGGGGTTCGGGGGGTATCGGGATCACAGGGGGCATTGATGAGGGGTCTGGGGGGTGTCTGGCCATTACTGTGGATGTGGGGCTGAGGGAGTGTTTGGGGGTCACACAGGATGTGCTGGAGTGGGCTGTGGGTCTGAGGGGGTGTCCGGGGGTCACAGCAGACTCTGTTGTTGTGAATGTGCTTCGGAGGGGCCAGGAGAGCTTTGGGGGCTGCTCTGAGGGTGTCTGGGCACAGCGCCTTGTGTGCACTGACCGGGGCCATCTGTGAGGATGGGGGTGCTGCCACTTTGTAGTGTTTACTTACAAAGGGGGTCTTTGCAGAGGGGGTCTCCTACACTCTGCGTTTGCTAGGGGGCTGGGACTGTTATCCCCACGTTAGCACTGCATCCTCGTGTCCTGATGTGTTCGCGTTTTCCTGGGCTGTGTGTGAGGCCGGGACTGTGCCCAGTGCCCCGTGCTGTGCCCACCACCCCCAGGATGGAACCAGCCTCCCCTCGGGGTGCTGGTTGGACACACACCACCCTCCTACACGTGTTCTGGGGCTGTAGGCTGGTGCAGCGTTAAAACACTTAAACACGTTTTTCAGCTTGAGTTAACCTTCCTTTTCCTGCCTCCTTTCTGGCCCCACTGTGCTTTGAAAGGAGCAGGAAATTCTGAGGGGTTTTCATCTAAATGGATGAATGAGTGAGACCTCAGCCCACCTCTGCTCGTAGGCACATTTTTGTGTCAGTGTGGTCCTGCCTGTCTCTGTTCTGCCATCTCAGTGACCTGAGGCACTTCAGGGAAGGGATGATAACAATGCAGTCTTAATAAGACCAAGGTCCAGGTCCTGCATCAGGGTCAGGTCAACCTCCAGTATCAATCCAGGCTGGAAATGAAGAGCTGGAGAACAGCCCTGGGAGAAGGACTTGGGCATGAGCTGCTTGGACATGCCCTGGTCAGGAGTGTTGGACCCAGAACTCCAGAGCCCTGGGCTGCTCACCCAGTGTGGGCAGCAGGGGAGGGAAGGCTTCTCTTCCTCTGCCCTGCTCAGGTGAGACTCCACCTGCAGAGCTGCCTCCAACCCTGAGATCCAACACAGGAAGGACATGAAGCTGTTGGAGGAGACCACTGAGATGATTAAAGGGATGGAGCAGCTCTGCTGTGAGGAAAGGCTGAGATTTGGGGTTTTTCAGGCTGAAAAAGAGAAGGTTTGGGGTGACTGTATTGTGGCTTTCCAGGAGCTGAAAGGAGCTTGCAGAAAGATGGAGAGAAACTATTTACAAGGGCCTAGAATGGCAGGGCAAGGGGTAAGGGCTTCACCCTGACAGTAGATTTAGATGGGATATTGGGAAAAAATATCCTGTGAGAGTGGGCAGGCCCTGGCACAGGGTGCCCAGAGCAGCTGTTGCTGCCCCTTCCCTGCAAGTGTCCAAGGCCAGGCTGGATGAGGCTTGGAGCAACCTGGGACAGTGGAAGGTGTCCCTTCCATGGCAGGGGGTGGAACAGGAGGAGCTTTAAGGTCTCTTCCCACCCAAACCATTGTGGGGTTCTGCAAACCTGGGAGACTGAGAACCTCTGTAGGGAGAGTGTTTTGAATTGTTCTGGGATTGCTGCAAGCCAAATCGCGTTGTAGCTGTAGATCGTGGCTTTAAGGCAGAGAGTTCACCTGCGGTCCCTGTGAGAGCCTTGTCCTCACCTCAGTCCCAGTCCTTCCTGCTGGCCTTAGCAGCGGTCACAAACAGCTCCTTGGAAGGGAGTTGTGTCTGGGAATCAACGGGAACCCTGAGCTTTCCCTGCTCAGGTGTGTCCTTGTTTACCCTGTGCAGGCTGCACTGCTCACAGTCACCTGGCTTTGAGGGTTATAAATACCTCAGTGCTCGGTTCCCAGAAGTGTTTTCGGTGATCTGAGCATCAAAACATTGAATTATTTGGGTCAGAAACTGTGGGTTAGTGTGTAGGCAAAGCTGCTTGTGAGAGTTATTATTCTCCAGGCTGGATTTCCATGTGCCTTTATTATTATTCTGTTTAGGGAAGCAGCCACCTTTTGCTAAAATAAATACTCTGTTTATAGCATAACTCTGTATTTACATCACTAACAAATGTTCTTCTGCAAAGCAGCCTGTACAACAATTGTCTTTATTTTCCATAATAACATCCATGTTCTGATCTTATGGCTGAAATGCAGCAGCTTATGTAAACCAGGGGAAGCCTGTGCAGAAGACTGTGTCTAGACTTTCTTCACCTTATCTTACAGCAATTAAGGACAGGTTAAAGTAAGTTCTGCTGTCATGAAAACAGGCATGTTCAGGCATGTGCTGATTTGTTTCAAGAAAGATTAATTTGCAGCATGTGAAATGCTTTTTGATATCTTTTGATGCTGTCTTCAGCTGCCAGAATTAAAGGGGATGAGTTTTTTGTTTGATTTGATCTTGAAAGGAATGATCTTTCTAGTAGGAGTTCATGGCATCATTTTATTTTGGGGGAGCTTTCTGTTTTGTAGTTGCTCTCTATAAATGAGTGGAGTTCAGGGGCAGCTGGAGGAAGTTGTAGGTGAAAGAGCCAAACTGGTTATTTCTGTCCTTCTTAACAGTGGTAAGAACCAAGTAGCAATGACATTTGAGCTGTTTGCTATGAAGTGCATGTACCTGCAGACAGAGAAAGTGAATATGGGCTTTTCTTGGGGTTGTTTATTTTCTGGGAAGGGTTTGAGACAGTTCTTGGAGTGGCAGATAAGATTCCAGAAGCCTCATCACTGGTTGTGCTAACAGAAATGTATCATCTAAGATCCATCTAGAGTTGTTGGATGTGTCCAGTATAAAATCACTCAAAGTTACACTTTGTTTTCATGTGCTCCAGAGTCCTTACCTAAGCTCTGCACACCAGTAATCAATATTTACATCCCCAAAGTATTTTTAACCATCAGGCTTGAGAAACTCTCTTACTTCAGCTGATGTGATCATAAGTCTGATCTTACCTCAGTCTCTTTGAAGTACCTTCATGTTTTGGCATGCTCAGTCCTGCCTTCTCAGAATCCAAGAGCTTTCATAACCACTTGCTTGGAGTTTTCTGTTCAGGATATTGTAACATTTTTTGTGTTGTGACTCATTCTGTCTTTACAGTTCACGAGAAGTAAGAATCATCATCTCATTTTATTACTTGATACTTTCAGCCCTGAGTTTGGGCCATGCCAGGGTGTGTTTGTCACTCGACCTCATCCTGAGCTCATTCCATGTGCCCACAACAGGCAGCCAAGTGTTCGGTTCACTGTGTAGCAGGACATTCAGGAGAACCAAAATATAATATTGTTTAAAAGTCTTGCTGGTAATTCTACTTAAACACCTGAAAACCCATAAGCAGAAAATTGGGGTGTAGAGAAAAGTAAGTAACATTTGACCCTGTGTAATGAATTTGCTGTAAGGCTGCAGTGCTGTAGCTAACAACACCTTTGTCCCCCTTTGCCAAAAGCTGTGATCACCAGGGGACATTGGCCAGGCAATGGGACTGGATTAATAATTGCATCACAGAGCTGCAGAGTCTGTTTGGAAAGTCACTGCACAATGAAAGGCCAACTCAGCAGCCAAATCTGGGGGAAGGAGCCTTGCAGCACTCCTGAAATAGCACCTGTGAGCTCTCTCTTTGGTGCCTGTGCTTGCCAAAGCCACTGTCGAGAATTCTTCCTCCTCCTAGAAAGTCAAATCCTGCCTAATTAATGCAAAGTGAGTCTTCTGAAAGCTTCAGCTTGGGATGGACTCTGGAACTGCTGTGTTCTGCTTGGGGATCCCAGAGGAGTGTGTGGATAATGAGCTCTTTCTTTACAAGAAAAGTGCTGAGTTGGTGCCTACTGATAAAGGTCACTTGAGCTGTCTGAAGGATCTCCAGATTTTTAAATGAGTTTCTTAATAAAAAGTGAATTTAGCCAGAGAATCAGTACATTACTGGCTAATTTAACCCACATAGACAAGCAGCATAAACACCTTTTCTGTGGGCAAAAATGTAAAAGAATGGTGAGCCATCAGCATTTTTTTCTTCACTTTATTCATAAATAGCATAACTAGAGTTAAGTAAAGTTTAGAAATTACCAATTTGGTGTCATTAACATTTTTGTAGAAACTGTGATTGCAATATCTGTTTTTTGGGGAGACCTGGCCAGGCTGCTGATGAAAGCCACTCTGATTTCAGGTTTCTGATCCCAGTGTCCCCTCTGATTCCAACATGACAGTAGGGTAGCACTCCTGGACCATCCTTGCCAAGGCTGGTACAGTTTTGGGTCTCTGGCTTTTGGATGGCCTTGCTATGTGAATTGTTCACTGAACAGCCTCCTTGTTCTGAGCCATGGCAGTGCAGAGAAGCTGGGATTTGTAATCCAGGTAGTGGGGAGGGGATGTGTATTGGGAGTGTTACAGGGCAAAAATTACAGGTGCTGAAGTCCTGGAACCTTCCTTCCCTGTGTCACTCCATCAGTTTTCACAACCATTTCTCCTCCTGTGTCTTGCTCCAGTTCTAATTTGCAGTCACAATGTGTCCTCCAGCCTCTGCACAGACTTCACTGGCCCCTGTGGGCTTTGGATCCACTTTTTGGAGCACAAAGGAGCACTAAGGACTTTTGAAGGGCAGCTGGTCCATAAGCACAAGCCTGAAATCAAGAAGGAAAATCGATGTCTGTTAGTCTTGGAAGCAGCATTGAACATGGGCTGTAGTTGCTGAAGCTCAACATTCAGTAATTTCTTCTGCAATTTATGATTGTTTTTTTCTCGTTGCCCTCAGAACAACCTCAAAAGTGTTGTGTGTTAAAAATTGTGTTAATCCATGAATTGCTCCTGGGAGCAGGAATGTTCAGCCATTGCTTTGGTTTTGCTACTGAACACACAAATACAGAAGTACCCTTGTGAACTATAAAATGTAACAGTCATGTGTATCCCACTGAGTGATGAGAATTACTCAGCTTTTTACTGGAAGAATAAAAAGCTGCCTGAGGTTCAATACAGAAGTAACCAAAAAAAGCAATAAAAAAGAGGTGATGGAAATGGACTAAAGATAGAGAAATGAGAGTACAGCTCTGTGTCAGGTCTGCTTCTGCAATTTGTGGACAAATAGTCTAGATTAGAGTGTATTAGTCAGTCCTGCTTTCAGTGGCAGCAGCATTTCCAAGAACTGGGAAATGGATGCATTTCCCAACCAGCTCCCATAAACCAGTGCTACATCCCTGACCTGTGCTGGGTGTCAGAGTTTAGTCCATTGAATCAGGAAGTTTTCAGGAGGAAGCAGAGCTTGGCAGCCATAAAAACAGGAGAACTGATCCTTGTGACAGCAGTGAGAAGTGGTGTGTAACAGTTAATGATTGCTGCTGCCACGTGCTTTGTATGCAAAGTTTCGGCTAGGTAGCTTTGCAAAACAGAGAGGAAGATGTAAATAACAAGGCCATGTTTAATAAAAGAGGGGTTTTCAATAAATGCAATTCCTGGACTAGAAAGCATAGCTGAGCCCCTTGGAGCCCAGCCCTGTGGCTCGCTGTGCTGGGACAGCAGCTGGTCACGTTTCCTGAAGTGAATCTGTGTCCACGTGATGCCTCTGGATGTCCTGTAAACTGTCAGGATTAAGCATCTGCCCCACTTTGAGCTATATGCTCAGTTTAATAACCATTCATGTTATTTTTTTTTCTAAGTGGTGCCTGTTTTATAACTGAATGACTGCAGTTCTCTGGTTATTCTGGTAACTCAGAATCTAAGTTGGAGTGAGGGGTCCCCAAAAGATGTGAACGTGGAAAAGGCAGGAAAGAGACAAAGTGATGCAGCAGCAGCAGAGTTTCTGGATGGACTGGAGATGAGCACAGTGGATTTTCTGAGTCCCTCAGTTCATGTGCTCAGTATCATCTGCTAGTTCAACATGACTGGAACAAATAATGGAGAAAAATAGAATAAGGAGACTTTAACCTCCATGAAAGTGAGCTCATTTCTTCTTCCTCTGGGCAAGTGGATTAAAAATCATCGTGTTACATAATCTCTACCCACAGAAAAGCTTCTGTCTGCCTGGAATGTTATCTGCTGTGGCAGTTGGTGGCTATGAATGAGTTCCCTAATCCATTGACAGAAATGTTCCAGCAGGCACTTGCAGACTTCCCTGTAGTCTAATGCTTGCTGAGAAGCCCTTAGTCAGGTGTCAGGGGCTGATACAGCCACAGGACATGGATGTGTACATAGCAAAGGCCTTTAAACTGATAGGGGTTTGGAAAAAAAAAACTTTACTGCCTCTGCTGGGAAAGGAAGCCAACTGAAAAATAGAAAAGAAATAGAGATCATTAAAATCTCAGGCTTTGATTTGCAGTTAAAATTAGATTTCTTAAATCCATGGAGTTTCATACATATGAGCACAACCTGGCCTTTTTCTATAGTATCTAACTTTTATTTTTCCTTTCAGACTGTAACTGACCAAGTTACAAATATTAAAAATCATAAGATTATTCAGTCATGTGCAAATCAGGTCATTCAGGTATATTTGAGGAGTGGTTCAGCTTTAACATAAAGCATCTGAAGGCCATAAGGTTTTGCCCATATCCAGGCTTTGCTGAGATCCATCCTAAGCATGTGTAAATTAGCTAATGTTTGAGTCTCTAGGGAGAGGCAGGTTTTAGCTTTCATTCTAAGTGCTGCTGATCTCTGAGCGATTGCAGAGCTCCCTTTGAGTGCGGTCCAATCCATCGATTGGGATGCTGCACTAATGGAGAACAGTATTGATCATGAGCATTTCTTGGGCACGTGGCAGAGGAGCTTCCTCATTCCCAGCATTCTCTCCTGTTTCACATCCAGTAATGGGGCTGGAGCATCTCTGCCCCTGTCCCAGCTCAGGCCCGGGGTGAGGCTGTGCTGAGATGTGCTGGGTGGGGTGGCAAGGGCGCTGTGACAGCTCTGTCACTGCTCCTGCTGTCCTGGGGGTGGAAGTCCCCTCGCAGGGCTGAGCAAGGTGGCTCTCAGAAAGACCAGAATGAGTTTATTTGATGCAAGGGGCTGTGTTGACGTGCAGTTTTGCTGTCAGGCCCAAGGGGTGATAAACAGCTGGGGTTAGAGTAGGTCAGCTGGGGATGCTCTGCACAAGATACTGGAGTGAAAGCAGTCTAATGATTTCTGTTACCTTGTGCTGGCTGAGCAGGTGGGAAACTGGGTTTGTTTATTGATAATTATAAAGCTGTAGGGAGCTTTGTGCATTAGCACTGTGCTATATTTAACTGATATCCTGTCTGTCATATGTCCCTATTACAAAATGTTCTTTGCTAAGATCATGGGTCCCTCTTTTTTAAAGTTGGTTTTGAAAATCAGTTGTTTTCAGAAAATTGGTTAATATGCCATGGCTGTGACATCTCTGTGTGTCTTGACTTTGTGCAGTTAAGTCATTCCAAGAGCATTTTAAAGGTGTTATGAACAGCTATAGGAAATGCCACTTCACCACTTAGAGAGTAGAATGATTGCATTTCTGAGAGATGAAATAATTCTTAGTGCAGAAAATAGTGTTCTCTAGCTTCTCACCCTGTGTACTGCAGACACTTAGTGCTATCTTTAATTAGAAGGCTGTCGCAGCTGAAGTAAAAATAACAACTCAAAACAAAACCTCCTGTGAACCAGACTGAGAGCCATGAGCCTTAAAGGCTTTACTTCTGGAGCAGCTGGACCCTGGCAAGGAGCATTCCAGCCCCTCGTGCTGCCCAGGCCTTGTCCTGCACACAGGGCTGGAGGAAATGTTCCCCTGCTGGGACTTGTGCTTAAGGGAGAGGTGCTCCATGTTCAGCAGCAAGAGGTGATTGATGTCTTGTGTCTTCAGCCAGGCTGACAAAAGCCACCTCATTTCATGCAGGCCATGTTAAGAGCTCACAGTGTGGTCACCTCTGGTCAGGACTGAGTTGGAATCCTCAGGTTAGAGGGAGCTGCTTTTGGCACATTTATAGACCCTTTAATTAGCAGGCTCTGCAGGGAAACCTATCTTCTTGTTAAGGATTTATTAAAATCACACATAAGCTCTGCTGCTGAAAGACGCTAATTAATTTGAGAGTCTCTTGGATTATTATTCAGAAGAAGAGTGAATGTCCCTCACAAGGACAGGCTTTGAAGACCATTTCCTTGAAATAAGTAACTTTTTAAAATTCCTGGAATTTCTTTTGCATGTTATCTTTGAGATAGACACAAAACCAGCTACAGTTTTGGCTAGAATATGGCTGGGTTCTCTCTTGTCAGGGTAAAAACAAGCCAGAGAGGCCTGTTCTGGAATACACTTCAATTTTAGAGCTTTCCCCTCTCAAGAGTGACCTTATCCAGTACCCAAATGGACACCTTCTATCAGCACAAACACCTCATTATGTGTGTTGAAATAGGCATCTTCTCTGCTTTTTCAATTTCATATTTTTGTGGTATTTCCCTTTTTTCTTACTCCCTCAAAATATAGCTCCAGTTCCTGGCTAATTTTGCTGTAAGGCTGCACTAGCCAAATATTTTTGTGGAAGAATTATTAGTCATAGAAGAAAGAATGTAATGGAGTATTCTTAGAAAGTGTTATAACTATGCTTGACATGTAAAATATTTATCCAGGCATGTAAACAAAGCAAGAGGTGTCTTGCCAATGTCCCCTTGTAAACCTTGGCTGGTTTGAAATCATGAACTGTTTTTCAGTTCTTGAAAATAAGGTATCAGGTTCTCTGCTGACATGAACTGGCAGAGTGCTAATGGTTGGCCTCACCTAGATGAAATTGTACCCCCTGCTCTTGCCTGCCTCAAAATAAATCAGGAGGTGTTTTCCAAAGAGCTGTAATTGTGCTAAATAAAACTCCTGTGTTTATTTTGGTTTCGGATTACTCAGTATTACTTGCAGTTACTAATGCAGCTGCACCGTGAAAGGAGCCTTATGTTTGTTTTGCTTTTTCTTATTGTCTGTATCTTAATGAGAATTAAACCATGTGTCTGATTTGGAGAACTCTGTTCTTTCTAAGGACAACACCGATAACGTTCCTTTTGTGCCTCAGCTCTGAGGAGCATCTCTGCCCTTGCACAGGAAAATTCGGCTGTGGCTTTATCCTCAGCAGCCTGCAGCACCTGCCGTGGTGAGATAGGGCAGCGCCCGTGGGCATGCAGACAGTGCCCCTGGCAGGGACCCGGGGCCACCCGAGCCAGCCCCCGCTGGGGGCAAGATTCCCAGTGCTGGGGGCAAGATTCCCAGTGCTGGGGGCAAGATTCCCAGTGCTGGGGACACCTGAGTGCCAGTCCTGCTTCTGCCCTTCCGCACTGGCACAAACTGCTGCCGGGCTGGAGTCTGAACCTCCTCAACCTGGCAATATTTCCTTGCAAATTTAATTGTCCGCCGTTGCAGCCTCCCTGCGTTTGTTTCTTGGGTTTGCTTTGAGTTTTTTCACTGTTATTATTTTGAAAGCTCCTGTGACTTGCATCCAACTTTCAAAAATGTGCCACCTATTGTTAGTTTTCCGCGCTGCTGCCGTGTAATTGGTTAGAAATGAACGGCAGTCGGAGTTGTGGCAGATGAGCTGGGAATGAGCGAGCAGTTACTGCTTGGGATCCCTTCCAGGGAAGGAAGGCGGAGTTCTGAGCTGCTCGCAGCCTTTCTAAAACAAGAGTGCAAACCAGGAGGTGCTTTTTGCTGTGGGTGAAATGGCAGATAACTTCTTGTAGCAAGCAAAAATGTAAATGATGAGAGGAATTTTGGTTTAGGGTATTGTCTGTGCTGAATTTTTAATTTTTACTTACATTAATTAAAACTTGTGTAGTTCAGAACACACTGATAATACAGCAGTGCTCATCTTGAGAGATCCACAGTGGACAGTTGCTGTCCTAAAAACAAATAGGGTTATTATAAAAGCTAATTTATAAATATACATACACAAATTATGTAAATTATATATAAAAATATATAGATCTCTTTCTTTTGATGATGCCACCAGCCCCAGCTGGTGTGTGACAACACCTCTTGGTGACATTCTTGCTGGCAAATTCCTCCAGCCTATTGCACCTGTATCTGTTCAGATGAGAGAGTTGGGCATTAAAGAAATAAAATCTTGCCCCCAAACCAAAGGTAATAACAAGTTTTGGCATAAAAAGGTTGGTAAATTAGTGACTTGGATTTTTTTTTCTATGTTGTATTGCTTGGTTTGTTTTTAATTAAGAGCTCTCTAAAGGCATCTTTTATTCAGACTTGCCAGGACACATGTGCTTGGCATATCATTGGCATGAGTCAGGAGGAAAATAGTTTCCTGCCTGTTTAGACTCTCTTTGCATTAAAAATTACATATTATTGATGATGTGTGATATATTTAATTCTGTTGTTTTGTGAAATTGTGTTTGGAGCAGTCTCTGAGCAACCCAGCTGTATGTCAGGGGAAAGCAGTAAGAGATAGAATGGATTGATTTAATATTTGAGCTGACAGAGGGGAACATTTCCAGGTGACAGACATGCATTGCCTTGGCCGTGGCACAGGAGCACTGAGGGACAGTGGTGGTTCTTACTGAGGCTCTTCAGCAATGCACTGATGTGCCAAAATAACTCTTTTTATCCTCAGTTACTGTGCATTTGTTTGGGCCCAAGTCCTGGGGCTCCTGGGCTTGTGAATCCACGTGTCCATGCTCATGTACATAACCAAAAATTCTGCTGGCTAATTCCTCTCTGCCGTCCAAGGGATGTGTGGCAGGAGGGTTTTTACCAAATGGCATCAAAGGTTTAATAAAATGGAGCCTTCTCTACCACACAATTCCTGCAAAAACAGTCTGAATGAAGAATTTGGAGAGATTTTCGGGAGGCTTTTACTGAAAACAGGAGACTTTAAGCTGTTACCACACAGATTACATTCAAACTTTCCACGAATCGGAGCTGGAGGGACTTTTAACCTGAAATATTTCCATGAATCAGCCGCCCGGGCTTTGGGGGAGTGACCGGCGCTGCTCCCGGGTTTAAACTGCGGCGCTCGGCTGGGCCTGGGGCTGCCCTCGGCTCGGGAGGAGCTCGGGAGGAGCTCGGGCTCCGGCTGCAGGGAGCCCCCAGCGCGGATGAGCCGGCAGTAAGTGACGGGTGCTGGGCACAGGGTTTGCTCCAGAGCTCACCAGGGAATGTGGCTGATCACTTCTGCTCAGAACTTCTGGTGGTTGCAGGTGGATTCTGTGTTAGAACTCCCTCAGAAATACTCTTGTCCTGATGCTGTTTGCTGCGGTTTAGAATTGAAAAACTGGACTTCTCGTAATATAAATAAGACAGATTCTCTTTTAGAACTCCCTCTGAAATACTCTTGTCCTGATGCCGTTTGCTGCAGTTTAGAATTGAAAAACTGGACTTCTCATAATACAAATGAGAAGACAGATTCTCTGTTAGAACTCCCTCAGAAATACTCTTATCCTTATGCTGTTTGCTGCGGTTTAGAATTGAAAAACTGGACTTCTCATAATACAAATGAGAAGACAGAGTCTCTGTTAGAACTCCCTCTGAAATACTCTTGTCCTGATGCCGTTTGCTGCGGTTTAGAATTGAAAAACTGGACTTCTCGTAATACAAATGCAGGAATTGAAGCAGTGGGAATTTGGAACAAAGTTGGATTTAACTGCCTAAGAACAAAAGCTGAGAAATAAAAGGGATGTCCAAGGGATAAGGCAGCTCTTGGTTTTTTATGCTTTGCTGAAGTGTGTGGGAATTTCTGAAATCTTTATAAATACTTTTGCAGCAAATGGTAGAGCAGAGAACACAGCCAGACTCTGTTGTCTGCTGCACTCACTCCTGTTGCAGGCTTTCAGCTAAGTATTTGTAGCTTAATTTAATACAGTTGAAGAGAAAGTGTAACTTACAGGTGTCACCTGCCTTAAAACTTTATTTAGCTCAGTATTGTTTGTTTTAGCAGGGAACATTTGTTTTTCCTGTCTCTAGGTAAAATTATCCTGCTTATATTTGCAACAGCTCATCTTTTGCCACAGTTTTTTTTCCCATCAGGTCTGCACAGTCCAACCTTCTGCCAAGGAAGGAGGTTTGTACTCTGTATGGGCATTGCCAGCTTTAATAAAAGTGCTGAATTTAATCAGATAGCACTGGAAAAGCTGCCATTGCCATAGGGGTAAGAAGCTCTTTGTGAGGATCAACTATTAATTTTTCAGGTGACTGTTTTTATTCCATGATTGTGTGGAAATACCCTGTACAGTTCATTTGGGTTTGCTCTCTAGCATGAATACCTTGGGCCTCAGAGGGAGGGAAATAAAAAAGCAGTAGGTTGTTGATGTGGTGAGGAATTTTGCTTCCGTGGTGGAACATTGCTGGATGCATTTCATCTCTTCTGTTGGTGAGGCTGTCATGGTGTGACCTTCCTATTTTGGGAAAGTCTGTAATAGGTTACATCCAGTTAATAAATGTCCATTATTTTTCTGCACGTTTCAGTCTTGGTGATTGTAAATTGGCAAAAGAAAAGCTGCTGTGAGTGGGGCACTGATGAGGCATAAACTGAGCACTGCTGGTGACAGAGGGACCTGGTGACCCTGGGTCTTAAATCAAGGTGTGCAAGTGCAGTGTTAAACCCTTAAACACATATTGCCAACTGTAGTTTTGAATTGCATTTGTAGAAACAGTGGATTTTTGTTGAGCCTCAAGTAAATGAGTAAGTCAGTAAACTTTGCTAACAGTGTAGCACTATGCACAGAATGGGAGAAACAATCAAGCAGTTCATCAGCCTCCTTGCTGTCTCTTGCCAACTTTTTCGGGCTGTCCTGCATTGCATCATGCCTGCTGGACATTATTTTCCATCTATCATTTGAAGCCAGGTGGAAAATGAATCCTCTGTATATTGATAGAGTTATTTCATAACAAGGGGAAAGCTTTTTGTCATGTGCCTGGGCTGGTTCAACCTATAAATCAGCTTTTATTGTCTGTTTGTGTTTGTGTTGGGAAAATGAAATGAGGATCAGTAGGAGGTTTGTGAGCAGCATGTGAAGGCTGCATTAGATGTTTTTCTCTCTGGTACATCCAGGTGAATGCCTGGACCATGTTGTTCTCCAGTGCTCCAGGGGTATCTACAGGTGCCAGGGAGTGGAAACCCTGCCAAGTCTCACCTTGCCCTGAGCATCTCCCTTGGTTCAGGTGCACGGAGCACTGCTTGGGGCTCAGCCTGGAAGTGCTGATTTCCCTGGTTGGGAGAGACCTGAGGAGCCAGGCTGGGAGAGCTGGGGATGTCCAGCCTGGACAGGAGAAGGCTCAGGGTGACCTTAGACCCCCTTCCAGTGCCTAAAGGGACCAAGAGAGCTGGAGAGGGGCTTGGGACACGAGCCTGGAGTGACAGGACACAGGGAAGGGCTTCCCTCTGTCAGAGAGCAGGGATAGATGGGATATTGGGAAGGAATTGTTCCCTGTGAGGGTGGGCAGGCCCTGGCACAGGGTGCTCAGAGCAGCTGTGGCTGCCCCTGGATCCCTGGAAGTGTCCAAGGCCAGGCTGGATGGGGCTGGGAGCAGCCTGGGACAGTGGAAGGTCCCTGCCTGTGGCACTGGTGGGGTTTTAAGATCTTCTTCGTTACAGAATGAGCCATCAGGTCTGGTGTAATTTTTTGATAGAGGAGAATGTTTCATGTTTTGCCTTTCTTTCTACTGGATGAGTTCCTGTCACTCTGCACAGCCCTCTGGAATGCCTCCCTGCCACTGGGGAGTTTTATTGCAGGTGGACTGGGCTGACAGGCAGAATCATTTGATTTTTCTCTTTATCTGGGAAAGTCTTCATCTAATGATCAGAAGCAAATAGTTATTTTGAAAATTAGAAGTTGGATTGCTGCCTACTTGCCAATATTAGAATTTTTCAGATCAAATTTGATGGCTGCTTTTTTACTTCCCAGTGTTACCCAGCCCAGGGGAGTTCCATTATCTCTGTGCTGAATTCCCTGCTATGGTTTATACCTTACAGTGATTCCCCTAATCCTTATGTACAGGAAACACTCCTTATTTATCTTAAACCCATGAGAGTGCCCTTTTCTCTCCAAAGTAGAAAGCCAATCATTGCTAATTTGTTTCTCTGCTTTTATGTTTGAAGAAACTTTTGGAATATTCTAAAGAGATCTTTTAAGAATGATATCAAGTTAGTTTTCATCCTAGTAGCTTATAGGGGGCTGTGGTTTGGATTTTTGCTGGAAAAAAGAGGTTGATAACACAGGGGTGTTTTAGTTATTGCTGAGCAGGGCTCTCACAGAACCAAGGCCTTTTTTGCTCTCCACCCACCAGTGGGGTGGAGGTGCAGAGGAGCTGGGGGACACAGCCAGGCCAGCAGACCCAGGGATGGATATTCCACTCCTCATGGCATCGTGCTCAGCATACAGAGCTGGGGGAAGAAGGGGCAGGGGGGGATGTTAGGAGTGGTAGTGGTTTTCTTCCCAGGTGATGGAGCCCTGCTCTCCTGGGCATGGCTGAGCACCTTCCTGCCCATGGAAAGCAGGGACTAAATTCCTTTTTTGCTTTGCTTGCATGCACAGCTTTTATAGAGTCATAGAATGCCAGACTGGCTTGGGATAGAAGGAACCTTAAAATTCATCATATTCCACCCCCTGCCATGGCAGGGACACCTTCACTGTCCCAGGCTGCTCCAAGTTCTGTCCAGCCTGGCCTTGGACACTCCCAGGGATCCAGGGGCAGCCCCAGCTGCTCTGGGCACCCTGTGCCAGGGCCTGCCCACCCTCTCAGGGGACAATTCCTTCCCAATATCCATCTATCCCTGCCCTCTGACACTGGGAAGCCATTCCCTGTGTCCTGTCACTCCAGTTCATTACGAGCAATTCCTCTCTGGCTTCCTTGGAGCCCCTTCAGATCCTGGAAGGTGCTGTGAGGTCTCCACACAACCTTCTCTTTTCCTTTTCCTATTAAAATGTCTGGCCCTTAACCCAGGAGTTACTCTTCCATTTCTCTCCCCATCCCACCAGGGAGCAGTGAGCACGTGGCTGTTGGGGGCTCAGTTGCCATCTGGGGTTAAACCAGGACACAAATTAAAGCCAGGCTTTAGCCAGTGTGGAAAGACGTGCAGTTCCATTAGAAATCCATCTTGTTCTCAGAGCGGGGCTGTGGAATTGGGTCAGGCACACCCTGTGTGTGCATGTTTCCTGCTTGCTCATATTTCTGAGAATAATTGTACATGGCAATGTTTTTGTAGACTTAAAGGAGTGTTGTCACCTTAAAAATGAGTTGTTTGGAGTTTTATTTCTGTCGTGATGGTTAGGCTGTGGTTTAGGAAGAGGGGAGGATTGTTCACCAGCTGATTCACTCATTGCTGGTGCTTCCTCACCGTTTGCAAACCAAATGGTGAAGTAAAGCCACTCGTTTCTACTATTCTTACTCTCTTACACCTTCTCTCTTGCCATGCCATGTGGCAGTGAGACCCTGTATGAGCTGTCAGGGCTTTACTCCTCAATGGATTTTGGCAGCTAGGCTTTTTATGATTTTTTTTTCTTTGAAGTTTCTGTGAAGTTCTTCATACCTAAAATACTCTATAATGGCTCTTTTTAAAAATCCAGTGAGTATATCTTTATAATAAAATATTGTATTTATGCAATACAATAAATAAAAAGTAGAAACCAGCACATTTGTACTGATGCTTTTGTTTTCTCTTGCTTAATAAATGTGCTGTATCTAAATGGGATTTTTCTGCTGGCCACGTTGCAGTATGTGAGTTTCTTTTCATGGCACACATCACCTCGTTCATGGTGCTCTGTGCAAGTGGAGCCATTCAGCTCTTCCAGTTTTGGGGTGAGAGCTGCATTGGGCAGTGGCTTTGGATGTGCTTTAGATCCCTTAGGGTGGGGAAGGATAATGTACTGAAGATGTCACAGCCTCTTTACATTCCAGAACACTTCCTTAAGGATTGCAAAGAACAGGGATCAGCCTCTTTATCTCTGCAAAACGTTTGCAGCATGAATTGTTTGTACCAATGGTGCATTGCAAAATTAAAGTGTTTCCATTTCGTGATTAAAAACAACTTAAATGTGACTTCCATGTTTTTCCCTCAACAAAAGACAAGGCTCTAGACAAGTTCGAGTAGGGAAGATGATTTCAGTGGGACCAGCACAGGGTCTGGAGATCAGAGATGTTTGTGCAGTTGCACAGCTCATTCTTGACATTGTTGTGTTCCAGAGGAAGGAGTGGCCCACATGCTCCATGTACGGCCAGAGCCAGATGGGAATTTTGTTTTTTGATTCTGATACTGATTCAATTTAAAAAAAATTAAAATCCCAGCCTTTCTGTGGCTGGAGGAGCTCTTTCTCTGATCTTTAGTGCTGAATATGACATGGGGCTTTTGCTGCTCCTGAGTGCCCAGCTCCCACAATCCACCCGTGAGGCTTCAGCTCCTCTGTGGACTGGTCCTTACCTGCTCCTTCAGGATCTGAGCAAGCAAACAAATCACAGAGAGGTGAGGAAAGACATCAGGGTGCCTGTTCACTGCTCCTGAGCCATCCTGTGGTACCAGCCAATTTACACTTCCCAGAGGGTGGAAACGTGCATGGAAGGAGCCCTCTGAGGAGGGTGGTGACCTGGCAGTGTTTGTCCTGCTAGCACGGAGGAGCTGCTGGAGCAGGGCAGGGAGCTGAGCAGTGAACGTGCTCCGAGTCAGTAACACCTGAGTAGGCAGTGGGGCTGCTGCTCTGAGCCTGAGGATTAGGTCTCTGCCTCTGTGTCCCTGTTTTCTCTCATAAAACACTTCCCTGCAGTGCTTCCCAGGGCTCTTAGGAGCAATGAGCAGTTAATATTTGTAAAAAGCTTTGAAGCTGAATGGTGCTAATTATTATTTATAGGCATTCATTCTCACCACGGGTAGTTCTCCTTGATCCTGGGCATGAAAGGAAACCGGGACATTTGTAAGCTGGTCAGGCAGGAGTTTGGCCTTGAAGTCTTTATGTACTTGTTTCCCCACTGGGTTCAGGGTGTGTTTGTAATATATTTGTCACATTAAATGACCAGTTTGGGGATTTATTGTACCAGCCAGATGTGCCAAAAGATCTTTACTCATTTCTCTCAATTCTGCTGACACACGACATGCAGGATTTTGGCGTGCCAGGAGACGGGGAAATGCCATCAGCCTGAGCTGGGTGGGATGATCAGCAGGACTGGATGTTCCACTTCCAGGAAAGGGGAAAGTCAGATCTTATGCTTGGGAGAGCCACCACGTTGCAAAGGGCAGCTGTTTTCAGCAGGTTTTGCTGGTGCTCAACTTTGTTGAAGGAAACAGAAAAGAAGGAGGAGAAAGATGTCAAGCAGCTGGAACATTTTTTCCCTGACAATCCTGTTTAGCAGATTAAGCAGCAGAAGGGAGGGAATGACAAAGGAAAATTGGTGTATTGTAGTTCTTGCATAACTGGTGATAGTTCTGTAAATAATTTCTGAGCTGCTGTAGTTAAGGACTCTGCTGAAGGATGTGCAGGGTCTCTGCATTTAGTTCAGAGCTTGAGGTGATGAACAAAGATTTCAACATTTGCCCAACCCAGTTTGGTTCTTATGAAATTCTTTCTGTTGGAGTTTCGTGCTATTTGACATCACTTAAATGGGGCTTGTGAGGCAGAGCTCTGGGGAAGTTATGGAGTCTAAGTGTCCCTGAATAACTCTGCTCTTTGCCTTCATATACTCTACTTATTGATCTGATTTCCTGCCTAATTTCTCCTCTCTGCTGAGCAATGCATTAAATAATCAAGAGATTGTTCTGGCACCTCAAGGGGAGGTTTTGGCAGAGCTGCAGCAATTCAGCACTGCTGGAAGAAAGAGGCCCAAGAAGTAAATTTTATGCTTATCTTGTTTTCTTAATGGAGTTCTTGTCAGCTCACAGAGCAAATCCTGTTCCCTGGCAAGTGTGGTAGCATCAGCTTTGTCAGGGATATTGTTTCAGTGCAGGAATGTTAGTGCTGGGGGAAAAGAGTTCCTGAGCACAACCCAGTGTGGTGTCTGTTCCTCTGAGCAGCCTGGGCTAGTGGCAGGTATCCCTTGAGATGCTTTAAGGCCCTTCCAACCCAGAGCATTCTGGGGTTCCTCCTGACAGCCAGCAGTCTCCAGAATGACTCCCTTTAAGGACTTTCCCTTAGGGTTATGGTTATATATCTGCTCAACAAGGGTATTCTTTTCCCTATCTCAAAATACTTCTCCCTAAGTAAATCAATCTGCACTTTAAAAAATAGGTTTTGGCTTTCAGTGCAGTACCAAATTTTAAAGCATTGTGGTTCAGATTACAGATTGCAGGATGTTCTAAGTTAAAAGGGACCCACAAGGACCATTAAGTCCAACTCTTCAGTGAATGGCCCATGCAGGGATTGAATGTACAACCTTGGTGTTATCAGCATCATGCTCCAGCCAGCTGAGCTAATCTCAGGGTCAAACCATACAATATAATAATTCAGTGAATGTGTTTGAAATCACATTATTAGTTGTATAAATACTTAAAACATTTGCATCTTGAAAAATTCCATTTCCTCACAATAATTACAGTGCTGTGAAACAGGGGACTAGTTGACTTTTTGTTCCACTGGACATTGTCAGTTCTGGAGTTGATTTAAAGGCTTTTGGGGAGGAAAGGGTAGGGGTGGGCTTTTTTCCCCTCAAGGGTGTTTTAGAGTATGTGGGTTTTCCTATTTAGATTTCCCTCCACACCCCTGTGTCCCAGTGCCTGGCAGTGCTGACATTGTACTGCCCCTTTGCTGCTCTGGCACACAGGAGAAGAGGGCAGAGGGTTGCTCAGGTTGTTCACATGGAGTTTGTGTTACTTTTGATCAGGTAAAAGATTTGTTCACATGTGACCACATCCATCCCACTTAAGGAAAGGTTCTTCCCCAGAGGGTGCTGAGGCACTGACCAGGCTTCCCCAGGGAATGGGCACAGCCCCAAAGCTGCCAGAGCTCCTGGGACAGGGTGGGATTGTTGGGCTGTCTGTGCAGGGCCAGGAGCTGCAGTGATCCCTGTGGGTCCCTTCCAGCTCAGGATAGTCCATGATCCTCCCTGGAGGCTGCTTGGTCACCCAGTTCAGTTGTGGGTGGTCCTGCAAGCAGCAGGGAGGTGAGCATTATGCTGATGTTCTCCAACTCAAGATATTCCATGAGTCTATTCCCAGGTACAAGGCAGCATTCACAGGGGTTCCTGGTGGGACTGCTGAGGGGTTTCTCCAGGGTTCAGACAGCCAGGACAGGAAAGCAGCCTGAAGGTGTGGGGAGAGGGTGTTTTCCCACACTGGGTATTCTGGTGAGAGCAGAGGGCAAGGCAGTGCTCTGGGTGCTGTTCAGGTTGCTGGGACTGAGATGGTCCTTGGGGGTTCTTTGTGTCACTGTGCTGCCAGCCAGAGCCTTTAAAAAAAGAAATGGTTTTGTTATTGCCAAAAATCTTCCTTTGGATGACCATCACACATGATGTGTAAGCAGCAGATTTTCTAAAAATATACAGATATAATAATGCCAGCAACTTAGAGTTGGGTTTACAGCACAAAAGGAATGAATTGTTACTCATTTTAAAAATTCTCATTAGGAATAAAATGCTTAATTCAGACTGCCAGTAACAATGAGTTTGAAACCCAGTACTGAACTGCTCATTAAGGCCTTCAACCTCAGCAGGTGATGGCCAGAAAACTCAGCAACTCTGCCTTGGCATTTTGCTGTTTTATTAGTGCTGTGTTTTATCTGCTTTGTCTCTGCCAGGTGTCAGAGATGGCACCCGCAGGCCCTGCAGTCATCATTCAGCCAAGGGAAAGATACAGGACAATTGTTCTGCAGGGGGGAAATTGGAAAAATTCATTCATGAGGAAATTGGTGTTTTATGTTTGAGAGGGTGAAAGGAAAACACTTGAAGCCAAGAAAGGAGAGCTGGTTCTTGTCCAGAGCAAAACAAATGCCAGAGAGAATGAGGGAAAGAGACAGCAAAGAGATGTGACCTGTAAGGAGATACAAAGGAGTGAAGCGGGTCTTAAAGATAGGAGGAAGGAGTTTGACTTGGAAAAAAAAGGAAGCTTCCAGCTGCATATGCTGGAAGAGCATTCCAGATGTGAGTGGCAGTGGTTAAAGCAGCCTGTGTGGGGCTGCTCCTGCCATGGCTGCTCTGCACCGCCCAAGTGTTTGTTGTGGGACTGTAGGGGGTTAAATACTGGGGGGAGCACTGTGTGACAGCATGGCATAAATCAGGAAGAAAGAACCAAAACCAAGCAATGACTGGGAGCAGGGAACCTCTTGGTCAAACCTCAGAGTGGTTAAGAGGCAATGCCTGAGCTGTTAACTGGGAAAATGTTGTATTTCAGGCTGTTACCATGTTATAGAGCTCATTTGGCCAGGACTGAGAGTCAGGAATATAAACACTTTTAAAGGGCTGTAGAGGTCTGGAGGAGTTGCCAGGAAAGTATTTGCAGGAGCACACATGTGATTTAAATACATTGGTGGCTTTAGACTTAGCTTTTAAAAAGTGAAGGTCTATAGATTAAATAGATTTAATAGACCCCTGATGACTTTAAAATCTATTTTTCCCCTCTTCCCAGGTGGGGGTAGGGGCTTAACTAGCACCATAAGCCTCTGAAACACAGTTAAATACCTGAAGAAATGCCTTTTGAGCCTGGGGGACCTTGTTTGTAGTACCAGATACAGAGAGAGTTGAACTTCATTGCTGGGGAGTTTCTTCCAAAACTAACAACCTGGCTTCTCTCTCCAGCTCTTCTCTTAGGAAACGCCACCAACTCCTCACAGCACGGAGGCCCAGCATGAATGGGAACTGTGCTGGGGGCACAGACTGGTTGAGGAATCTGGAGTCCAATTGT
Organism: Onychostruthus taczanowskii; assembly: GCF_017590055.1. Classification (NCBI taxonomy): domain Eukaryota; kingdom Metazoa; phylum Chordata; class Aves; order Passeriformes; family Passeridae; genus Onychostruthus; species Onychostruthus taczanowskii. The sequence goes on along the minus strand of NW_024505229.1, from coordinate 1,973,108 downwards.
CCTGTGGAAAACAGAGCTGTAGCAGCCCATGAGTCAGAAGAAAGTTCTGTGGTGTTAGGAAGTCACAGCCCTGCAGTTCCCAGGACTGAGGGTAAGGATAATGCCCTCAACCTTGTAATCTTTGAGGGAGACTGTTTTTTGGGCTGTAAGGGGTGTAATGTTTTGGAAAATGTTCCAGTATCACAGGGCAGTTTGCACTGGGCAGTATGTGCCCTGCCTGTGCCAGGCTGCTCCAAAGGTCAGGAGTTCACAGCAGAATTCAGTATCTTGGCAAAACCATCCCACAGGAGTGCCCTGGCCAGCCTGGAGCTGGCCCTGAACAGATTCACTGCAGGCATCTGGACAGTCCTGTGTGCCCACCACGGACTGGCACTGGGCACTGCTGCCTTACACCACTCTGGTGAGGTGTGTGCTGCTGCTCAGCTTCTTGTGGGAGTCCTGCCAGCAGACTGGGTCTGTATGTCTGGCCTTGGTTAATTCTTGTGCTCCTGCCCTTTTCAACTGAATCCATCTTGCTTTAACAAGGAACATTAAGCACCATGGCTCACCAAAACATCCAGCTGCTGGTTCGGTCCAATAACAGCCTAGTTTTATGTCATATAACATCACCCTGACAGTTATGGCATCCTTAATTATTGCATGACTCAGTTTTCTCATTTCAGTAGGAAGTGTTACTATGAAATGATGTTTTTCAATAAATTCTCTCTTCCCCTCACAATGTTTGTTTGTGTCCCTCAGGTTTGGATTCTGAATGCCGACACAACACTTGCCCAGTAAATCCCCAGATCTGTAGCATGCTGTCTGCTCCTGAAGAACCTCACAGCTGCCATATCCCAGATGGAAATAAGAGACAGCTGGAATATTTTAATACCCAGGAACGCCATGGATGCTGTGCATTGTCTTCAAGCAGCAGTTCCCAGACAGTAGCTCCAGAGAAAGTGACCCTGGTGGTGGATGGCACCCGCTTTGCAGTGAATCCCCAGATCTTCACTGCTCACCCTGACACCATGCTGGGAAGGTGGGTCACTTACCTCAAGACAATGTTAAATTTTTTTAATGGAATAAACATGTAATGTTTGTTTTGTGATCTCATTCGTATACGTGGTGGCCTCAGCCAGAATTTGGCTGTGAGTGGGGCCCGGAAGACCTGACCAGATGGAGAGTTGGTGGTTCTCTGGATAAGTCTCCCTTTGGTCCGTGTCCATCAAAAAATGCACACTTTTAGCCAAAGGTGGTCTCCTTTTCCTTCTCCCCAAGTGTTTGCCTGGTGTGTCAGCTGTACATCTGTCTGCAGCTGATAACCTTCCTCCTGAATGGGGGATATGATAATGCTCCGTCCCTTCCTTCTGCCGCCTCTTGATACTCTCCCAAAAGAGAAGTTACTCAGCTCCTACTGAGAGGTTGGAGCCTGTTGCTGCACCAGGAAATCCTCGTGTGCTGTATTGCCAGCACTTCCACCTCTCTGGCCAAAGGGTTCTGTTGGGTCACTGACCCTTGCATGGGTTATTGTGTAAAACAAGACATCTAAAGTCATGTGGAGTTATCTGGTATAGGTCAGTGCAAGGGCTTTATTGCCAGGAGATTTTCTGCCCCGGGACTGAATGATCTGTTCCTTTGGCTTGTTCCTTGGAGTGCAGTAGCCATAGCAACAGAGGCCTCCCTGAGCCAGCTCTTGTCCTTTTTTACTAAGGAAGGATTGAAGGAGGTTTAAGTTACTGTATCTGTGTCCCTGCTGGGCTTCATCACAGAATCATGGAATGGCCTCAGCTGCAAGGGACCTTGAAGCTCAGTTCATTTCACCCCCTGCCATGGGCGGGGACCTTCCACTAGCCCGGGTTACTCCAAGCCCACCCAGCCTGGCCTTGGACACTTCCAGGGCTGGGGCAACCACCACTTCTCTGGGCAGCCTCTGCCAGGCACTCCTCGCCCTTACAGGACAGAATTTTTTAACCCCAGTGCACCTGTTTGTCTCTGGAATAAATGCATTTCAATGTTCTTGTGCACTTCCACTGTTCCTTACCTCTTTCAGAATGTTTGGGCCAGGCAGAGAATACAATTTCACCCGGCCAAACGAGAAGGGCGAGTACGAGATCGCAGAAGGGATCAGCTCCGCCGTGTTCCGCACCGTGCTGGTAAGGGCAGCTCTGCAGGTGGGGAGAAAAGAAACAAACTATCTGTCTGTCACATGTGCACAGCTGAGTCATCTCCAGGCAGCTGCACTCCCTGGAACATTCTCGTTTTACATTTTGCATTGTGATTTCTAAAGAAAAAACATAGCTTTGGTATAAGTCCACATTTCAGATATTTGCTTGTGTTGCCTTTTACCTTTTCTGTGTCCTGCTGTTGTAATTCCTGAGCTGTACCCTGACCTTGTGGTTGCATATAAATACATACTGCTTATTATGATATTATGAAACCCTGTGCCATGGAAAAGTTTTAACTGGAGCTCATCATTTATCAGACCCTAGAGGATCTGCAAAAAGATGTAGATTCTCGAACAAGCAGGGCTGTTTTACTGTACACAGAGCTATAAATAGTTTCAGTATCTCTCCACTATTAGCAAACAAAATAAAGAACAAATTAGGAATTACCATAGTCCAAGATATTAATAATTTTTCTTTCCAAAAAATGTCCTTTTATTCACAGGATTATTACAAAACCGGAATCATTAACTGCCCTGATGGGATTTCCATCCCAGACCTTCGAGACACATGTGATTACCTCTGCATAAACTTTGATTTCAACACAATCAAATGTCAAGATTTAAGTAAGTATGGAGAAAAATCGGCTCTTAGGAGATCATCTGCAGGACGTTGAGCACTCTGATCCTGATTCAGTGCAGTTCTTAGTCTTGAGCTTTGGTTTAAGCGTGAACACATGGATTTCACTGGGGCTCAGGATGCATTTAAACAGCTTCCTTTTGGCTGCTTCAATCCAAAGTGAAGTGACCGAATCCTTCAGAACACAGAACACAGGCACTTTGCTCCAAAAGCAAATCATAAACATTTTAGTTTCTTTTCTAACAGAGGCTGAGCAGTGCTTGCTGTTACTGCCAACAAAATGAAGGCTAAAAGCAGGATTATAACCCCTATCCAAAATGTACCAGAGAGTCATGAATAATTTAAGATGAAGGCTGATGGGCAGAGCGCTCCAAAAGCAAATTATAAACATTTTAGTTTCTTTTTCTAACAGAGGCTGAGCAGAGCTTGCTGTTACTGCCAACAAAATGAAGGCTAAAAGCAGGATTATAACCCCTATCCAAAATGTACCAGAGAATCATGAATAATTTAAGATGAAGGCTGATGGGCAGAGCAGGAACCAAGGATGCCAAATGTGTGGAGAGCAGTAGATTTCCTGGTCATGAAGGGATTTGACTGGGAGCAGCTTTTTGGTGGGCATGCTGGCAAAAAGAAGTACTTTTAACACAGGCAGGTCTGTGAAAGGCACTTTACCAAAATGGGGTGTGTGGTATCATAACACAGGCTGTGGGTGGAATTTCCTGCCCTGTTCTCTGGTGAGTGATCACAGAGAAGGCAGCAAAATATACTCTCAAGGGCAGAGGTTGTTGCTGGAAATTCAAGTTAAGTATCATAGTGAATTAATTATTCAGTCTGGTACTGTTTCACTGTATTGATTGGAGCATGGTGGGTTTTTAATGGGAATGGAATGGTTCTGCAGTGCAATTTGCATCTCATTTGAAATGCAGTCTGCACTTCTGCACTTTGCCAGTTCTGGATCTGGAGGCTGTTGATGTGTCTGAACATATGTTGAGCATTTTGTCTGAAGAAGAACTCTGGCTGTGCTTCCGGATGGATCTGGGAAGTGCAGAGCTGAGATATTTTCATGCTGTAGCAAAGCTGCTGTGATGTGTGTCTCCTCAGGTGCTCTGTTACACGAGCTCTCCAATGACGGGGCTCACAAGCAGTTTGACAGCTACCTGGAGGAGCTGATCCTGCCCATCATGGTGGACAGCGCGCGGAAGGGCGAGCGGGAGTGTCACATCGTCGTGCTGACCGATGAGGACACCGTGGACTGGGATGAGGATCATCCACCTCCCATGGGAGAGGAGTATTCACAAAGTAAGGGTTCTGCACTCTGTTCCACACACACCCAGCCATAAGGAAAGGACACATTCCCAAACTGGCTTCCTCCAGGAGGTGCTGGCACGTGGAGCCCTGATTTGTGTGCTCTGTATGAGCTGGTGCTGCTGGAGGCAGGGTGCCTGGCTAGTTAGAACTGTTCCCAGCACTCACTGCACTTTTCCTCCTGTTTCTGCCTCCCCCTTAGCCTTTTCCAGGCTCCTTAATGAGGCAATATTCTTTGCTTTACACTCCCATCACCACCCAGTCTATCGAGACTGTGATTTGCATCTCTGCCTCCCAAAAGGAAGTGCAATTAATCCCAGTGAGGAAAACAGACACCTGAAGTAATCCTTGGAATCCACACCTGGCTTTTGGCACAGCAGGGCATGCCAGAAACAGGGAGAAGGTTCCTATTTGTTGATTCTAATCACCCTTTTTATTTCTCAAGTCCTTTACAGTTCCAAGCTGTACAGATTCTTCAAGTACATTGAGAACCGGGACGTGGCAAAAGCTGTGTTGAAGGAACGGGGCCTGAAGAACATTCGCATTGGCATCGAAGGTAACGTGCTGCTTCAGCAAGGGAAATCCATCTCCAGGTGACTCCACAGTCAGCACAGACTGATTTCTGCTGGACTCCAGGCATTTCCTTGTTTACTTGGTGTTTTACACTTATCTTTAGGAAGCCAGTTAAAACTCGGCGTGTTTTTCCTTTACCTCTACTGTGTTCCACTGAAATTGGCCAGGGGGCTTAAAAGTTAAAGGAAAGTGAAAGGTACATAACATGTACAAGATGTACGAGAAAGACTTGTCTCCTTAGGAATGAGTAAACAGGAAACAGCAGTCAAATGCCTCCACCTGCTGATCCAAGCTTTCCCTTAGGGAGCTTAGAGAATGCTGGGCTCTGTCCTGGGAGACTTCTTTTTATAGTAGCTATGTTTGCTCACAGAATGGCTGGTGCTATGCAGCACCTGCAGGCTGACTGTACACAGTGCTGCACCCTCTTGTCAGAGAATCATGGAATCATTTAGTTTGGAAAAAGCCTCTGAGGTTATTGAGTCCAACCATTAAACCAGCGCTGCTAAGCCCACCACATCCCCAGGTGCCACATCCACATGTCTTTTAAATCCCTCTGTGGATAGTGATTTCACCACTGCCCTGGACAGCCTGTGCCAGAGCTGGACAACCCTGGTGAAGAAATTTTCCATGATTTCCAATTTAAACCCCTCCAGCACAGCTTGAGGCTGTTTCCCCTCATCCTGTCCCTGTTCCCGGGCAGCAGAGCCCAACCCCTCCAGGCTGCCCCCTCCTGTCAGGGAGTTGTGCAGAGTCACAAGGTCCTCCCTGAGCCTCCTTTTCTCTAGGCTGAGCCCCTTTCCCAGCTCCCTCAGCCACTCTGGGGCTCCAGACCCTTCCCCAGCTCCATTCCCTTCCCTAGACATGCTCCAGCCCCTCAGTGTCTGTCTTGTGAAGGGCCCAAAATTGAGCACAGTACTGAAGGTGCCTCAGCAGTGCTCAGCACAGGGGGACAATCACTGCCCTGGGCCAGCTGGACAGACCATGGCTGCTACAGCCCGGGTGCCCATGGCCTTGTTGCCCACCTGGGCTCATGTTCAGCCTTGACTCATTTTCTCCCCACGTAACCTCATGACATTCTCATAGTCCTCCTGATTTATCTGGCCCTTTTTCCTTCTCATCCTCACTGGCTCATCTTTTGGCACATGGGATGACCTACTCATGGAGCTTTAAGTTTTCCTTCTTGAAGGATGCCCAGCCTGCCAGGACTCCTTTTCAGGGGAAAAGAGAACAGTCTTTTGCAAGCCAGTAATGCTAAATGTGGAATCTGAGCATTTGTCTGCTGATCTGTGTGTGTCCCACCCTGACCCCACAGTCGCTCCTACCTGGGTGTCCTGGAATCCTGTTGTCCCTTTGTGAGTCAGAGAGGTGCAGTGGAACTGAGTGGCTGTCTGTGTTTCCAGGGTATCCCACGTGCAAGGAGAAGGTGAAGAGGAGGCCCGGTGGCCGCTCCGAGGTGATCTACAACTACGTGCAGCGGCCCTTCATCCAGATGTCCTGGGAGAAGGAGGAGGGCAAGAGCCGCCACGTGGATTTCCAGTGCGTTCGGAGCAAATCCCTGACAAACCTGGTCACCGTGGGGGATGATGTTTCAGAGGACCACGAGGTTATCATGCATCACCCCCCACAAGTGGATGAACTGGACAGGCTGAACGCCCCCTTCTCCCAAATGGTTGTTAACGATCTACCGGATTAGCGTGGCTCAGGGTGGAGAATCCTGCTGGATGTGGGAGCCTCTCGTCGTAGTTTCATCCCAGGTGATGGGACACAGACTCCTGCAAGGTGCTTTATCCTCGTTCATGCTCTTACTACCTTGTCATATTTCAAGCATGTTAATAAAGAGCCACACTCCATAGTCTTAATTGTGCAATCAAAAGCAACGTCTGCTCAGACAAAAAGAAATGACTTGTTGTTTGTACTACAAAGGCTTCCGGATTGTGGGTGCTGAATATTTTATCTAAACTTCTGAAAGAAGAGCACAAGTGTGTGGAAACGTCTTGTGTGACATGAGAGAGGAAATTCTGGGCCTGTCAAGACAAAGCTTTCCTTTACCATTAGGACAGCTTTGTTTTTGTGAGTTACAGAGGAGTGAACATCAAAGCAGGACAGATGATATTCTATATCAACCAGCAGAAATGTAGCACAGTGTGACAGCAAACCCTGAGCATGGAGGAATCTGTTTGCACTGCCACCTGGCTTTGGATCCAGCGTGGTGTACTGCTGCCCTAGGAAGGAGGAACCAGTTCCATAGGAAGCATATTCACAGGAATTCCCCATCTGTACTTCTCCACGAGATGGAATCATTGTTTTTAGGAATGTTTTCTGTTAAGTTCAGTAAAATGAGTAGATCATGCTGATGGAAAACTCAAAAGAGACTGTACCTGATATTTTACCAATAAAATAAATCTGTTAATAGCTAAATAGATGTAAGAAGCTTTCTAGAGGTGACTGTGCATACTGAAGACTTTGAGTTGTCTTCTCCATCCCCCTCCTAAGACAAATAAAGCCAGTGGAGGAACTCCCAGTTTACTACCTGAGTAAAGTCCTTGTTCTCCTCAACCTTAGTCACAATTGCTGTAGACTCTCCAAGGAGCTGCTGCTGCAGCTTTAAAAAGCCAGCTGCTTTCTTCCCAGTTTGGAACTGACTGAACCATTTTTGTCAGGCAGGTAAAAAATACCAATAGTAAACCAACCCTAAGAAGAGGAAAATGCACATACCTGGGAACAACTCTCCTTTGGTGCTCTGAGTGTTTTATCCTGATCTATGTAAGGCTCTGGGAGTTTGGGTTCAGGGCCAGCAAAGCTGTGACTGTAAGAGCAGGCACACTTCAGGCTGCTTTAGCTCAGGTGGATTGGAGCCTCACTGGTCCTGCTCCTGCAGCACGGAGTTCCCTGGGGGAGTTCCCTGTGGGAGCTGCTTTAACCCCTGATGGGCACACAGCGAGTTCTGCACTGCCCCAGCTGAGCTGAGGGCACTCAGAACTGGGCTGCCTCACAAAGCCAACCCTTCTGATGCCTGTGTAAAGGCTCTATGTACCCAAACCAGAGTTTTAAACCATGGTGCTGGTGCAAAGAAAAGCTGAAACCATTCAAGAAGGAGACAGAGCTCTTCACAAAGCTGGGCAGGTCAGTGCTGCTCTGGCAAAGGTGTTGAAACCTGCATTGCATGAGTGTTGTTATCTGGTCAGACTTGGCAAAACTGAGGTGTAGTATCAGTCTGGCCCTAGAAAGTTTAATCCTTTTTTACCAGGCTGCGACATTAAGCAAATTTTTATTGTTCTCCTTCTGACTGCCAAGTGCATGGTTAATTGAGCAGTGAAATTTGCTGCTGCTTGCTGCCAAGGTGTTTGTGGTTTTCAGTGCAAGTAGCATAACAAGATCAAGCAGAAATTTTTAGTTGCAAGTAACAAATCTCTGCCAAGGCACATTTTCATTTCCATTAGTATGGATACAAGTTCCATTCTCTCAGTGTTTCTATTCTTAGCTTCTTTCCCAAGTGCAGCAAATAGATTTCTTCTAAAAAGAAGTGCCTATGGGAACATTTCAGGACCTCCTAAGAGTCCCAGGTATACAGATGCCTAAATTTCTCTTGACTACTTTTGTAAACCCCTCCCTGTGTGTCGTTGGCTCAGCAGAGAGAAATGTCCTTTGGTGGCTGCACAGAGCTGGGGCCATGTGCAGACACTCCATTGCTGCACCAGATGAATTGCTGTTTGTGTGCTAGAGAAAGGAAGACTCATGGACCAAGAACCTCCACCAGGGGCCAGACCAAGCTCAGTCCTTGCCTTGGTGATGAGCTGTTCCTCAGGACAAACAGAAGCACTGGTGAGCCCAGCAGTGGTGGAACTTGTCCCTAGGCCCTGAGTGGCCAGCAGTGATGGCCCTCAGGCTCTGTGATTATGTTTTCCAGTGTCTGTTTATTTCAGGTTTAAGTAAATGAGTGTTGGTATTACCCAGCTGAGCTGGAATTGGAGGTTCCACACGTTCTGCTCTAAAGACTGAAGCGTGGGTGTTGTTCAGAGCTCCTCCTCAGGACTGTGTCAAGGCATCAGGTGCTGGGAATTGCACCTCAACAGCACCTTTTGGGATCTGACAGCCAAAGCAAATCCCACCCTGTGTGTCCCTGAGCCCAGGGTCAGTTTGGCCTCTGGAAGGATTCAGGCACTTTATTAAACTGCTCCAGGCCCTCTTGGGAGTTATGGGCTGTCAGTGCCTGTAGAGTTTGTGACTCCCTGTGCAGTCAACTGGACCTTCAGCATGGAATGCAAATTATCCAACTCCCATGATTTCCATGCCGTTTTTACTACTTACCCACTGTAGTTTACTGGCTTTCCCAAGTAATCAATAATTTTGGATTTTATATTTTGTTAGTAGAGCGAGTTCCATTGGAGCACTGAATCAAATTTTATAAGTGTTTGCTTTTCCTCCTCTCACAGTCACCTACTTCAAGTACAAGGTCAACTTTTGTCTTACTCTAGGTGTACTGAAGTGCTCCTGTGCTGTGTATGAAGCTCAGATGTATGGTTTCTTTTCTGTATTAAAGTATGAATTATGACACCTTTGGCTCCTTTTAAGATTGTTTTAAATGTGGAGTAGAACAAGGCAGGGCATAGAGAGCTACACGGTTTTGTTTCCTTGCTTCATTACGTGTGGGTTGTGATTCCAAAGTCTTAGGAGCAGTTTGGCATCAGAGCCTGATTTGCAGGGAGGTGTTCCCACCATTTGTGCTGAGAGGACCTCAAAGTTTACTTCATCCCTACAGCTCATTGCAGTGATGTTCTAAAGGCAGCTCAGACAACACTCCCTGACCCACAGACTGCAGCAGCATCTCTAACAAACCCCAGTATTTTTGGTCAGTGCTGTAAAAGTGTTCTTCACTTTTACCTACTTGTCTTCAGAAGAAAACAGCTTTGGTCTGGCTTTGATTTCCATCTTCAGCCTTGGATGTACTTCCAGGCTTCTCCTGATGAAGGCAAGGGCACTGACAGTTCAAACAAGGTGGGATTTGTGTGAAGACCTCCCAGCACCTTCCACTGTCTGGAGGGGCTACAAGAAAAGTGGAGGACTCTTCATCAGGACCTGGACAAGGGGAATGGCTGCCCACCACCAGAGGGCAGGGATAGATGGGATATTGGGAAGGAATTGTTGCCTGTGAGGGTGGGCAGGCCCTGGCACAGGGTGCCCAGAGCAGCTGTGGCTGCCCCTGGATCCCTGGGAGTGTCCAAGGCCAGGCTGGACAGGGCTTGGAGCACCCTGGGCTAGTGAAGGTGTCCCTGCCATGGCAGGGGATGGGAATGGATGAGCTTTAAACCCTTCCAACCCAAACCATTCCAGGATTCCCTGATTCCTGTTTGTAAAACACAGCATACCAACAAGAGTGTGTTTATTAAGAGGATTTTATTTACACAACACAATGAGATTGCTCCATAAGAAGTTTACTACACCTGCCAAATTGTACAGTGCAATTTTGTAACAGCTTTTGAATATTTACAGAACGCTTTTTCAACTTAGAGGTTAAGGCAGAGTCAGGGCACAGTGATAAGAAACACTTAGTGCAGCTTTGTGCTAGGCATGATACAGAAATGAACTGGCAGCATAAGGTGTTCAGACCCATTGGAAATTCAGATTTGAATTTACTTCTACAAATCCAGCAACTGCAGCTTAAAAAAAAATAAGAAGAAGAGGTAAAAGATACTAAGAACCTCAAAACACAAAAAAACATAAAAATGTTTGGCTACCATGGGAGATGTAACAGGCATACAAAATCCTTACTGTTAGCAGTGAAGTATGGATCCTGGGAAGGAGATGCTGTAAGAGACACTTTTTTCCCTAATGTTGGTGAAAAAACTGGAACAGGATGCAGGCTTACAGTGCACCTGGGATACAGAACCTCCCACTGCAAGGGTGTGTCCAGCAGGACTGCATTCAAAGACATCCAACTTTTGCTGGAAGATGACAGGAATGAGGTACCCAACTGCTCCTCACGCCATTGAAAACTTCACCTTGGACTCCAGTGACACACCTGAGGGCTCCCACTTCAAACACAGCACTAAAAATGCACAATACACAGTACTAGAGAGTTGGTTTTTCACAGCAACTTATCACAACTTAAAATTGTTTCACTTCTTCATCTTTGGTATTTATAAATAAAAATGCTGGTCCCTTTCAGTGAAGGGTTAAGAATACAGCTATTATCTCAAAATCATTTGTTCCTAATCCACAGCAGCTTCAAAGGATTTTGATTTTTGTTTTCATTTTAAGGCAGTAACTAAGCTGTTAGGAATTGAAAAAAAAATGGTCTTACATTAATTCCAATGGTTTATAAGGCAACACTTTTAAATGGCTAGAAGAAACTGCAGGATAAGGATGGAACAGTTTGAGAAGCTGGTATCAGTCCTTCATGCAAAATCAAAAAGGAGCAGAATGTGATGTAGGGACGAGCTGATGAAAGCCTGATCCTGTAAGTCATTCCTTCCCTTAGCCCTTATCCAAGTGAGCCCTTCTGACTACAGAGACCCTGGGACTTCTAATTAAGGCTAGCTTTGCATTTCAGCTTGGTAGGATCCAACTGCTGTCTGAACTGCTTATGGCAAGTCATAAACTCGTAGGACATGTACAAAAAGCACAGGGGTGGTGAGGGGAGGACCCTGACGAGTTCTGTACAGTGCTGGCAGCCCCCCACCAGTCCTTCGGGATGGCACTCGAGTCAAGAGACATCTAGGGAAACATTCCCTAAAAGCACCTATATAAAAAAAAAAGTTCCACTACAAATCCATTTTGTTTCATTTTCTAATGAAGAAAGTCAGGACTAAACAGACCTGGAAGCCTTTTTTTTTCCTGTGAAACATCACTGGAGCTTTGTCTTGTCTGTACTCCGGAGTTAGTGTTCAGCACCAAGAGAAGTTTGCAGGAATCCAAGACAATTTGAATTGAGACACAATTTTAGAAAACTCATTGAATTGTATTTTTAATATCTGATTGTAAATTCCAGAATGGAACCATGCAGGCCCAAGGGTTAATGCCAGCTGCCCCTGGAAGTGCAGAGTTAACTACAAACGGGCACAACGTGGAGCTTATGGTTAGAAAAACAAATTAGGAAAAGCTCAGCAGAATCCTCCCTCCCAAAACGCTGTCATTTCTGAGAGAGGCTTAGGCAAGGAAAGGCACGCTGGGGCTCTCCTGAGAGACCCTGATCAGAACTGAATGTACTTTTATAAATTAGAGCAGACAACAATGAACGAGTGGACACGCTGGGTTCCAGTGCCCCAAAAGCGACCCCATGAGCACCATCCGTGGAACACGCTGGGTGCAGATGGTACAGCCAGGGCAGCTCTGGGAGGGAACACCAGGCAGGCTCCATCAGCAACGTTCTGATCCTGTTCTGCTCAAAACCAACAGCAAAAAGGCCACAGAAGTTGGGTTTTGGCCTTTAAATCACTGAAGATGCAGCAGAGCTCAGAGGTGGCTGAGAAACAGCAGCAGCCGGCCTGGGGAGCCTCAGAGCTGGCTCAACTTGCCCACCAAGGATCAGGTTCCTGGAATTTCCCTCCCTCTGCTCTAATTCCAGACCCACCTATGTGACCAGGTGTAGTTTATCTGCACTGTTTATGGATCCATCCTGACACACAGTAACCAAAAACAGCGCTCGGTGGAGGAAATGGCCCATTTTTCCACTATTTAGGAAAGAAAGAGTGTTGTAAAATTTTTTAATTTAGAAAAAATATTAAATGGCTTGAGGGTCACTTAGTACCAAAAGTAAAGTGCACCAGAACTGGGGGCCACAGTGACAGAGCTGAGAAATGCTATTGAAGAGGCTTCCAGGGAGCATTTTTATAAAAACAGAACTACAAAGTAAGGTTAAGGCAATCCAAGTTGTGTCCTTCTACTAGACAGTTTCCTGGAGAGTTGTCTGTCTCAGGCTTCAATTATTGCTTTTGTTTCCTCTGTCCTCGAGTCCTCAGCTGCTGGGCAAACAGTGCTGGCAGAATTGGCAGAGTGAGTTTGTCACTTAATGCAGGACTGGACGCAGTCCTATGCAATCCCACGCTTTGCAATGCCAAAGGGAAAGCTTGCTCTCATTTCCCAATGGACTGGACAGTCTGGCAAAGAATATAAAAAAAATTCTTGCTCCTGAAGCAGCAAAAGGTGCTGGCAGCAGAGATGATGCAAACATATGGAAAATTTTTCAACGGCGCAGGGAAAAAAAATCCTTAATAACAAACAGGTGTGTAAGAAAACAGGGTCCTGAAGTCTTCTCCAAGAGTTGATAGCCCTCAAGTTTTCTTTAAAAAAAAAGAACAAGTTCTTTTATGGATAAAAACCCAAAGTACAGCAACAGAATTCCACGGCTCAGAAGTCCCAGGTAAAGCTGTGTTACTTCCCTCCTTTCATATAGGATGGAATTGCTCCTCGGGCCGTCAGGCCCTCGAAACGCTTGTAGGTGTAATTGATAAAAACCCAGTCTTTGTTCTTGTAGTCTGTCTCTGGGTGGTTGCTTGTTGCCACTGGGAAGACACAGAAGAAATAGAATTAATTATCCTGTGGAGCTGCAGAGTTTATTTTCATACAAAACACTGGATGAATATTTCTAAAGGAAAAAAATATCCTAAATGCAGATGCAGCTTCATGCTTCAACCCCAGGAGAGAACTGCTGGGACACAGGACATGGCACAAGCACAGTAAGCTAGAAGAGGGCAGATCCAGACCACATAGAAAGAAGGAATTTTTGACAATGTGAGCTGTGAAACACTGGTACAGGGTGCCCAGAGAGGTGGTGGGTGCCCCAATCTCTGGAAGTATTCCAGACCAGGTTGGACAGGCTTGGAGCAACCTGGGATAGTGAAGATGTCCCTGCCCGTGGTGGGGGGTGGAGTGGGATGAGCTTTAAGGTCTCTTCCAACCCAAACCAGTCTGGGATTCTGTTCTTAAACTCACTGAGCAAATGTGTGGCTATGCTGTGATGCTTCAGAGATTGACAACAAAACATCCCCTTGAGTTCCACCTTCCCCACCCCACCCCAGGTGCCAGCAGGAATCAGCACGAGGGGAGCTGGCAGCATTGGGCTCTCAGGGCCTGCTGAGATCTGAACTTTCTGGAAGCTCTGCTGCCTCTGAGAGCTGCCCTTTCTCAGGCAACTCCCTGCATCTCCTGGAACCCAAATTCCAGCTTGCACCCCCTGCACCACAAGGCTTCCAAGCTATTTGGTCATGATAAAAACCAAAATCAGCATCTATTAAGATCTAACAGGATTAGATCTAACAGCATCTATTAACAGGAAGGATTATTCTACAGGAGAAGAGGAAGGTTTACACAGAGAATCAAACAGTCATTTACCTGTTGGTTTAAGGATATCAGATTCGGGAAATTCATCAAAGTTTGAGGTATCATCAATGCTTTTAATTTCTATTGAAATTGCAGCAGGTCTCTCTCTGCCAAGAAGAGCAGATGAAGCATTGAGATTTCAAAGGCAGACAAAGCAGGGTTCAGCCACCTTTCATTTCTTAACAGAATCAAGACTGAAGGTACCTAAACCTCAGCAAGCTTCAGGCAGAGAACAAAAGGCTCTCACCCACAGCTGGATGTGACAAATGCCAGTCAGCTGCTCCCTGCTGCACACCAGGGCTGGCCTGAGCAGTCCCTAGAGAAGAGCAGTTGCTTTTCTGCAAAGCATCTTACCTGATGTGCTCCCAATCAACCCCTTCAAAGAATGGGTTACTCTTTATTTCCTCCACACCAGATGCACCAATTCTGTGCTCCCATTCACAGCAAAATCTGGGATGGAAGGAAGAATGAAAATGAAGGGAGAATGAAAACGAAAGCATTCCATCAGAAATGGAACAGCTTTCTGAACTGATACTGCTGCAGTTTCTTAACATATAAATGGAGCAGACTAAGAACTTCCACAGCAAAACCAACACACAAAGTTATGTACAGGAATGTCATGTCCAATGCCACAGTTCAGACGTGCTTATTCCTTCACAACAGGATAATGTGACCTTTCTATTTCAGGACCAGAGCAGAGGAGAACACATAAAGCCTAAAAAACCAGACATTTATATTTCTGTCCTGAGAATAGATACTGAAGTACAAATGAGTCAGCAAGCACTGGGATACATTTGTATGCTCCAGTGCATACAAAGGCAAAATCACTGCTGTTGCAAGAAGTCAGCTCTGTCTTGAACTTGTGTCCTTCCATGAGAAGCCTCCAGGCAAAATAAGGAGCAGAAACATTTTGCCAGAGTAGTAGCACTTCCATGGGAGCTCCTTTTTAGCACAGTTTAGTCAGGGAACCACTAAATGGCCCGAGAGACAAAAGTATTTGACAAGGGAGTTCAGCATTTGATGCATGTGTGTAACAGTTTGTAGCATCATGTGAAACAAGCCATGAGAGGCACAGAATACAGAGACAAGACAAGAAAGTTAGTGCTGTATTAACTGGCAAACCATGGGGCTGGCACCTTAAAATAAGATCCTTTGCTTTATCAGAGATTGGAACTTCTGGAGGAAATGTCAGGGTCTCCTTCCAGTTCATCACTTTCTTATAGGTCTCTTGAGGAGTCTCGGAGCAGAATGGTGGATAACCTGAAAAGAAACAAAAATATAATCTTAGATCAAGCAAAACTAATTCCTGAAGCCAGAACACACCACAGAGACCAGGCAAGGAGTGGATGCTCTAAGAACTTAACCCCAAGCACAGAAATTGGCTGCCCAGAGCAGCTGTGGCTGCCCCAGCCCTGGCAGTGCCCAAAGGCCAGGCTGGACGGGGCTTGGAGCACCCTGGGACAGTGGAAGGTGTCCCTGCCATGGCAGGGGGTGACACTGCATGAGCTTTAAGGTCCCTTCCAACCCAAACCAGTCTGGCATTCTGTGAATACAGCTGATGTCCTGCTCCACCATTCCCACCCACAGCCTGCCCTGCCTGTTCCTTACCAATCAACATCTCGTACATGATGACCCCCAGGGACCACCAGTCACACAGCTTGTTGTATCCAGTCTGCATGAAAACCTCAGGGGCAATGTAATCTGGAGTTCCCACCGTAGAAAAAGCCTGGAACAAACACCATCAGTTATGCATCTGCAGGGAAAACTGCCTGACATGGACATGGGAATTTATACAACAGTGATTATTTTGAGGAAGACACCAGATTGTCTCCAAGATCCTTTAGCAAAGGTGTTTAAAGCCTTTCTTCTAAGATATGTAGAGACAAAATGAACATTTTCATGTGATAGAGTCTTAAAATAGCACCAGGAAAACAGGAAAGGGTAACACTGTCCTGGAATGGGTCACTTTGGAATGGGTCAGCAGACCTTTGTGAGATTGGAAGTGGCAAGAACTGACAGTTTTGGCTGGGAGACTTCAGATATCCATGTAAATAATTATGGCAGTGCTGTCTCTAGCACATATGTCACAGCTGTGCAGCAGATGGATGAAGGACAAACTAGAGTCATTCCTCTTCTTTTTAAAAAATGCCTGAATCTTTTCCTGTCAGGATTGTCCAGAACTCAGATGCATTAAAAACTTCCATGTAAATCCCTGCTCCATGTGGATGCAACACCTCAGCAGGAACATCTCCAAGCAGGTGGAACCTACTCACCAGCTGCCGGCGATTCCTCTTCCAGGTCTCTGCTTTCCTCTTGGAATTCATGTTCTGGAAAGCTGAAGGAGATTCAATAGCTGTGACTGAATTCTACTGGTCACCCAATATGTTTTTACCCCAAAACCATTCCACTAAAGATCTCATTTAAGATGTGTGTCAATACCCCAAACCTAAACCTCTCTGAACTTCCAAACCCATGAAATATGGGCAATATCTAACTGAGCCTTTCATGAGCAAACCATGCTTTCAGGGTTGATGTAACTCCATGATCCAAGTTCTTCCCATCCAGAATAATCCTGGATATTCAGAGACTGTGCTGGTTTATTCATTGCAGTAACACCTGAGATCCAGCCAGCAGCTGCCAGCTCACTTGAGTTCTCATTTCATTACACATGCAAAGGGCTACAGCAGAGTCTGTTTCAGAGACAAACTTCTGCAAATGAAAATGGGTTTAAAGTAACTGAAATGATTTTACAGAAAATGAAAATGCACCTCAAGATGTAAAGTTGATTATTAGACTCCTCACTGCAGCCACACCCTCACACTGAAATGAGTTGTGTCAGGACCCAAGAGCAACCAACCAGATACCCTTTGGAGCCAAAGAACTTACTGAAGTCACTGGGAAGACTGTGATTCAAGTTCCTGTAAAATTCCGTCCTGTGGGCTTTCTTCAGTCCAGTACACAGACCAAAATCTGAGAGTTTCACGTGGCCCTAGAAATAAACAAAACAAAACAAAAACTCCATTATAAGGCACTATCGTAGTAAATCACAGCATCAGGAAGGCTGGAAGAAAACCCAACACCACCCTCAACACCTCTAAATGATGTCCCCAAGTGCCACATCCAGATGTCTCTTGAACACTTCCAAGACTGTGACTCCATCACCTCCCTGGGCAATTTATTCCAATGCCTCACCACTCCTGCAGTGAAAAAAAAACCCTAAAATCTAATCTGAACCTCCCCAGCACAAGTTAAGGCCAGTTCCTCTTGTTCTTTCACTTGAGACAGAAGAGCCTGACCCCCACCTAGCTGCACCCTCCTGTCAGGGAGAGCAAGGTCCCCCCTGGGCCTCATTTTCTCCAGGCTGAGCCCCCTCAGGTGTCTCAGCTGCTCCTGGTGCTCCAGACCCTTCCCCAGCTCCATTCCCTTCTCCAGACACGCTCCAGCCCCTCAGTGTCCTTTGCCTTCCTTGTTTAAACCCAACACTGGATGTGTACAGGGAATGAAGTCATCAATACTTCCACTGAAAATCCACAGAGAAAGCCCAGTGACAACTTACTTCAGGAAACCTCTGCTCTGCAAGTTCCCAACCCCTTCAGGGTGACAGGAAACATCTCCAGAGGCAGCTGCAGTCCCTGGGTTGTGTATTGGCCCCAGGAGATAAAAATCACCCTCAATTCACTGATTGAATCTGTCCTGGTGCATAACGTGACCACCCTGAATACCAGCAGTTTTTAGAGGTGTATCTATAAAATATACCTCCTTTTCAAAGCCCTAAATGTAGTCGTGTCTAGAGGTGAACATTCTGAATTGGGCACACTGCTTGGAGAAGCTGTGGCTGCCCCAGCCCTGGAAGTGTCCAAGGCCAGGCTGGACAGGGCTTGGAACACCCTGGGACAGCAAAAAGGTGGAACAGGATGAGTTTCAAGGTCCATTCCAACCCAAACCATCCTGGGATTCTGCAGTAATTCCAATAGTACATTACACAAAAGTAAAAGTCATTATTTACTGCTGGCAAACTCTTTCCAAGAAATCTTGATTTTAGGCAAACTTGGAGTGAGCAATAGGAGGGCACTGAAACAACTGGGATTTCTGCAAAGTGCCTGCAATAACCAGGTAGCCTGGGCAGCCCCCAGGGGTACACCCTGATCCTGAGGGAGATTCTCCACTCTCAGCCTGGCTACTGGAACAGCCACGTCCTTCACATGTGGCAGGACCAGAGCTGGCAAGTGGGAGTGTGACAGATGTGAGAGAAAAGGGAAACAGCTTTGCCTAAGAGGGAACTGAAACCACGTGCTTTAAACTGCATCTGAAATAGCCAAAAATAATTTAAGCAGCTGTCAGAAGAGCTCAAGGTCTGAGTGGAGCTGGGTCTTTCCTGGCTTTTGGGGATGTTCCCCGGCAATTTAGCAGACACGTCCCTCAAAAGCTGGAAGGAACAGGGCTAAATAAAGAAGCACCATCTTCTTCCACAACTGTCAACACCCCTTCAGCTCAACATGAGCAATCACAAGGCCTCTTGGCTCCTCCCCAGCCCATACCTTGCTGTCCAGGAGGAGGTTGTCTGGTTTTATGTCTCGATGGATGAATCCCAGCTGGTGGATGGAGTCAATGGCCAGCACGGTCTCGGCGATGTAGAACTGTGTCTCCTCCTCTGTCAGAGTGTCCTTCTTCATCAACAGTGTCATCATGTCACCTGGAAACCCCCCAGAGGTGAACACACGGGCTCCACTCTCACTGAGTTTGAAGACATTTATAGAAAAAAGCTATTTCTGCTGCATTCAGCTAAAATCAGCAGGTCAGAGCTTGCCAAACCTGGATATGCTCTATCTCTACAGACAGCCAGGGCATAGCAAGGGTAGGAACCAGAATATTAAAGCCACATTTAAATAGAAGAATATTAAAGCCAAGTTTAATTACCTGCAGCTTGAAGACCCAAACAGGAAACCTCAAGCCTGCCCAAACACCTCAGTACCCTAAAAAGCAGAAATCTTGTTCCCTTCCAGATGTACAGTACAAACACCACGTGCACTCTAGTCCAAGACTGCATTTGTAATGCAGGAATTAGCAATCCCCAAACAAAAGGAGAGCAGCCCTTGCATTCCAGAGTTACCTCCAGGCAGGAACTCCATGATCAGGTAGAGGTTTAGCTTGTCCTGGAAACTGTAGAACATCTTCACCACCCACAAGCTGTCTGCCTCCACCAGGATGTCCCGTTCTGCACGGATGTGGCCAACCTGGACAGACACAGTGCATTGGATAAATTTTATTAAATACATTTATTTCACAGGCAATTCAATTATTATTCTGAACAGCATCAAATATTGAGAAGACAAAAGTCCAACTTCTGCACAAAGGCAGAAACATTATCAGAACTTCAACATGTGGTTGATTATATACATATATTTTATACCTATTCTATATACACCCAGTAAACCTATACATTATATGAATCCTATATACAAAAATCTCAATTCTTTACAAATATACCTAATCATTAGATCTCTTTTTAAAAATATAGGAGCTTCATCACAATGCTGAACACATGACTGTCCCAGATCATTATATATCCAGAAGTACTAGTAAAGGAAAGCCTTAAATATGTTAAATGCTGCTGCTTTATGTCTCTGAGTCTGAATTCCAGCAGTTCTATCTCTGATATTTATATCCAGTCCTGTAAGTCAGAAGTGCAGTAAAACACTGGCCTTGAAGCCTGCATTGAATTGTTTGCACAGGACTTTGTGTTGAAAGAGCTCACTAGAAAAGAAGTCCTTGTGAATTCAGAGATTTTTCTGACTTATTTCCTCTATAAGAAAAGGCACAAAAACCCCCAGAACTGTTAGCTCCCAAAGCACAGAGCCTATTCCTCCTCTGCACACAGCCAGAGCGATGCACGGCACGGCTCCTGCTCGGGGTGTTCCTCACCTGCTCCTTCTCAAGCATGTCAGCTTTGCGCAGGATCTTCATGGCATAAACGTGCCCCGTGTCCTTCTTCTGCACCAGGCGCACCTGGGGGCACACAGAGACTGCATCAAACCCAGCACAGCTCCTGACAAAGCTGGGATCAAGCCCTTGGCTTCCATTTCATGAAATCATCTCAAATTATAGAACACAAGAAGTATTACACAGCGCACAGCAATGGCAGAAAGTCCAGTTAATGCTAAGAGCTGCAGTTATTTTAACAGGGCACCATAAGTGATTCACACCTGTAGGAAATAGATTTGTAGAGAATTCTTAAAAGTTTAATAGAAAGTTCACACAGTATACATTTGTATGTAAACTTTGAGATAAGAAATATTAACTTAGAAATATTAAGGAATAGGATAAACATTGTTGAGAAAAATAGAATTAGAAACAAATTTTAAAAGAAATACATTGTAATAAGACCCAAGAAGAATAATTTTAGATAACTAGCTTTAAAGCATTTACAACATAGGGTAGCAAAAGCTGATAGACCAAGAAACACTTATAATATATTGTAATTAACAAATAGTTAACTTCTGATTGTGATGGCATTAATTATAACATCTGTATTGTCTCACCCTTCACATGAGACTAAAAACAGAATAAAAGTTTTTAAAACACCTCTCAATTACCCCATCTCTAAATCAGAAAAAACGATAATACCTAAAGCAGGTGGTCCAAAGCCCCTTCTCTTAAGGCCACCACAAGAGACTTTGCAAGGGCCCTCCACCCCTCCCCAATCCAGCCCCAGAAGTTCACCTTTAAAACCCACTGCAAACCTGTATTTAGCTGTCCATCAGATCATTTCCAACATCATTCTGCTTCCTTTAAGCACAGGATGTCTTGAACCAGCATTTATTAGGTACAAAAACAGCTGCACGTGACTGTTCAGCTAAAGTCAATCTGTGGCTGTTCCTTTTGCTTTTATATAAACTGAGCAAGTCTTTAACAAACACCAGAGCCAGTTAAAAACACACATAGCCATTTCTTTCTGGACTCACCTCTCCAAATGCTCCTCTGCCTATGACTTTGAGAGACTCAAAGTCCTCCAGTCCAAGCCTGGTTCTCTTCAGGCGAAGGAACTCCGTCTCCTTCTGTGCATGTGCCGACCTCCTGATTCTTTTCTAGAGTTTAAGAGACCCCAGTGAGAGCTCTGCAGATGGGCTCCACAGGGAGCACAGCATTTCCAAGGAAAGATCCCAGATCTCCACTTAGAAAAAGAAAATTTCTTGTATTTAACCATTAAGATAGCTTTTCCATATCCATTACCTCTTCGTCTTTTAGGCCTTCTTCTTCCATCATTTGTTCTAGTTTCTTTTGTCTAGAGCAGAGACAAAAATAAAGGTTGAATCATTAACCTTGCTTTTTAAATTCAATCAGAAAAAAACCCAGGCTGAATCATTAATGTTGTTTCTTAACAAGGTGCACATATCCACAGCCTCTGGTCTGTGCCAGCAAGTAAAGGGGGAGTACGAGGGTAAAGACGTACAAGAGACTCAGACAGGAAATTAATTTTGAAGAATCTGCTATCCAGTTTTATAATTCCAACCCTGTCCTCTCTGATTTCAATAAACTAAACCTGACTTGAGTTCCACAAGTTATTCAAGTGCACATTTTTGCTGTACACGAATACAAATTGATAGATCTGGGTTCTGGTCTTGTCTCTCTGACAGCTCGGCAAGTCACGTCAGGCCAGAGCCGTAAGAAGCATTTAAACACCAAAAATTCACTTATTCCAGGAAGAATTGGTATCCAAACACATTTAAAATTTCTCTGCATCTCAAACTGTTCACATGCAAGATGAGAAACGTTATTGCAGATTTCCTAATCCCTGAAATACTCAAAATATTTGGGAAGAGGAAACTTGTCTGTACATGTTCTCCCCCTTAAAGAATCAGAAATATTTACAGTCTTAGTACAAAGGGATTATTTGGAAGAAAAGAAAGGAGGAAGCAAGACTTTAGAAGGGGAATGACTTCAGGGGACATTTGGAATGATTCTCCTCTGGGAACTTTTTGCCAGTGCCAGTCGTATTAAGAGCTGGCTGAACGGGGCCTGGTGGTTTGGGACATTACAAATGTAAAAAATTCCTTCTCTTTCTGCAAGTCATTCTTTGCAAGATCCTTTTCCTGTCTCCTGGGGCTTTCTGCAGCTGCTGTGATGTGATAATATTTGGGGTTATCACTTCAGAATCAGGCACAATGAAAATGCCCTTGCTCAAGTACCAGTGACCCCAACCCAAACTCAAACCAGCAACTGCAGCAGCAAAGTCTGTGCAATACACAGAATTAAATGGCTCAGCAGGACTGAGTGATGCCAAAGCCACGCTGAAATTCCCCCAAATATCCCTAACAGGGTCAATCTGCACTTCAGGGTACAGTGTCAACACCGTTTAAACTCCAAATTACACACCCACAGACATGTGTTGTTACAAAAAACAAGTAACTTATAAAGTCCAGTCTGTTTGTTCAGACAAGGCCTTGATCCTAAACAGAAAAAAAAAAAGAGATTTTGGGAATACACAACACTGCTTGTAAGTAAATAAGTTTTAAAGGCAAGAGCTGTGTGAAGAGAAAGAAACTAATTAAATCAGTGATATTTTCTGCCTGAATTGGACCTCAGTCTCTCTTTACTCATCAGAAGCTTTGAAGCAAATACCTTTGCACATTAGTATTTATTTCTAAATTGCTTCCCCGTTTCTGCAGCTCTTGCAGTGAGCAGGCATTGGGGAGCTCCTCGGGGAGCTGGTTAAGCAGCAAAGCCAAACCAACACTGAACCATTTTCCAAATTCTGGTTAGAGACTCCGTGGCAAGCAGGGAGAACAGCAGAAGTCCCAGTGCCACAGCTTGAGGATATTCAGCAATTTGAGGGTTCCACAGTTAAGCCACACAGCTCAGGGCAGTCCATTGCTGGGCTGGACTTAAAGAGGGGCCCAGGTTCAGGTCAGTCCCAGCACTGAGTGACTCCTCTCAACAGCCCCTCCTTGGCTCCCTGCACTGTCCTCCTGCACATGGATCAGGGCAATCCCAGCACAAACCCAGGGAGCAGCCCTGGCACAAGGATTTGGGGGTGCTGGTGAGGCAGAGCTGGACGTGCCCCAGTGCAGACCCCACCGAGCCCTGGGCTGATTCTCCAGAGTGGGCAGCATTTGAGGGGGGATCCTGCCCCGCTGCCCTGCTCAGGTGAGACCCCACCTGCAGAGCTGCCCCAGCCCCAGGGCCAGGAAGGAGCTGGAGCTGCTGGAGAGAGTCCAGAGGAGGCCACAGAGATGCTCTGCGGGCTGAAGCCAGGCTGGGAGAGCTGGGAATGCCCAGCCTGGAGAGGAAAAGGCTCCAGGGAGAGCTCAGAGGCCTTTCCAGGGCCTGAAGGGGCTCCAAGAGAGATGGAAAGGGACTTTGAACAAGGCTCTGGAAGGACAGAACAAGAGGGAAGGACTTCCCACTGCCAGAGGGCAGGGATAGATAGGATATTGGGAAGGAATTCTCCCTGTGAGGGTGGGCAGGCCCTGGCACAGGGTGCCCAGAGCAGCTGTGGCTGCCCCTGGATCCCTGGAAGTGTCCAAGGCCAGGCTGGACAGGGCTTGGAGCAACCTGGGACAGTGGAAGTCCATGGCAGGGGCTGGAAGTGGATGAGCTTTGAGGTCCCTTCCAACACAAACCAGATGATTTTATTATTTTTGCTTTTAAAATGAAATCAATTCAAAATAAAGCTTGGCTCTTAACCAGTATGGAAGGGAAACAAGAAGGATTTTTACCTCATCTCTCGCTCCTCGTGCTGAGCTATGAGGTTGCTGTAGAAGTTTTCCAACGTCACCTTTGTCATTGTGACTCTCTCCTTGGTGTGGTTACTCATGGATGAGCACGGTGTAGGGCCTGTCATGGCCATGGCTGGTAGGAAAGGAGAAGACATCAAACATTATAAATCACAAATAATCTTCAAACAAGAATCCATACCCATTGAGTGATGCTTAATCACAGAGTTCAGATTTTAACAACAAAGATCACCAGTCTAAGCTAAGCAGGGGAAAGTCTTACAAAATAAAAGGTGCAAGTCAAACTTCCTGTTTTGAACATTTTTTGATCTGAAATTAGAGGGAAGGAAACTTAAGAAACTTTGTGCCTCAAAAACCACAATTTCAGCCAGCACTGCAAATGTTTATTGCTCCCACCACTTTCTATCTTTAATGAATGCTCAAAATTCAGGAATATCACACTGAAACATCTAATCCAGAAGTTATTCTTCCCATAACCCTTGCAGAAATAATTCCACCAGTTGCCTACAGGCTCTTCTGCTGTGAAATTTACCTAATCCTGAAAGTTATCCCAATAAGAGAGCAACTGAGGAATGAGCAGAAAGGGCATTTAGTTGCCCTTAAGCACTTTTACTAGATGTTTTCTCACAGAAATTTGGCCAAATCCAGAGGATCACTGCCTTTGAACAAGTTGTAGTTTAAAAAATATCCAAAAACCCAAACTCTAGTGTAAGTACCTGACATATTTCTTTCTAAGAAAGATACATGTATTTTAATATCCTTTCTATTTCTGAGTTTATAAATACTGGAGTGTGGCACCCCCAAGCAGTAGCAGCTTCACTGTATTTAACACCCCAGCTCTGTTTCCTGATATGCATTTAAAAACCCCAAAGATTTCAAATGTACAATTACACCTTACCCTGCTTCTCCTGTGCACCACGTAACTCGCAGTAAGGTAACAGAGTTTTGCAACTATTACTAGAAATTGCAGACAAAATAGGTGAGACACTTCCCATTTTTATGACCCTGGGCGCTGCCAGCACACTCGAATTACTCTTTCTGTTCACTTTTTGCAGATCTTTACGAGGCATCACCACGGAGCCCTGCAAGCCTCCTCCTTCCCAGGCAGCAGCTACGTGTGTGCTGCCTTCACAGGCTCCCGTGGGACACGAGCTGGTGACCACCTCCAGCTGGGTGGCTTTTGACATGGAATGATGTCTTTATGTGAGGTGGAATCATGGCTTTATACAAGAGCAGCAGAGACGAGTGGGGGGTCACGCTCTGCGAGTACCCCTGGATATGGGGTTACACCCCAGAGGTGAGTGCTTACACACCCAGAGGGGGGCTGCACCCCAGGGATGGGGGGGGCTGCACCCCGGAGATGAGATTGGGGGGGCTGCACCCCGGAGATGAGATGGGGGGGCTGCACCCCGGAGATGAGATTGGGGGGGCTGCACCCCGGAGATGAGATTGGGGGGCTGCACCCCGGAGATGAGATGGGGGGGCTGCACCCCGGAGATGAGATTGGGGGGGCTGCACCCCGGAGATGAGATTGGGGGGCTGCACCCCGGAGATGAGATGGGGGGGCTGCACCCCGGAGATGAGATTGGGGGGGCTGCACCCCGGAGATGAGATTGGGGGGTGGGCTGCACCCTGGAGATGAGATTGGGGGGGCTGCACCCCGGAGATGAGATTGGAGGGGCTGCACCCCGGAGATGAGATTGGAGGGGCTGCACCCCGGAGATGAGAGTGGGGGGCTGCACCCCGGAGATGGGGTTAGACACTCTGTGCCTGCGAGTGGGAGGTGTAAGAGCCACGGGCGGTTTTCACTTCCTAGAGAACAAACCAGGAAAATTACCCCCAGGAAAGGGGTGCAGGGAAATAAAAAGGGAAGGGGAAGGAAAGCGAAAGTATCGGTGCCAAACCACCTGTTGGTGCTCGGGGCCCTTCCGCGGGGATGGGCGCTCAGAGCCCCCGGTCGCGCCGGGGGCGCGGCACGGAGCGGGGCTGGGCGGGGAGGGGACGCCGGGACACCGGCGTGGCACGGCGGCGGCGGCCCCGCGGCACGACCGGACAAAGGGGGCCCGAGCCAGCAGCACAGGAGGAGCAGGGACCCCGCCGGCCCCGGGCCCGCAGCGCGGCCGCCCCCGAGGAGCGCCGGACGGAGCCCGGCCCGCCGCCCCCAGCCCAGCGCAGCCGGGCGCTCCGCTCCCCGGAGCGGCAAAGGGCCCGCGGGGAGGGAGCCAGAGAGGGAAAGAGGAGGGCGGGGAGAGGATGCGGAGCGCCGGGCGGGGGGCGCCCGTAGGAGCGGCTTACCCGGAGCCCCCGGGAGGGGCGGCAGAGCTGCAGGCGAGGCGGGGTCCCGGCGAGGCGGCTGCGGAGCGGCGGGTGGGGGGCTCGGCACCACCGGAGCCCCCCGCACCGACAGCAAGCCGGCCGGGACGGGCGGCCCAGGGACC